>NC_090322.1:195868917-196214886 GCF_040869045.1 Eurosta solidaginis | reverse complement strand
TATTGCTCTCTCTTGTGACAACTCAGATAAGGTATATGCATGTGTTTGTAGTTTACAGTCTCCCGCACACACATAAGCGTATAAGTAAATTCATCGGTGTGTGACATCTCATCTCTCGCTGCCTTGTATGTAAATGTTGCTCGTCGGAATGTGTACATATATGTAGACGCAATTATTGATTCGTTTATATAGATACATAATGATTGAATTATTGATGTGCATTCACGTCACTGCTTAGATCGGCTTAGAGCTGGCAGCACTCCTTAGTTTTGCTAATATTCGTAACAATATGTTCACATTTGCCTGGAACTTTGTAGCAGTTAATTAACACCACATAACTGAGCTGATGGTCAAGCCAGTAACCCGTGACCTGAGTACGAATTGCTGAAGTGTATGATTTCTCGGGGTTTATTTATGTGTGTAAGTACAATCTTGTAATTGTTAGCAATCTTAAGGGAGCACAAAGCTAAGTATACAAATCGTTTGCATTAGGGCATGTCATACAAAGAAATTAAGTACGCTGCCCAGAAGAACATGTTGTAAAATATAACTGCGATGTGCTTAAAAAACGATGATCAGGTGGTTGGATGCCAGTGGAAGCATTGGGTGCAAGTTCAGGCAATCTACATATCCCTCTGTGATGATTAAGATATCTAGAGAGCTAAGATAGTTCCCTGGCATTCATATGGGTACGTCTATATGCATGGCCTTAGGCATGGTACTGTAACTTAGTTCGGCAAGTTCCTGCCCCTGCTGCCCACTGAATAGTTAGAAGGCCAGCGGTCAAGCAGTAATTCACTGGTAATAGGATGGCAGGCTCTCGGGCAACATATGCAAATGATATGTAAAAGATTATGAATTCCGATCTGGCATCGCCCGGTCGTTATAATAGGTGACGAATACGAGACTACTCGTACCTCCATTGCCTCACTCGCGATATTTCTAGTGGGCGGTATAGCCTTAATAAGATCCGACCTGTTGGTTAGTTTCATCTATCGTAACTCATCTACATATGTAAGTGGATCCGATGTTGCAGTGGTCTCGTTAATGTTTTTAAATTAAATGCAGCTCTCCAATGTTAAACTTTAACCACAACAGAGGTAACCAGAAAAAATTTCCTGTTTTTTGAGAAGATTTTCGTTAGCTTGTAATAGGCAACAACCGATACCGACAGCGAATTATTATCGTCTAGTTACCGGTTTATTATCGCCGCGTGATTGACCTCCTACTTTTTATGGGCTTGTTATCTATTTTATATTGAATTTTTATCGGTATCTGTTTCGTTACAAATGGATGAGAGTTTGTTTAGAAATTGAGAGCACACCAATAACAAATTGGTAACACTCTGATCAATTGTCGATAACTTCTCGATAAATAAGTGAGAACTTTTCAATAACTCGATAATTTTCGATAACAAGGCGGTAATTTTAGATAACAAACCAATAATTTTTTGACAATAAATCGATTACTTTTCTATGACAAGTCGATTTTTTTCGATACCAAATCGTTTACAAGCTGATAACAAGTCGATAGCACGCCAATAACAAAAGGATAGCTTTCTATAACAAATATAGAACTTTCGGATAACATACCGAAAACGTTTCGATGGAAAATCGAATCACCGGCCTTCGTCGGAGGGGAGTTTTCAAGTCAGCACAGCTGACGTTATGCGTAGAATTCTTCCTTCAGGTGTTTGAGGAGCTCTTGAATCGCAATGATAACAAAATTTTGGTGCAAACAAATTTTCGATTTACTGTGGTGTATGATACAGTCCAATACCCCCCGCGAATTAGGGGGCTTAGAATATACACGCGGAAGAGTTCATGTGGTCATACCAAATCGTTCCCGATATGGTCGCGCTTGTCCTTTAATGATGCTTGTTACGGGATCTGCATCCGGCAAAGGAACATCAACATCAATAACACTCCCCAAGGCTTTCGGGGAGTGTCCTTATCGCTACAACAACAACAGACAGTCGAATTTTATTGTACATGTAGCTGGTTCACGTGTTTAACCAAATTTTATGTTAAACTATTTTAGTATAAGAGAATTTGTGTATATATATTTACAAACACGTACATATATACATGCATACATATGTATTCATAAACATGCGGTCATAACAAAAACCTCTCTTTAGCCATATTTAATACGAAGTTACAATGGTACACAATTTCACTGTAAATATAGCTACTAAAATTAAACTGCAGCCAATAACACTGATATAGTAAGCCGTTTCACGCTTAGCCAAGTTACCACACATACATACACAAGAACATATCTAACAAGAACTACTTGAATAATATTTCCAGGACATTAGTTGCCTTCACATTCCCCAAGTCCCAGCATTGCAGCTAAATTACGACTAATTATGATGCCTGCAATGCTTATATGCTCAAACACATATGTCCCCCGGGCAACTTATAGTCACATACACATATACCATACACTGCAGTAAAGCTAAATTTAAATTTCAATTACCAACCTAATATGGTGGGGAATGCCATCATAGCCAGCATCGCTTAATTTATACGTGCTGAGCATATATTTACATGGATAGTTACAAAAAGGAATACGCGCAAATTCTTAGAGCTTGTGTATATATGTAGATACATGTTTATAAAATATGTATACAAAATACATACTAGCTTTGTCTGTTCGATTAAAGTGTAAGTGTATTGCGGTTGTTGCATTAAACTATGTTGGTTAACCTTAACACCTTGATTGCAGTCTTCTAGCAATGACATTTATACACATATGTATGTATATGTATTAGGATTGCGTCGAATATCTGTTATGGTGGAGTGGCATATGGTCAACGGCCATAATGTCAATTGCCTAACGCTCACTTCGTTAATAAATTTCGCTCAGGTCTGTATATAATACCAAAAGCCATACTTCTACCAAAGCGTTAATTGATACTAACCACTTTTTATTGAAAGCTTACAAAACTTAAAAATGTTCTTTCTACGAAGTGCCAATTTTCCAAAATTTTATTTAACTGCTATTTTGCTTTACAAAATTAATACACTCGCCAAGTTTAATCACTTTACTAGTATTTTCCGTTTTTCGATATTTGGACATGGAAAAAGTAGGCGTGTTTATTTTCTGAATGTACTAAATTGTTGAAGATATCTCAATTTTTGCGGATGGTGTTAACTGGTGGACAAAAGGAAGGAGAAACGTACAGGCAGGCCCGACGAGAGGGGGCCATGGGGGGATTCCCCCGTGTCCGGGGTTTCTCAGGGTGCCCGCGATTTAGAGGTACTAAGACATTTTTTTTTTTAATTCAGTAGCGTCTTTAGTTGTTCCGTGTGCAAATTTTAAGCCGAATTTCAAAAGCAACGAATATTGATAATGATTTTTTGCCTGGGCCTGAGGAGACAATAAAAACATCAAACAAAAATGTATGTTTACATGAACCCGAAATCGTAAAGTTTTCGTGGTAACACTGATGAAGATTCATCTTCAAAAAATCTTCCAACAATACCACCAACTCTGTATCAAAGTCCAGATTATTTAAACGACTTCGATATCGGTACCGTGAATAATGAGTTTTTGCGATCTGAAGAAGTCAACGAAATAATTCGTCGAGGTCATTAAAAGTGTCCTGTTATTTTTCTACGTGATTGTGATGACGAGACATTTCCTACCCTGTTGCAAAACAGAATCTTGCCAAAGGGAAAGAATGTGAAGCGTGACTGGTTAGTGTGGAGTGCCAGTAGCAATGCTTTTTATTGCCTACAATGTCGTCTATTAAGCACCAATACTTTATATCGTTCTAAAATTTGTTGTCCTGACGGATATTCGAAATTCCAGGTATGGAAGAAGCTATACGATAAACTGCCATCACACGAAAATACTCAAGATCACATTAAATATTATATTCAACGGCGATCTTTACAAAATCTGATTCAAAAGAGGGCTACAATTGATACACTTATCAATGAACAGCTAATCACTGAAACTCAAAAGTGGAAAGAAATGTTGTATAGAATTTTAGACACTATTTTATTTTTGGGTGAAATAGACCTAGCTTTCAAAGGCGAAAGTGTATATCTTGGTGAACGAAACAATGGACAATACTTAGAAATCTTTTGGAGAAAGTTAGGATTTCACAACAGCAGCACAAACGTTTACAAGTTCACTATCTTTCCCCAGACATTCAGAACGAGTTTATAGAAATTTGTGCAAAGCACGTGAGGGAAACTATATTAGATCAAGGCAAGATAGCCAAGTATTTTGCTATTATCGTTGATGCTATGCCTGATGCTAGTCACGTTGACTACGTTCATTGTTCGCTAAGTCCATTTCAATTCGAAAGCAACAAATTTTACAATTCAAGAACGGTTTTTGGCCTTCGTAAATTGCTGGTCAGAAAATCGCTGATCTAATTTGCCATACTCTAGGTAAACATGAAATCCCATTAAAAGATTGTCGTGCACAAGGGTACGATAACGGCGCCAATATGAAAGGAGCTTACAACGGAGCACTACGTCACATTCTCAACAAAAAACTCGAATGCTGATTACTCGCCTTGTACAACCCACAGTCTCAATTTATGTTGTGTTTTACTATTTTCAGCAGCACTCCACAACGATGGGACGTCCTCAAAAAAAATGTACCGAGCTCTCTTCATAGTCTTTCAGCCAATAGCCAAATTTGACTGCGCAAGCATACGGCGATGTTACCGGCATTCTCAAGTACATCAGCAAGTTAGAATGTATCTTGCTGTCCTCAATTTGGTTCAAAATACTGACTACCATTAATGAAAGAAACGTGGTCCTCCAAGCTAGAGACGCCACCATAAATGTTGAGATCCGACATCTAGGTGCCTTACTAGCTGATTTGAAGTTGATCAGGAACCAATGGGAAACAATTTTAAACGAATGCGAAACAGTTGCTATTCAATTGAACATCTCGCCAAAGTTTCCGGACATTCGAAAAAGAAAACCCAAAATACGTTTTGAAGATAATGGAAATGAGATGATTACGGACGATTCAGTCTGATTTTAAAACCAATACATTCTTAGTGATCGTCGATTCGGTAATCACTGCATTACTGAACGATTTGCAGCTATGAGAAATTTGAACGAGACGTTTTCCTTTTTGTGGAAATTTGAAGACATGGATGAAACTACGGTTCAGGGGGAATGCAGCAAAATTTGTCAAAAAATACATGTCGGACATTTCTTAAAGATTAGAATGCGAAATAATTCACTTGAAGCAAATTTTGACAATGTTCTGTCACCATTGGAATTGCTAAATGCCAACTACATATGCTCAAAATCTGTATACGATTTCCTCAACATTTGTGGTGCATTACGTATCTTTTGCACTACTTTCATAGATCGTGTTCATCTCAAGAGCAAGTTTCAGGACTTGTCACGCTTTGTGTTGAATCCGTTTTGGCAAGACAGTTAAATTTTGATATTATTATAAAAATTTTGCAGCAAAAAAAGCAAGTTAAGCAACTCTTTGATATAAGAACTTTCTATATTGAATAATTATTTATAATCATCATTACATTTATCAGAAATGTATTAAAATGTTACCAATTCACTAGAACAGATTTTTTGAAACAATATGTAGCTGTGAGAAGAGAATTTTATTTCTACGTTACAATAAAATAGTATAAATAATAAATATTCTGTGTTAATTTTATTGGCAGCTCTTAGTCCAAAAATCATTTTGTTGATGTGGAAAATATTTTTTTGATGTAATCCATCAATAATGATTCATGAATGAGACGTCATTAATTCAAGTTAATCAAATGTATTAGTGGATTTTTTATAGGGGGCCCGTAAATTCTTTAGTCCCGGGCCAGGATTTTCTCTCTGTGGCCCTGCGTACAGGGACTTGGCATCCAGCTGATTTTGCAAATGTCAAACAACTGCTCAGCAAAGTTATAATACCCTTGGGTACAAGTACCACATTTGTTCCCGAAATCCTTGGGGAGTGTTACTGATGTTGATGATCTTTTGCCGGATGCAGATCCGGTACGTTCTGGTAACAAGCACCATTAAGGCCCGACTACTCGCAAAACTTTTACTCCCATAAGAAATTGGTAACAGCTCTGTAAATAATATATAAGTTTCCAAAACCAAATTGTATCCTTTTGATAAAACATCGATCACTTTTTCCATTTCACCAAATTTTCGATGTAGAAACGGTGGGCGTGACTATCACTCGATTTCACCCATTTTCAACACTAATCTATTGTGGGTCATATACACCGAATTTCGTAAAGATATCTCATTGTAACTCAGGTTATCGTGTTAACGGGCGGATGGACATGGCTCAATCAAAATCTTTTTCGATGCTGTTAAATTTGATATAAAAATAAATAAATGTAAGGCGCGATGACCTCCGAAGAGATTTTAGGCCGAGCTTCTCTTCCAATTTGCGTCGTGCTCCTCTTGATTTTCCCTACAAATTGGCCGGACGGGACCTACATGTTTTATGCCGACTCCAAACGGCATCTGCAAGGCAGATGAGTTTTCACTGAGAGCTTTTGATGGCAGAAATACACTCGGAACGCTTGCCAAACACTGCCGAGGGGTGACCCCGCTTAGAAAAATTTTCTTCTAATTGAAAAACCTTATTTCTAAAATTTTGATGTTCCTTGCCCGGGATGTGAACCCAGGGCATACGGTGTGGTAGGCGGAGCACGCTACCATCACACCACAGTGGCCGCCCGTGATATAATAAAGTCTATATGTATCTCGGTACCTTTATACCATTATGTGCTACGGTTATACCCTTTTGCGCAAGTACACGCACTAAACGACAAGATCTTGATTGTGTCAATCCACTTAATTTAGAGTAGTTTTGTGGCTCAAAGTTTAGTGCACTGCTCCCAAATCTGATTTTCTGTCAGTATACGATAGAACATAATATCAGATTGGAAACAAATAGAACTAGTTAGTGGAGTCTGTTTACTTTTCTCTATTTATTCATTAAAAATACGCTGAACGTATTGATGCTGCATTCAGTTGTGCAAATATATAAACGAAAAATTATAAGGAAATTACTTTTGAAAAAGCAAAATAGCAAAATATTTGCCAAACGTGGACTAATAACATTTCGCT
This sequence comes from Eurosta solidaginis, assembly GCF_040869045.1. NCBI lineage: Eukaryota > Metazoa > Arthropoda > Insecta > Diptera > Tephritidae > Eurosta > Eurosta solidaginis. Next base: position 196,207,795 of record NC_090322.1, on the reverse strand, counting down.
GCAATATCAATAATTATATTGAATTTGTTATTTCGGTAGAGCAGAAATTGTTTGTTCACCTGATTTAAAATTTTCATTATTATTCATGAAGCAATAGATATGTTAGTTAAGCGCCTATAGTAGGAAATGTTATTTTAAAAAGCTTTATACACCTGTCGTTGCTCTTATCTATATCGAGGTTAAAATCAAGAAAATTAAAAATAAAGAAATAAATAAATGTAAGGGGCGATAACTTCCGAAGAGATTTTAGGCCGACCTTCTCTTCCATTGTGCTCTTTTTTAATTTTAAGAGACTTAATCAGCCATTCCTCGCTTCTTTTAAGAACGCTGGAACGTCGAATAGAAGAGAAGATCGGTGGCGTCTCAGCACTCCTTTTGTAGGGGCAGTTCTCCATAAACGATTATTCAATCAGTTGTTAAGCTGATATATGGTCACTTCTTTTCTCAACAGCACCGGGAGACTGTTAATTAGTACAAGGGTACGCTACAGTAGAGGATCCTTTTCCCCCTGCTTTGGGGCAAAGAGGCTGCCAAGTTGTAGCTTGGCAATTATATCCGCAGAGGTCGGTCGAGTAGCGAAGTGTGCCGGATTTCCAAATTCACATAATACTAGGTTCAAACACACACCAAATTGGCAATTTATACTATTTGGGCAATTTATTACGCAATTTATCATATAACAAATTGTAATAATAAATTGCCAATTTAAAAAAAATTTCGTAATAAATTGTTTCAAACTGCAAATACAACCTTGTAAAGTGTGTTTATTGATTAGATTTAAACGTCAGTTGCGCATGGCTGAACTATATGGTTGGCTCATCTCATCAGCTGATTTTATGTCTTTCATTTCACTGGAGTAGGGATTGTCAAAAGAAGATGGCAAACTCAAAATGAAACCAAAATATTGAACACATTTTCTTAAAACACACAAAAATTTCAAAGTTTTATGTTTTCATTCCATTTCATTCGGCTAATACCAACACGCACATTTTGACAGTCTGAACAAAGGTATGTTCTTGCTGTAGAGATGAGCCAACCAGCTATCAAATTACTATTGTGTAAGCTAAATCGAGTTGTATGAACAGCACTCAATTCAAATCGAAATTTCCTCAATTTATTTTTCTGTTTGAACATAGTATTAGGCAAAGGGTCCGTAGGGGGAGTAGGGGAGTATCTTAACCCTTTTGGAGAGAGGCCTTTTTAGAAGGGAGAAATGTGAAGCCGAAGCGCTGTAGATGGTCGCTAGGAATAGTAAAAGAGAATATTACAAAGAATCAGAAAAAAAATCTGCCTGAAATGAGGAGAACATTTCCCAACAAAATTTTCTTTAAATTGAGGAAAATTTCAATTTACTTGGTAAGAATTATTTGAGGGAAAATTATTCTTAAATTTTTTTGATTATGAATACTTGATAGAACATTTCTCACAATATTTACATGTGAATAAAGGCAGTCGGCTGTAAAGTTGAGCATCCCGACTAGAAATCCACTGTCGTGAGGGAAATACGTTTTTAAACGGTTTTATTTAGCTTGACGCTGTGTAGTGAGCGGCCATTATTAACGAATTTTGTAGTTAAAATTCAAGTAACTTCCCGATAAGCTACAAGCTTGAAACTTGGAATATAGTTCAGAACCCGATGAAATGCAATAATTAGAAACAAGCTCCGAAACGCCACCTGCACATGGATCGAAATATTAAAAAATATCTTAATTGTGCTCGCATTAGGCTCATATTTGGAACAAATATTTTGTACATGAATAGAAAGCGACGTATGAATAAAATCGCCGTCAGGTGACGCAATGATCGAGATATAAAAAAATCGTATTTGTGCTCGGATTAGGTTCATATTAGGAACACATATTACATACATGAATAGAAAGCGACATATGAAAAAATCGCCGCCAGGTGGCACAAGGATCGAGATATAAAAAAATCGGTGTTGTGGCCCGATTTGACTCATATTTGGAAAACATATTACATACATATTACACATACAACATATTATCACGCAAGGATCGAGATATAAAAAAATAGCGGTTTTGTGGTCCGATTTGGCTCATATTTGGAAAACATATCTATATATATAAGAAGAAGTGTACATTTTGATTGTCACTCCATAACTCGAGAACGGCTCGTCAGATTGCCATGAAATTTTTAGGAAAGATACCGGAAGGAGAGATGATGGTTAGTTGATTTTGAAATCCCAAATCGGTTTAGCCATTCTTGAGTTATGATTTTTTTTTTAGAAAAATTTAATATATATTTTGGAAGCTCTTTTTTCTGGACCGCAAAGCTCGAGAACGGCTGAACCGATTGAGATGAAATTTTGAGCATAGATTTGGTGGTGGCTCGACATGGTTATAGGCTAAAAAGATTCCAAAGATTTAGAAACGTTTTAGATATATCGACCAAATGGGTATCAAACGATAGGTATGGACGAGGGTTTTAATATAGAGTTGATTTCCTTTCAATATCCATCATAGTTTGCGAGATATCGACCAAAATGTGGACCAGGATAAATCTATAATATGTATATAAAAGAAAGTGGTATTAGTTACACTATTTATAACACAAGAACGGATGAACCGATTTAGATGAAAATAGGTGGAAAGGTAGCTTAAAACCAGGAGACGGATATAGGATACTTCTTATCCCGTTCTGTGGACCTAGGTAATCCTGGGATGTGTTTGTACAATATGAGTACCAAATGGAAGCTATTTATGAGCACTTTAATACGGGGTATTTTTCGTACCCCTGTGTGACTAGGGTCTCGATATATAGGCCAAAACGTGGGCCCATGTACCACACAGTTACAGATGAAAATCAAATTGTGAATTATCCAATTGAATTTCTAAACTCTTTAGAACCACCAATCATGCTTCTTCGAAATTTAGACTCACCAAAATTGTGCAATGGAACCAGACTTTGCGCTAAGAAATTAATGCCGAATGTAATCGAAGCAAGGAAGGACAATCGCTTACTGTTGCAGGATTACATTTACAGAGTCCGTGCTTTTCCCATGGCCACCAATCATGCTTAGGTTGCTTGCTCTAGAGTTGGAATGCCAAAAAATTTGTTTATCTTTGCAACGAACGAAAAAACCAAAAATATTGTGTACCCACATGCGTTACAATAATATACAATAATAAAATGTTTTAAATGAAAATTTCACCAAATATGCGTACATAATTCGATTCAATTTACAGAACAATAAACTAAATTACCAACAAACAAAACCGAAAACATTACATAATATTCATTCGATCTCAGGCGTTACAACGTACGCCGGATAAAGCTAGTTACATACAGAAATAAGAACTGCTTTATGGCTCATAGTTGGAACAAATATTACATAGAGTCCAGTAGAGGTGACATCAAAATAATTTGGTGTTCGAGGAGGGACAAGCATACATGGCGCCTAGTCGAGTAAAGCCTTTGGAAGGATTATGTACTGAGGACTTAGATTGTAACAAATTGTCAGGAAAGAGTTCTTGTAATAATGATTCACTAAATGAACTAAATAGAATGAGAAATAATAGGCAATTAAATAAAGAATATAAACTTGAAAATAAAATAATTAAAAAAAAATTTAGTTAAATTGTTTTGTTGAGAACAATACTTACATTAAGTAATAATAATATTAAAAGCTAGAAAATAATTAGGTAGGTCCTAGGTCCCGGGGCGTGAACCCAGTATCTTCGGTGTAGTATGCGGAGCACGCTACCATCACACCACGATGGCCGCCAAATTTAATCTAGCTAAAATGAGCCGAGTGGATAAAAAAACTTGTTTATGTTCAAGTAGTATGAAGTATTTTTATTTTGTCAATTTTCTCAAATCTAGAAGAAAAAGCTTTTGCTTATTTTTTATTGCTACGACGCAATAATGTATAAATAGCGCCCACAAAACTTATCTTGCTTTACTTAACACTTAAAAATCGGCAAAAACAGTCAAAAGTTACAATGAACCTACACAATTATTTCGCGTTAATTTTCGTGCTTAATGGCTTCCTGAACTGTGCGCAATCGCTGAATAGTAAGGGCAAATCTACGATGATAGAGGATAGCCCACATTTGGTAACACTTTATAGAGAGAACTATGCAAAAACTAGGTTTTATTTGGGCGCTGGTTCATTGGTCACTTTGAAAATGGTGGTCGCTTCTTCGTTATCTGTGATTGATGAAACAAAAAATGACAAAATGTTCGTTGCAGCTGGGGCAAGCAAATTATTTGCAAATAAAGATGATCGCATAGTGGAAAACATATATTTGCCAGACCATTATGAACCCGAAATAGCTGTGGTTGAAGTGCTTATACCCTTTATCCCGGGTCCAACAATAAACACAATACAACAATGTTTTACTAATTTAACAAATGAGAACGAAATGGAAGTTATTGGATGGGGTAATAAAGCAATTTTGTGTTCTGCATTAGACTACTCTTCAAAACCTGAACAAGTACTCCGAACTAGTACCGATCATATAATACCAAGGCAGGAATGTTTGCGTAATTTCCAAGATTTAAATGTATTTCAAATAAAAGAATCAATGTTTTGTGGTGATCCTAGTGCTGGTGCACATTATGGAGGTACTGGAGCACCGGGCATTATGAACGGACAACTTTGTGCGATGGTATCATTTAGGTTGGATCGTGGTTGGAATTTGCCGTATGTATATGTAGATTTATCTTATCCAAACATTCGAAAATTTATATCAGAAACGGTAAATAAACCGTGTTGTATTAAACGAATTGTCCGTAAATTTTTAACAACTCTATATTGCTAGTATAGAAATGGTTAACTCGCAAAAATCAGAGTGTCGAAATATTGTTGTTAAAATATTTTAATTTTTATTTTTTTTTTTTTTCTTTTTAAAAAAGGAATGTAGCAATTTGTTTTATCTGTAAGTAAATATTACTGATTGTGGTTTAATAAAATTTTGTTTATATGCAATGAAAGTGTGTAGCATGCAAATACCTTAGATGGTGAGACCAAACTTTAATCTTAACCAGGGATCAGAAACACTCCTCATCGATCATTTTTAATGAGTTCAAAAAAACCCATGATAAGCTTATTCACATTTCGTCAATTATGAGCTGAAATAAATGAATACTCTTCTCTTAAAACTCATTGAAGTATTTATCACTTCCAACGCATTAAATTAAAAGCACGTCGATAGACGCGGCACTGCATTGGGTAGATATGAACATAGAGAAACCCTTGGAAGATAAGAAGTATACCTTAGGAGCCTTCTTAGACATTGCCGGGGCTTTCAAGAATGTCTTTAAATGAGAGATCATGGATTGTCTCAACAACATTGAAGTACATACAGCTATAACCAGATAGATCGGCTGCATATTAAATTGCAGAAAGATTACTTCAAAATTGGGGTTGTATGCGGCCTCGAAATCAGTGGACGCTGGTCATAAACCAACTGTGTACGTAGTTCGGCGAGGAATCCGTCAAACTTACGGCAAACGCAGATGGCATAACGATTGTCAGAATTGGGAAATGCCTTCCAAATCGGGTTGACCGCCAACATGGAGAAGTCGGATATGGTCCTGTTTACAAAGAGGAACAAAGTCCAAAATCGGACCATACCTAAGCTAGGAGGGGTGACGTTGCAGGTAAATCCTTGCGAAAATATACAGGAATAATTCCAGACAGTAAGTTGTCGTGGCAGCTCAACGTGGAGGAGAGAGTGAAGAAGGCCTCGTCGGCACTTTATGAATGTAAAAGAATCTATCCTCAGGCTTCAGATTAGAAATTAAACGTCTTTAAAGTGCAATAACGGAACCAGTATTACATCTAATTAGGTACAAGAAATTAGTTAGTAGTGTTGTTATTGAAGTTTATGAGTTTCTGCTAGCATCTAAGGGAATAATTTTATACAAAACACTTCTCCCGACATCAAATCTCTTTTGCATTTGCCTCAAAAGCTGAATATGCAAATATATTTATTTAATCGCAATTCGTTGTACATAAATTATCGCTTTTAAGAAGTATTTCAGCCTTACTTCCATTTAAAATATTTCTTGTGCCAAAATGCATAGTTTTCAAGTATCTTCCGTGGTTTAAAACCACGCAGGAATTCCTTAAACTCATTGAGCTGCTTTGAGTTGGATGCGAAATTTTTGCTGAAATTTAAATAAAAAAAAAAATAAATGTAAGGCGCGATAACCTCCGAAGAGACCTAAGGCCGAGCTTCTCTTCCAATTTGCATCGTGCTCCTCTTGATTCTTCCCTACAAATTGGCCGGACGGGACCTACATGTTTTATGCCGACTCCGAACGGCATCTGCAAGGCAGATGAGTTTTCACTGAGAGCTTTTCATGGCAGAAATACAATCGGAGCGCTTGCCAGACACTGCCGAGGGGCGACCCCGCTTAGAAAAATTTTCTTCTAATTGAAAAATCTTATTTCTAAAATTTTGATGTTGCTTTGCCCGGGAGTTGAACCCAGGGCATACGGTGTGATAGGCGGAGCACGCTACCATCACACCACGGTGGCCGCCTGAATTGAATTATATATTGCTGAAATTTATTTTTGTAAAAAATATTGAAAGTATTACTTTTTGTTTGGCACGTTGAAATACTCCTTCACAAACTCTCGATATCTCTCGGCATGCTTGAACGGATGTATGTAGATTAAGTGATTGGCAAGTACACTTAATATAAAGCAAATTAGTTTGATTCTTTTACTTAGTTCTCAATTCATTTCACTCGACGACCATCGTAATGGCTCCATCAGTGGAAAGCCCTGACAAATTTCTTAAAGGCACACGTACATTTGAAATAAATTCTTTTAGATCGACTAGTGACTAAATTCTATCACGAAAAGTGTTTGATAACCGATAGATATATCAACAAATAACGACAATATGTTCGCCCTCAGATCCAACGCTTTTCTCATTCTTAGTAATTTTTATACTCAGCTGAGCAAAGCTCACAGATTATATTAATTTTGTTCGCATAACGATACCCCGTAACGGCATTAACTAATCGAGATGGATATAGACTTCTATATATCAAAATGATCTGGGCGAAAAAAGAAATTCGTTCAGCCATGTCCGTCCGTCTGCCTGTCCGTGAACACGATATTTGAGTATATTTTGAGGTATGTTAATGAAATTTGGTATGTAAGATCCTGGGCACTCATTTCAGATAAATTAACGAAATCGGACTACTTTCTCGATATCGAAAACTTCGAAAAATCGAAAAAGTGCGATAATTCATTACCAAAGACAGATAAAGCGCTGAAACTTGGTAGGTGGGTTGACCTTATGACGCAGAATAGAAAATTAGTAAAATTTTGGACAATGGGCGTACCACCGCCTACTTTTAGAACAAGGTAATTTAAAAGTTTTGCAAGCTATAATTTGGCAGCTGAGTATGTAATATTCGGTTACACCCGAACTTAGCCGTCCTTACTTGTTCGTTTATATGTTTGCACAGCTGAACTGAACTGCAGTATCAATATAGTCAGCGTATTTTTAATGAATAAATAGAGAAAAGTAACCAGACTCCACTTATTTCAAAATCGGCAGTGAGGTAAATATGATATTAGTATTGTGGTATTTTATGAGATATTGTTAAACACAAATCAAAATGTTTCAATTTTAACTACAGATTGTGTGGTTTAAAATACGAATCACTTTGACTTAAAATTTAAACTGCAATATTTTAATTACAGTTTTTTTTAGTTTTAGATATAAACTCAAGGGTTTCAAAAGCGAACAGAAATGTTTTAGGTCTACCATTTTTTGGATTCATTTCCAAACAAATAAGTTTTGAATCTAAGCCGAAATGTTGTCATAATAGTGCTTCTTGGTTTGAGAAATGAAAATTTGCTGTACTAAACTTTAAACGAAAATCTAAGAAATTAAGCTCATGAATTCTTAAATATAAGTATAAACTGAACACACCATTAAACAAACATACGTATATATGTAAAACTGAGCCCGAGCTTACAAAGCATCTCATTCGCAACGAAGAAGAAATTTACAAAAACAAATCTACATGGCACACAAATTAATATAGAGACAAAATGTCTCAATTGTGTTGTTAGTGTAGAAATGAGAAAAACTGAATTAAGCATGAAAATAAATACCAGGCCTATTGGTTAAAAGCTACTGCATTTTCACCATGTGATTCACGGTTCGAATCCCGGTGAAACCTTTGATAACATTACAAAATTGCCTGATGATGATTACGTTGGCAGTTTTCGAAATGGTTCCATCGCAATATGCCAGTAAATGTTTCTTTCATTTCAGTTTCTCTTAGAAAACTTTATAATTGAAATTCAATTATTATAAGCCGGTGTTAAGCTCATGAATTCTTAAATATAAGTATAAACTGAACACACCATTAAACAAACATACATAAATATGTAAAACTGAGCCCGAGTTTACAAAGCTTCTCATTCGCAACGAAGAAGAACTTTACAAAAACAAAATCTACATGGCACACAAATTAATATAGAGACAAAATGTCTCAATTGTGTTGTTAGTGTAGAAATGAGAAAAACTGAATTAAGCATGAAAATAAATACCAGGCCTAGTGGTTAAAGGCAACTGCAATTACACCATGTGATTCACGGTTCGAATCTCGGTGAAACCTTTGATAACATTACAAAATTGCCTGATGATGATTACGTTGGCGGTTTTCGAAATGGTTCCATCGCAATATGCCAGTAATTTTTCTTTCTTTTCAGTTTCTCTCAGAAAACATAATAATTGAAATTCAATTATTATAAGCCGGTTTTAAGCTCATGAATTCTTAAATATAAGTATAAACTGAACACACCATTAAACAAACATACATAAACGAAAATGTTTCAATTCAAAGCCAGTCATATAAGCTCGTTTCTTTAAAACTTTGTAAGGTCTGCATTTAAAACCAAAAAAAAGTTTGGTCGTATATGTAGGTCAAAAATTTTAAGATTTAAACCGAAATTTTCAACTGTTAAAGACAGAGACATGGACAAAGAGATCCCAATGCATTTTTTATAAAAAAAAAAATGCTTTCGGAAAAAAATTAAACACTTCTTAAATATGTACTCTGGATATTGAATATCTGAGTCCAATCAACTATTACCTAAAATGTCCATCTCCAGCACGAATGCGTATACATATGTACATTTCCAGAGATCGGTATACAGAATCTTATATCCAGTTTTCAGTTAAACATTATATAATGTATTTAATTGTTGTTCTACTTAATAGTCATATGGCACATGAGGTAAGTAAATTTCTTAAATAAAGTTAAATAGCAACCACGAGGAATTAAACTCGAAATTAGTTTATAGCAATATGTCAGCAAGCTTTTGGTGATATGAAAGCTCAAACACTCCCTCTTCATAAACAAAGTCGAACAAATTATGGCCCACACATTTAGTTATAATTTTTTCGTTTCAACTATACACCCCATTTTCAGTACATTTTAAGTTTAAACTTTAGAAGAGCGTATATGGGCCTTGTTGTAAGGTTAGGTAAGGTTTAAATAGCTGATCAATAAGACCTCTAAACCTCACATAGACTGAATGTGTACATAGGGTTACCTGAATATGTTTGACAACCAAACGTAAGAACCCCAATAAAATGCCAGTACTTATGTTATAGAATAACTCTGTCCTCTTGTTAAGTACTAGCAGTTTTCAAGGACCTAGCTTAGTTGCTTGTTCGAAACATGGCAATTCTCCCGCCCCTAATGGCTGGGGCCTTGACTTGGCGAGCGCAGGACACGAACACAGAATGCGCTCAACCGTTGCTTTCTTCAGTTAGCACTTCCTACGTCTGCTGTTACTGACAAGGCTTAACTTATAAGCATGTGACGCCAGAAGGCAGTGTACAGTTAGTATCCCTCTACTGAGTCCTAAGTCTTCTCTCTTCAGAGATATGAGCTACTTTGTCAGTCCAGGCCGGCCCATGAGGACCTCACATAAAATGAATGAGTCCGTAGTGTTACCAGAAGTTTGTTTTAACGACCAAACTGAAAAGCCCTATCAAAAACCAGTACCTATGTTATAAAATAAATCCATCCTCTTGGCAAATACTAGAAGCTTCCTGGGACTTAAACCACTTGTTGCCTCTAGATCTGACGGCGGTATCACTCCTAATAGCTGGAATCTTACCTTGGCAAGCGCACAACACCAGCACAGAACGTGCTCAATCGTTTCCTCCTCCAACCCGCACTTCCTATATACATCTGCTATCACTGACCAAACCTAATTTAAAGGCATGTAACGCCAGAAGGCAGTGTCCAGTCAGAATACCCGTCATGTGTCTCTCTTTTTAATGACAGAAGCAACTTAGTTAGTCTAGGGTTGTAAGACCTACACATAATCCTTGACACCTGTCAGTCTAATATAGTAGGATTTGCATATGATCTTAGGAATTTTGCAGCCCACCGCCTGTGTCCACGGCTTCCCTGCTTAATGGATCATATGCAACTCGTGTCTCCTTTTAATTTCTCCGAAACGGATTGGCCGTTTACCGTCGATTCAGTTAGTGCTGCACCCTCCTTTGCCAATTCATCGGCCCTTTCGTTGCCATCAATTATTTTATGATCGGCAACCCTGAGCGAAGTTCTTCCAATACTTCTTTGCCTTCCAGGACAATTCATGATGAAGTACTGTGTGATATTATTGCTTTAATCGCTGCCTAACTATCAATATATATATTGACGCGACTGCAGATGAAGCACGCTTCCTCCAGAATTTCTGCTGCTTTCTTCACGGCTATAATTTTCGCACGAAAGACGCTGCAGTCATCTGGCAGCCTGCAAGATCTACCTGTTTCTGCATCGACACAGTAAACATCGGAGCCGACCCCTTCCGTTAACTTGCAACTATCGGTATACAGGTGTATAGTATGTTCTGTCATTTTTGCGCCGTGGCACCAACCCTCCGGCTCAATTGGTTGCCCTCAGAACTATTTCGAGGCTCAGGCACGGGATCATATACTCCGGTTGCCCGATATTAGATGGAGCTACACTGCTATGTATTTGCTAATTGCTTTACGCAGATGTAATGATAGTGCAACGAACAAAAACCCAAAGGCTTCGCACGCTAGAACATGTTATGCGAATGGACGAGGACAGCCAAGAAATTATTTCAGTCGACACTGCAGTATGGAAGCAGATAGAAAGACTTGACCTCCCTTGATGCTCCTAATTGGCTGCAGTTATCGTGAAATAGAGATAGCTGGCGTGACTTGTTACGAAACGGCCAAAATCGTTTGGGTGGTTAAGCGCCAAATAATGATGATGATGACACAGTGATTATGAACACCCAGCTTTTTTATCAAATAGGACATCGGTGTCTCAAATTTGATAGGTAATCTATTTCAAGCAAGTAAAGGTCAACACTCCACTGAAACCATTTTAGTCCTCTAGCGAGAAGGATTTTAAAAATATTCCGCCAAGTTTCGAGTATATTTATTCGTTAATTTGAGACTTATAACAAGCTCCAGAATCTGTTACTGTGAAATACAAAGAGTTAAGCTTCCGCTACGGGGTTTAGAAAATTCCTATTGGCGGTAATATGTAGCTCATATTAAGAGCAAATGGTATTGTTTAAATTATTTGTTTCAGTTTTAACATCACTTTGTTTATTTTGCATTTTTATTGCGCAATCGCTCTTAAACGTTAGATAACAATGATCCATTCAGGGTGTGCTAGTTCAAGCTTTCAAGAACTTTGTTGTCAAGAGTCGTGTGTCGCATTGACGTCTCCCAAGCTGGCCAATAAAGAGACCATGATAACTTGGACAAGATATACATATAACTCTATATATATCTGTATATATGTTTTTATATACATAGTAAGTATGTATTTCAACGAAATGTTACCACAGTTTATTTTCATTTATTGTATTTGCGCTATTTTTGTTTCTTTCCCCTCTCAAACATTAGTTTTTATGCGTCGACTTCTTTTACTCATTCGGATTAGTTTGGTGCACGAACGAATTTCCAACTTGTGTTTTAGACTGTCGCCATTCTAAATATTTTTTATTGTTGTGTATGTACAACTGTCATTTGTAGCATTTTTGTGTGCAGATTGCACAACACATTGCAATGTTCTCAGCTAAGCCAAATAGCGTTGGCAATCGCTCAGAGTTGGGCACTTTTCAATCGAATAATACTCGAGATTTTTAAAATAAAAAAATAAAACTTCATACTTTTACTAGTTACCATAGTAACTGTAGTGGACACCTATTTGGAGACCACCTAACTTATAACCAAGGTCGAAATCATAAGACATCAGCTTGTTAACATTACCGAACTAAGGGGCAAATATATATAACGCAACGAGTAATTTTTTCTCATGTAAGGACATTCATTCACTAATTTTTTCTCGTGTAAACCGTTATAAAATATAAGGACATTCATTCACTTCAGTGAGTGCCAGTAAATCGGAATGCCCTTATGCAGTTTTTAGTGTGTGAGACTGCGTGTTATGGCCCCATATTGCTTTTCAAGTTAGGGATGATTTCGGACGGAGTTCTCTGCAGAATGATTTTGGATACATTCTTCCTTTCTATGAGCTTTGACCAAAATAACACCAATCTCTAGCATCTTTCTTAATCATCTCGAACGCATGCCACAACAGGATTCTTACATATTGTGATCTCGCTGCAGGACGAAGAACTTCCGAAACCTTCATGAAATTATAACCTAAGAACAAGTGGCGCAATAAAGGGGAGGCCGCACCGGGTGTCACATTTTTTGGGGTGACACCCACCCGGTCTCTCAACTTTAAGAACAATGTAGAAACAAAAAAATTGCTAGCACAAAAATTTCTTTTTCTAGGATTCCCCCACTAGCTCAGCTCTATGTATAATTCGGGGATTTCCGCAAAAGAGTCTGACGCTGTCTTGGGGGATTCACCGTCCCAAACTCGCGATCTTTGACACCTCAGTTGCAACATTTCTCATTTGTTTCGTGAAGTATGTTGTGTTTGGTTGGCGTGAATTGTTAGATTGTCTCTTCAAGATGTAGCTTCATTGTTCGAGATCGTAAAAACTAATGCTTTGCTTTTGACGAATACTGAACAACTGAAATTCGCTACATCTAAATTTACTGATTTTTATGATGAGGTCTCAGAAACCGAATCAGTTTTTCAGATACGAAAACTGCGAAGACATTTAAAACCCGCTAAAGTTACGGTTACTGAGTGGGTGTCCCTAGATTTTTTAAAGTTTATTGTAGAATGGGATTTTACAGAATCTCTTCCTAATCTTATGATTGCACTGAAATTGTTCATGACGGTTTGCGTGTCCGTAGCTTCATGTGAGAGAAGTTTCAATAAATTAAAATTAACAAAAAACTATTTGCGGACAACAATGACCCAATCGCAGCTTAGCAATCTTGGTATACTAGCCATCGAACACGAGGCAATACAAAATAAATAAATTTCGATGAAGTAATTGCTGAGTTTGCAGCTGTCCAAGCTAGAAAGAAGAAATTTTAATTGTATAACAATTCCTTTTCTGTCTTAGTTATTATTATTGTTTTGTTATTTCTACAATATTATAAATAATAAATGATCCATGACCTTTATCATATAAAATTTATTGCTTTTTACTTTCGATGGGGTGACACCACCAACTTCCGCACCGGGTGCCACCCAAGGTAGCTACGCCACTGCTAAGAACCTTGAAATTAACCAGAAATAAAATATCAATTTCGGTTGGGCGAATGTGAAAACTATTTCAGAAATTTTTCCAAAATATTTAGTTCCAAAATTCTTCAAAAATATATCCTTTATACCATAAAATGTTAAACAAAGAACTTATGAAGTTGACAGCTCTCTCTTTTCTGTAGGAATTTTTGCATAAAAATTAATTTTTTAATTTTATACTCTAAAACTGCAATGAGTGTATTTTCTGTGCCTAAGTTAAGTCAAAAATTGTATCAAAGTTTGTGGTGTGGTGATCATCAATCCGCGCATCTTATCCGTCAGTGCTACTAAAACAGCAGGCGTCAATATATCTTCAACATCGATATAGGAAACAATAGTTACTCTTTTAATAGAACGGGAGGGTAGAAATAAAACAAAAGAGGGGATAGGATTTGACCCTGCGGCTTTCCCTTTTTAGCTTTCTAGATTTACATATTTCATACCCAAACGGTGTCGATGCCTCTCGACCACTATGATAGTTCGATGTTCATCTTTTTAGACTGGGTGAAGACTGATCCCATGGTTGATTGTTTTAAAAGCCTTTCGAAGTTAAAGGAACTTCCATCTGTTGGGGCTTTCATGATTTACCTCACAATTTATGTACATCTTTGGAAATGGCATTTCAAGTAGTGGTAGCCCCACGACTATCTGTGGAACTATGCTGATGGCTAGCTACATAAAGATTGGCGGATAGAATAGTAGACAGAAGCGCAAATATCTCACTGTCTACTAAAAAGGCAATCGATATGTTATCAAAAAGTTATAGATTTGCTATCGAAAAGTTAAAGATTTTTTGTCGGTTTTATATCAATTTGCTATCGAAAAGTTATCAGTTTGTTATCGAAAGGGAGTTTTATCGATTTGAAAACAAAAGTTTAACGACATGTTATCAAAAAGTTATCAATATGTTATCGAAAAGATTTGGATTTTTTATAGAAATGTTATCAATATGTTAGCAAATCTCTATCGGTTTATTATCGAAAATTTGTGAGGTTGCTTTCAATAAATTATCGATTTTTTATGCACAAGTTATTTGTGTGGTATCAAAAAGTTATCGAAATGCAAACGGTTTTTATCAACGACTCATCGGTGCGTTACCGATATACTGACAGCAAAAGTAAGATGAAAATCGGATTTTGTTCATTCAGTGGGTACAAAATTTACCCGGCCAAGGCAAAACCGTGGTCAAAATTGACGGAAAGACGTTCACATTTTTGAACAAGAAATGCGAACGATCCTAACTGATGAAGCGCAATCCTGGTAAGGTCACCTGGACGGTGCTTTACCTCCGTAAGCATCGTAGAGGTATAAAGGAAGAGACCACCAAAAAAAATTCACGCCGCACACAAAGTTCCAGCGTGCTATTGTCGGTGCTTCTTTTGCTGAAATCATGGCCAAACGTAACATGAAACCTAAAGTACGTAAGGCGCAACGCGATCAAGCTATTAAGGCCGGTAAAGAACAGAAGCGATCAGCTAAAGCTGCCAAGATAACAACACAACCAGCGCAGGCTAAAGCTAAGGCAGCACCCAAGCAGAAGGCTGCTAAGGTGATACAGAAATCTCCGCCCCGCGTTGGAGGCAAGCGGTAAGTTTGGTGTACTGAAGGATGGATAAGTTAATTTACGTGTGAGAGGATAAAGAATATGTTTCTTTTTTTTTTTAATGTGCAAATCGATGAGACATCAGTAACCCCTCAACAACACCCCAATACAAAATCGATAATAAACCGATACCTCGAGGACAGTTTTTTATGATCGATGGTAAGTCTATCATAAAACTATAGCTTATCGGGATAGGTTGTTGCCGATAAGAAGCCGCCGAAGCGCTTCTCAAAAAGCGTGTTATCGTTTTGTTATCGGTATCTTACTGATAAAAAATTAATATAAAGTCGATAACATATCAGTAACCCGTCGAAAAAAAGCAGATAAGAAACCGATTACTTGGAACAAACCGATAACTCGGGGACAGTTTTTCATTATCGATAGTGAGCCCATCATAAAACGATAGCTTGTGTGTAAAGCTTGTTACCGATAAAAACCTGACGAAGCTCTTCCCATAACGCTCATCCCTGCAATATGGCAGTGGAGTCAACTTTTAAAATAATAACTATTACAGCAAAGCAAAAGAAAAATACTTACAAAAGTTAAGCTTAAAACAAAAAAAAAGACAAAAAAAGTGTTGACAATCGCCACAGAAAACAATGTTTTGGGATCTTTTATTGCGGTTGCATTGCTTCGGTTAGTTGGGCGGTTATACCAAACTTGTTAACAACAAATGTACACATATATCTGTACAAATACATAGAAATAACAAACACTTCCTTCAGCAACAGTCACTCCACTACAATAACAAAGTAGCAACAAAAACAATCAGGCGCTCAATAAATAATTTGAGTCCCAAGCGCTCAGAGCTTGCGCTACGCAAACAGAATTTAGTTTGTAAAGTTTTTTCAACCTTTTTTCTTTCTTCTTAGCCTTTACTTTTGTTTTTGCGCTAAAGTTTTCTCTGTTATTTTAATGGAATTATTTTCATTTATCTATTCATTCGATGAACAGAGCAAAACGCTTTTTATACTCAGTTGAGCAGAGCTCACAGAGTATATTAAGTTTGATTGGATAACGGTTGGTTGTACATATATAAAGGAATCGAGATAGATATAGACTTCCATATATCAAAATAATCAGGATCGAAAAAAAATTTGATTGAGCCATGTCCGTCCGTCCGTCCGTTAACACGATAACTTGAGTAAATTTTGAGGTATCTTGATGAAATTTGGTATGTAGGTTTCCGAGCACTCATCTCAGATCGCTATTTAAAATGAACGATATCGGACTATAACCACGCCCACTTTTTCGATATCGAAAATTTTGAAAAACCGAAAAAGTGCGATAATTCATTACAAAAGACAGATAAAGCGACGAAACTTGGTAGATGAGTTGAAATTATGACGCAGAATAGAAAATTAGTAAAATTTTGGACAATGGGCGTGGCACGGCCCACTTTTAAAAGAAGGTAATTTAAAATTTTTGCAAGCTGTAATTTGGCAGTCGTTGAAGATATCATGATGAAATTTGGAGGGAACATTACTCCTATTACTATATGTACGCTTAATAAAAATTAGCAAAATCGGAAAAGGACCACGCCCACTTTTAAAAAAAAAATTTTTTAAAGTAAAATTTTAACAAAAATTTAATATCTTTACAGTATATAAGTAAATTATGACAACATTCAACTCCAGTAATGATGTGGTGCAACAAAATACAAAAATAAAAGAAAATTTCAAAATGGGCGTGGCTCCGCCCTTTTTCATTTAATTTGTCTAGGATACTTTTAACGCCATAAGTCGAACAAAAATTAACCAATCCTTTTGAAATTTGGTAGGGGCATAGATTTTATTACGTTAACTGTTTTCTGTGAAAATGGGCGGAATCGGTTGATGCCACGCCCAGTTTTTATACACAATCGTCCGTCTGTCCTTCCGCATGGCCGTTAACACGATAACTTGAGCAAAAATCGACATATCTTTAATGAACTTAGTTTACGTGCTTACTTGAACTCACTTTATCTTGGTATAAAAAATGAACGAAATCCGACTATAACCACGCCCACTTTTTCGATATGGAAAATTACGAAAAATGAAAAATATACCATAATTCTATACCAAATACGAAAAAAGGGATGAAACATGGTAAGGTAATTGGATTGTTTTATTGACACGAAATATAACTTTAGAAAAAACTTTATAAAATGGTTGTGACACCTACCATATTAAGTAGAAGAAAATGAAAAGTTCTGCAGGGCGAAATAAAAAACCCTTAAAATCTTGGCAGGTATTACATATATAAATAAATTAGCGGTATCCAACAGATAAAGTTCTGGGTCACCCTGGTCCACATTTTCGTCGATATCTGGAAAACGCCTTACATATACAACTACCACCACTCCCTTTTAAAACTCTCATTAATACCTTTAATTTGATACCCATATCGTACAAACTCATTCTAGAGTCACCCCTGGTCCACCTTTGTGGCGATATTTCGAAACGGCGTCCACCTATAGAACTAAGGCCCACTTCCTTTTAAAATACTCATTAACACCTTTCGTTTGATGCCCATATTGTACAAACAAATTCTAGGGTCACCCCTGGTCCACCTTTATGGCGATATCTCGAAACGGCGTCTACCTATGGAACTAAGGATTACTCCCTTTTAAAGTACTCATTAACACCATTCGTTTGATGCCCATATTGTACAAACAAATTCTAGAGTCACCCCTGGTCCACCTTTATGGCGATATCTCGAAAATGCGACCACCTATACAACAACCACCACTCCCTTTTAAAACCCTCATTAATACTTTTAATTTGATACCCATATCGTACAAACACATTCTAGAGTCAACCCTGATCCACCTTTATTGCGATACCCCTAAATGGCGTCCATCTATAGAACTATGGCCCACTCCCTCATAAAATACTCTTTAATGCCTTTCATTTGATAAACATGTCATACAAACACATTCCAGGGTTTCCCTCGGTTCATTTTCCTACATGGTTATTTTCCTTTATGTTGTCACCATAGCTCTCAACTGAGTATGTAATGTTCGGTTACACCCGAACTTAACCTTCCTTACTTGTTATACATAAGTTAATCGAAGAGATTCAATGAAAATCTTATTGGAGAAATAAATAAACGTCATTTGATCACAAAGTATTTGTTTAAGCCGATTTGTTGACCATAAAACTTTGAGTTGATAGGATTAGCCATTCATGAGTCTAGTGTTTTCATAATATATGAATAAATAAATGCGACTAAAGTACGTTTTTAGTAGAGGCCCATAAATTACACGTACCACCTAAAAAGAAGGGTGCCGATACGTATAGGTAACATTTTGTTTAGTATTTGGCATAAAAGAATTAGGTACATACAAACATACAAGTGATGCTTATATAAGCGTGTTAAAAATAGTAGATTTTGATTTTCTTTTTCTGCGTGGCGCTCATCGGGGGTTAAGTTTAAGTTAGTTTAAGTGGCTGAAAAGCACTCTCCCTCAAATGTAAACTTAGGAGGCTAAACACGAGTTAATTTAACCTACAAGTCGGAGTCAAATGTGAGTAAGGTCAGGCCGTAGCTGCTTTGGTAGGATAGGCTCACTTGGACAACATGAAGGTGCGTTGTGATACCACATAAAATAAAATAAAATAACGGTGACGTAGCTATAGCTACTTAGAAAACCGTTGTTCGAATGAGATCGATCTCAATCTTGGATTAATCCGCGGAGATCTAGAAGACGCTGCAGAGATCAGCCAACTTAAACTTGCGGCTAACATTTAGCCTTTCACAAAAGACCGCCCCCCTCCCTCAATCTTTTTCCGACCCATCCGTAAATGGGTTAACGAGTTCCCTGCCTCAGATGAGTTCCCTTCCTTGTTCCTCTCCTCCTGGGGGTATGACTGGGGTGAAGGTTGCACAGGGAGCAGTTATCGGTACACGATAGTCCGTCCTGTCAGAAATAGCGTCGAATCCGGTGAACAGGGTAGGGTGCCCGAAGTCAGAAAGTCCATATCCCATGGCCGGCCGAGATTGCAATGAAATTAATTAGCGGTCACCGTGGTGTGATGGTAGCGTGCTCCACCTCCCGGGCAAAGAAATAATGTTTTTCAATTAGAAGAAAATTTTTCTAAGCGGCTCGGCAATGTTTGGCAAGCGCCATGAAAAGCTCTCAGTGAAAACTCATCTGCCTTGCAGATGCCGTTCGGAGTCGGCATAAAACATGTAGGTCCCGTCCGGCCAATTTGTAGGGAAAATCAAGAGGAGCACGACGCAAATTGGAAGAGAAGCTCGGCCTTAGATCTCTTCGGAGGTTATCGCGCCTTACATTTATTTTTTTATTTATAATTAAGACAACCATTAAACCATTATTATCTCAGATAGGACTCATCACCTTCTGTATTACTCTAAAGAATTGACTGTCCCAGAATGTCACAGAGATTGATGGCGTACATGGTTTCAGGCAGCGTATTTTTTAAATGACTAAATTCAAAAATCCTATAGACAGTATAATTTTTACTAGAAGCAGCAAGTAGCTTAGGTGCTAGACATCTTCTAACATTTTCCAAGAATACGGAGTTATTATAGGACCTGGTTCTTGATAGCGTTTTTCAGTTTGGTCGTTGATCAAACTTCTCATAACACTATGGACTTATTCATTCTATGCGAGGGCGTCATGAACTTCAGCCACGCGCCAGTTCAAGCGTATCTAACGTTGCAAATCATGGACGTTATCTAGGACCTTCTCTATATGCTGCGCCATTTGCAATGACAAGGATGCGTGAGGTTCCGAAAGGCATGGGTTCGTAAGATGCCTCAGTTCATGACAAGACACAGCCGCTGGGCAGCACGTTGCAACAAAATCTCCCTTCGCGTAAGTACCGTTCCTGAATCCAGAACATCAAGAAAGGTGACATTTTCCGAGACAGTAACTGCATTGGGCAGATGACGTAAAGCTATTTATTGTGTGTCGACAAACTGTACACATGGTAACTGCAACTAAGAGAATATTTTCCTGTACTTCCCGGGTTTGTATGCGGGATAAGCTTTATAGACAGTAGCGATGGGGGTGGCCTTGTGAACTGGTATCAGGGTCGACAGATGCTGGGATTTAGCTCCGAAAACCCAACCGTGCACGTGACAAAAGAGTTCACATGTATTGACCCATAGCAAGGAGAGTAGGGAAAGGGTGTAAGAAGTATGTATGTATGTAAATTTAGCAGGATTGATTGAGCCCTTTCGTGCTTAGAAGCCATTTCCCTTGTTCGTACATGTTGCAGTCTATATAATTTTCTGGTATAAAGTCTGCGTTAGTTGTCTCTTCTGCTAACGTTTTGCAGCTTTTGTTTATACGAAGGGTGTCGGAGTGAAAGCAGCTTAGCTCTGAAAGTGCTTCACAAAGAAATCGATCTAACCCCTAAAGCTTTGACTGATGTCAACTAAATTTTTGGGTAACGCCAACTTTTGGAAGTGTGTTTCTGTCATAAAAAGCTTCCCAGTAAAAATTCATCTGCCTTGCAGCTGCTGTTGGGAGTCAGCATAAAACATGTAAGTTCCATCCCTCCAATTTGTAAGTAAAATTAAAAAGCAGCACAGCGCAATTGGAGCAGAAGCTCGACTTAATCTCTTCGGAGGTAAATCGTGCTAAGTATTTATATAGCGAACATACGCCCAGCATTATTTCGCAGAAATTGTGACAAAAAAGTTTCGAAATAATCGCCAACTGATTACATGACGCTATTAAAGTTATTTCAAAAAAACTTTACTATCCTTTGAAGCGTTTCATTCTGAACTGCCGTTCCAGTGTTGTCTTCGTTATTCTTTCAACCACGTTTTTGTCCTTGTAACTCAGCTACTTAAGTACTTGATATGCCAATATAACTGACATTTTTACCATAATCTCACTGTTTTCCAGCATCTTGTACATTTTTCGAAAAGCTAACAAGCCAGTTAAGCCATGAACCCTAAACAAGACACGCAAGCCTTTGGGCCAGTGCAGCGCAAGTAACGCCAAGAACCCTACATTGCTAAAGCCTGGCATTCGTAATCCTCATAAGGCAGACACCGAGAAAATTTTTCCGCTCAAAAATGAGTTGCCGGAATGGGCTCAGTAACTAAAAGTAAAAAAAAAAAAAATAAAATGTATATGACAGCTATTAAAGCTTTTGGGAGGCACTGCCAGCGATAAGACTTCATGCCAACCAGTTGCCACTTTTATTTGCCACGTAATACTTACTTACATGCAACTGATGGTGACTACTGCTTGGATTTGAATGTTGTTGTTTCTGAGTTGTTGCTGTAAGGCAATTTCTCACTCTATATGAAAAATCGCTAGAAATTCGTACACTTTAAGCTTTACGGAAGTAGGCTATGCCCAATACTCTTATCTGGATTGCTTATACTGCTAGCATTTCTGGTATTTGCGTTTTATACCCAGTTGTGGTAAGTACATCCTTCACCATATCGTATAAAGTTAGAATTGAGGGCTGAGTTAAACATCAAACTATCGTCATTTACAGTGGGAAGGGTACTTCATAACCTCATATCTTCATACGGAAGGTCTGTAATGTTACATACTACTTAAAGCGGTGCAGCGAACATATACAACCTGATCAATAGCAATCGGGTATACTGTGCCCACGTGCAGCAGTTGTAAGCAAACAGAATTTCACTGAATTACCAAAACAGATATTTTACCGAATCATAATCGTCTGCACTTAGAGAAGCAGATTTACTCATTTTCAATTTAAAAAAAATATCATTTCCAATGACTAGCACAGTGTAAGGGATAAAGCATAACTTGACATGCGTCCTTCCACCCCATCTCTGGGTTATGAAATTATGAAATTCCTATGTAAAATCACCCCCTTATTCCGAAAATCAAGGCCATTTTTAGTTCTATGGTAACGTTTTGGAGATATTTACGAATTACCGTTTTCCAAAAAAAATAAAAAATTGGGGCCACTTAATCATATATATCTCAAGAACCAATTGAGCAATTCGGTTCGCTAACTAACTGATATACGAATACTAACAAATATGTACCAGTAGGGTACTTAAGTATTAAATGGATATATTTATTTGAATGCTTATAACTTTTGTATTAGTCCATCGATTTTGTTGAATGAAAACTTATTTTTTTGTAATAAAACAGAGCTTAGAGAAAAAAAAATCTGCAAAAAAATAAAAAGTTTTCGAGATCCTTCCTCGCAAATTACAATTTTTTTTATATTTTTACAAAAGAAATTTAAAAGATCCGTAATGATTGTTCGTTATCTTTGAATCTGCAGGGCCTAGCAAAAAGTGTTGTATGCAGAGTTTATAGAAAATTTTATTACCTTGTAAAAGCTTCAAACCGTTTTGGAATTACTCAATTCTTTCTTGAGATATATATGATGAAGTTTTTTTTTTTTTTTTTTTTTTTTTTGAAAAAACGGTTATTCGCAAATATCTCCAAAACGTTACCATAGAATTCAAAATAATGGCGTCTCTGGTGCATTTTGGCTGTAAACCAGTGTTATTAAGCATGTAATATGTGTATATATATTGAAGGGGATTTTAGTAGTGTGGTCTTCACTCTTATCTGCTGATTACATGTATGTGAAATATTCTCTTCGCTCTTATCTTAGCTATATGTATGTGTGGCTGCTTGCTTTGCTGTTGTTGTGCTTTTTTTACTAGCAGTATAGAGAAGCATCGGAAAATATGATTGGGCTATCGCAATACTAAGTACTTTCGCTTACTTATTACTATTCAGCTTTGAAAGACGGATACGAATGCGTCTTTTAATGTAACATAGAACGCTATTTTTTTATACCGCAGCTCGGTTTATATCCTTCTTCGTACCCTAAACACTTGCCACCTCTCAAGTTGTTTCAAGAATAACAAGAACCCAGAAAATAAATTTTTTTAAGCTGCCGTTTACACCACAGCTGGGTATATTCATTGCAGTTGCAGCCAAACATGGAGTTTTTATTTTATCTTCACATTCCCTCCCTCGAAAATCCTTCTTCATAGTAACGTTCCAATTTGTGTCAAGCCCCAAGCACATTGTGAATGTCCTCAATTATGGATAACAACAAACTCATGTGATAATGGCATAAAGAAAGCAACAACAAGGCCACTATCTGCCTACCTACTTGAAACTACCCATCCTATTTACAATTTAAATAATTTGCGAGATAACGAGGAAACCTCTGACACAACAAACCACTCATCAGCGACAAAGCAACAAATAACTGACCTCGTTGGATGTGCTCATTTTTTATTTTGTATCTGACCTTTCTGTTGCATTTTTTATATAACAGCGACTATAAAAATTTGCACTGACTTGTTTGCAACGGCCCATTAAGGTCCATCAGCCAATTTGGTATTCAAGTGGATAGGCAGCGCGTTATTTTCTCGTTAGCAACACTTCATAGCCATACGGCCTTTTGGGCCAGGAAACAGGCAGACAAAACGTATTTTCGGCTATCTTCAACGCATTCAAACTTCTATATGTTTATAGGTGAGTTGTACATTTGCATGCTCTTTTCGGATCCATGCATAAACGTACATTAGACTGGGTCGATTTATTAACCGATAGCGCCATCGATTTTTCGATAGGATTTAGGCTCAGGAAAAAATATTTCCACTAACCATACTCAAAAAATAATTCTCGAGCCTGCGAAAAAAAATGGCGAAAGGATCAATTTTTCGACCAAAACACTCCCCAAAACCCAAAAAATGTTTTTTTTTTTTTCGAAAAACTGTTATCGCCAACATTTTTACAACAGTTTTTTTGAAAACAAAAATATTTTGGGTTTTGGAGAGTGTTTTGGTCGAAAAATTGACCCTTTCGCTTTTTTTTTTCGCAGGCTCGCAAATTATTTTTTTGGGTATGCGGTTAACTTTCGCCCATACAAATTGACCCAGGTTAACGTACATACATATAAGAATACTGTTTTTTATATTTCGGTAGTCCATCACGCTTAGTGACATCATCCGATACACTAACACCAATTTGCTTCTGCATTGAAATGAAATACAAACCCTCCTACGTTATCTGACTGTAGAGTGCATCATACTAGAAGTGAACAACTGTATTCGGTTATAACCAAACATTGTATACTTAGTTGTGAGTTTTTACTTTCTTGCAGCTAGTTGGAAACCCAATGAGGTTCCAACTGAACCACTAGTTCTTCTTCCAGCTCAATAGGTATATGCGATTTGCTCTGCTACCAAAAACATAAAGCTTTGGAGGAAAACTTGACATTTAGCAAGAACCCAACTCTTCTGATAGTCAAGGTCTACGGCTGAAAAGCTCATGATATAAACACGCAGTGTAAAATATACGACGCAGTTGCGGGTACGCTACCACACCGAAGCTCCTGAAATTAATTCTCGGAAAAAGCAACATTGAAACACCTATGCAAAACTGTTTCTTAGAAGAGTTGCCCCTCGGAAGCTGTTTGGCAAACTTCCCAGTGTATTTCTGCCATTTGAAGCTTCTCAGCGATAATTAGATACTGGTGATACTTACTCTCTTACTATGTGCGCCGTCGGTAACGCTGTAGTCGATAGCGAACCGACAGTACTTCGATAACCAATAATTAATTTGTCGATAATACATCGATAGCAAACCGATAATAGTCTATAACTTGTCGATAACAAATCAATAATACACCAACAACTTTTCGAAAATATGTCGATATTTTTTTGATAACAAATCGACAAAGTTTCGCTAAAAAACGTTAAATTTTAGACTTCAAATCCTAACTCATAAATAAGCAATCGATATCCCGTCGATAAACAACCGTTAAAATGTTTCTTGCCGATAACAAGTCTGTAAAGCTTCGATTACAAATCGACAACTCATCTACGAGTCGTCGATTACTTGCCGATAAAAAATCGATAACAAACAGCTAACTCTTCGAATAGAAATGGTCAAAACGCACTTAACCCATCTACTATTGTTATCGATAACAAACCATTGACACTTAGATAGCAAATCGATAACACTCCGTCCGGTTTCAGTTTAAGGGTCTTATCATTCCTTTTCTTTCCCTTTTTCTTGTCTTTCTTCTAACCACTTCCACACCTTACTCCTACACTCACATCGCGTAGACCTCATACAGAGTATCAATTCCAAACATTCAACTTCCACTTTCATTCAGGATTCCCTCATACCATGACCAATGATCCTAAAACAATAAACGCGCTGCACTGAAAAGTTCGACCAGCTACTATATTTATATTTTCCAAAACACAAAACAAAGTAAAAGTAGCAGCTTTTTCATGTCGGATTTTGGTCATCAGACAATTTGCTCCAATTTCGAGTGCACCATAGCTATTTCATTTTCTTTTTCGCTGCTCTTATTGCTGTTTATTGCTCTTGTTTTTGCGCTTGTTCTTGTTATTGCTTTCTAACTACCATCGGTTGTGCCAAAACAGATGTGCTTTTTAATTTCGTTCTCCAAATGTCGGCACTCAAGTGAACTTGTATTTTGGCAGCTCCAAAGGACTCTTCATCACCAAAACGACGCTGAATGAAGCAAACACTAACGCATACAAAGCTGAACATTTTTTTTATATACACAAAAACTTTTCGGATTGTAAATTAAGGCAGATTTCACGGCCTCACAATGAAAATTCCATAGACAATTAGGTATTAGCTGCTACAGCCAGTCACTGGGCTATGCTTTGTAAAGTAGAGCTCCATATATATAAAAGTAATTGAAATTTATTTTTTATTTATTTTTTAATTAAAGGTAGGTTAAGTGTAACTGGCTGGTCCGTGAGGTCCACAGTGCTACAGGCTTTTATTAAGGGGCAAAAGAAACTTTGAGATGTATTATTTACCGGAAGCGATATTTGAAAGTACACCACACTATCAGACTAATATGATATACCCCCAGCGGGTAAGGAGGTAAGAATATACCCGCGGTAGGTATGCCTGTCGTAAGAGGCGACTAAAATACCAGATTCAAGTGGTGTGTAGCGCAACCCTTCAGGTTGCCAGCGCAATATATAGCTTCTCCAAACCTAATTGTCAACCTCACCTATCCGCGGCGAATCCTGTTTCACTAACATACGAAGCTCTGGCGACCCCAAGCTCATCATGGAACTTAGGGGTGGGGAGGGAGGGGATGGCCTGAAGGTTTAATGTGGCCACATAAATCGTTCCCGAGATGGTCGGGCTAGCACCTTAATGGTGCTGTGATACCGGAGCGTACCGGATCTGTATCCGGCAAAGGACCATTACATCGATAACACTCCCCAAAGCCTTCGGGGAGCAACCTTATCGCTACAACAACAACAACCACTATGATATTTCATAGTCCAACTTTATATCCCAGGTGGTAATATGGGGGGCTCTTAAAATGTGTAACTCAACTATTTTGAAGGCCTTTGATAGGCAGCTCTCTCTGGTTTTGTTATTGCAGCAAGACAGGTAAAAAATTCTTGAAGTTTGCGTAAATCTTGGTCACTTCCGAAGAGAGATTAAATGTCCTACGGCGGTCGTTATATTCTCGGATTTATATTAGAGATTCAGTTGCTAAAACTTCATGTTCAAAAACAAAAAACGCTTGCACGATTTACTTTCGAGAAGATTTAGGTCGAGTTACCCTTTCATTTTTCGTCGTGCTCTTTTTTAATTTTTCGTACGTCAACTGCAAGGCTCACGAGTTTTCACTGAGAAGCTTTTCATGGCTGAAATACACTCCGAGAGTTTGCTAAGTCACTGCCGAGGGGCGAGTTTCTTTAAAAAAACTGTTTAAAAAGTTTTGATGTTGCTTTGAACCGGGCTTGACCCATGATCGTCTCCGTGGTAGGTGATATCGTTCGTCTGCAATACAGTGTCCCTTAATGTTTCCGTGTCCTGGGACCCACAACTAGCCTGAAGGCTGCGGGAACCATTCTGTTGATCCCTTCGAAATGCCATCATTGAAATGCATCAGATGCTTGATTTTAACAGCTGCTCACGAAACGGAGAGCCGATAGTATCCACCATCGACCCTAGAACACATAAAACAGAAGGTAGTAGCTTTTCGAGCCGAGTGAACAATACTGCAAACCGCAAAGCTCGCGATATTCTGACTCGAAGAGCGAAGACAGTTTTAAATAAAGCAACTCAAGGTTGCAATGTAATAAAGTTACTAAGAGGATTTTGATACAATTTAGTAGCCTTGAATGTTGCAATTAATTAGATTAGTTGAGCTGAAAGGCCGCGGTTAATGAATAAAACTTCCTTTTGTTTTGTTTTATATTCATAAATTTTAATTTTGGTCGATATTTCGACTTCAATCTGATCAGCTCAACTAATCTAATTAATTGTTACTAAGAGGGGGAAAAATTTAAGATAATTCGACCATTGAATCCAACAAATTACTGCATTTTTTTAGGGCTGGGGTAAATTACTACTGGAATAATATTGTCGACCTGCCAACCGAAATACTGAGCGTACTAAAGTTGTCTGTGAAACAGTCCATCTATTTGTACCAAGTGCTCGTGAAGTTGGATGTGTAAACAGAGAGTTATACGTCGAATGATTGTTGGCTAACTACTTAGAGCTCGGAAGGCACAGCACAGCAAAAGTAAACTTTATATTGAAGTTGTATCGGTATATATTTCATAACAAGCAGCCTTCCGCAGAAGAGTCTCTGAGACTTTTATGCGTAAGTTATAAAAATTAACCAGGCAGTTTACCCTTGTGGATAGACCAAGTGTAAACTATATGCCAACTTTCCAACGAAGAAACCCCCATATCTCCGCTGAGTATGCTTCATTGTCTGATGCGAGAGATGAAAGGACCGCAATTACCCAAAAATAACGCTCTATTCTCAATTTCCGCGACAGTGAATTCATCCCATTAAGGAACAAGTCGAAAGGCCAAAGGAAAAGTGGACGGCAAAAGCTTAGGAAAAAGCCGAGGACAACAGCCAAAAACCACGAAAATACGACATGAAACCACAACCCCCTACCTCAAGGTAGGAATCAAGACCGAAATACAAGCATCTGCGATACATTGTATCAAGTCAATTCTGGCTTGTTCTGCTGCACGCAGTACAGTTTTTCACGACCGTGATAGGTTCGCGCAGCTGATACAAAATGTCTTCTCTGCTCCCTTTCGAATAAATACCACTCCAGAATTCGTTAGCCTCATTTATAAGCCTCACTAATACGATGACGTAAATTTGATACGTTTTAAGCGTCACTTATAAAATGACGGATATTTGCTTCTTGGTATTATGATTGCTTCTTACGATCGGTACATCTACCGCGGGTAAATTGTTTTCTCTTATCTCGCAGGAAGGACCCACGGTGAAATGGTGAACTACCGGCCAATGAAGCCGCATCAATAATTTGCGCTTAGTCGCCCGTTGATTTTTACCGTTGTCTAGCTGCGTGATCAAACCCTTTTCGCGAAAGCTGATTTTGATTGGCTTCAGGTGTTCCCACTCCTGTCTCACCCAACTCAAAAAGATCTCTCTCTAGCATTAAATTAAGCGCCGAAAGAAATACTTTTTGAGCCGTGTTATCTTACTTCTTCTCCGTTTGGACAACTCCCTCCGAGTTCGTGAATGTACTCTCGATAAACTTCAAAGAACTCAAGGGAATATTATCTCTTCAGGGTCCTAAGTTGAAAATTGTTTAAAAGTTTATAATTAATCACACAACCAGCACCTAGGCTACAGTAGAATATATGACTTATTATGTCTTAAGAATTTTCATTCGATACTTCACAATTTATATATGTAGATATGTAGTTATATCTATATCAAAATAATTGTGTTGTGTTCATCTAATATTATATAAAATATTCTTTTAAGTATAGCAAGCTATCCCCGAGCAAATAAAGCTGTCTGTTTAATCCTCTTTTCATTTCTATCCTCAGATATCTAGGTAGAAGCTCCGTTCCACCTATTTCCGTTGGCAACTACCCTAAATGTAAACCCATCTGTCATTTTACATGTACTCAGCTCATACCAATCTACACACAGAATCATCGCTTGACAACAACCCTTCAAAAGAGATTAAATATCTGCACTTCCTTTTTCCCATGTTAGTGCGACTGTATTAGCTTTTTAACTTTAATATCTACATTTAGATGCAAACTCAGAGGTACACTCGGCAGGATGTCTATTTTTATACTCAGTTGAGCAGAGCTCACAGAGTATATTAAGTTTGATTGGATAACGGTTGGTTGTACATATATAAAGGAATCGAGATAGATATAGACTTCCATATATCAAAATAATCAGGATCGAAAAAAAATTTGATTGAGCCATGTCCGTCCGTCCGTCCGTCCGTCCGTCCGTTAACACGATAACTTGAGTAAATTTTGAGGTATCTTGATGAAATTTGGTATGTAGGTTCCTGAGCACTCATCTCAGATCGTTATTTAAAATGAACGATATCGGACTATAACCACGCCCACTTTTTCGATATCGAAAATTTCGAAAAACCGAAAAAGTGCGATAATTCATTACAAAAGACCGATAAAGCGACGAAACTTGGTAGATGAGTTGAACTTATGACGCAAAATAGAAAGTTAGTAAAATTTTGGACAATGGGCGTGGCACCGCCCACTTTTAAAAGAAGGTAATTTAAAATTTTTGAAGCTGTAATTTGGCAGTCGTTGAAGATATCATGATGAACGTTACTCTTGTTACTATATGTACGCTTAATAAAAATTAGCAAAATCGGAGAAGGACCACGACCACTTTTAAAAAAAATTTTTTTAAAAGTAAAATTTTAACAAAAAATTTAATATCTTTACAGTATATAAGTAAATTATGTCAAGATTCAACTCCAGTAATGATATGGTGCAACAAAATACAAAAATAAAAGAAAATTTAAAAATGGGCGTGGCCCCGCCCTTTTTCATTTAATTTGTTTAGGATACTTTTAACGCCATAAGTCGAACAAAAATTAACCAATCCTTTTGAAATTTGGTAGGGGCATAGATTTTATGGCGTTAACTGTTTTCTGTGAAAATGGGCGAAATCGGTTGATGCCACGCCCAGTTTTTATACACAGTCGTCCGTCTGTCCTTCCGCATGGCCGTTAACACGATAACTTGAGCAACAATCGATATATCTTTACTAAACTCAGTTCACGTACTTATCTGAACTCACTTTCTATTGGTATGAAAAATGAACGAAATCCGACTATGACCACGCCCACTTTTTCCATATCGAAAATTACGAAAAATGAAAAAAATGCCATAATTCTATACCAAATACGAAAAAAGGGATGAAATATGGTAAGGTAATTGGATTGTTTTATTGACGCGAAATATGACTTTAGAAAAAACTTTATTAAATGATTGTGACACCTACCATATTAAGTAGAAGAAAATGAAAAAGTTCTGCAGGGCGAAATAAAAAACCCTTGAAATCTTGGCAGGTATTACATATATAAATAAATTAGCGGTATCCAACAGATGATGTTCTGGGTCACCCTGGTCCACATTTTGGTCGATATCTGGAAAACGCCTTCACATATACAACTACCACCACTCCCTTTTAAAACTCTCATTAATACCTTTCATTTGATACCCATATCGTACAAACAAAGTCTAGAGTCACCCCTGGTCCACCTTTATTGCGATACCTCGAAAATGCGTCCACCTATAGAACTAAGGCCCACTCCCTCTTAAAATACTCCATAACTCCTTTCGTTTGATACCCATATTGCACAAACGAATTCTAGAGTCACCCCTGGCCCACCTTTATGGCGATATCTCGAAACGGCGTCCACCTATAGAACTAAGGCCCACTCCCTTTTAAAATACTCATTAACACCTTTCGTTTGATGCCCATATTGTGCAAACAAATTCTAGGGTCACCCCTGGTCCACCTTTATGGTGATATCTCGAAACGGCGTCCACCTATGGAACTAAGGATTACTCCCTTTTAAAATGCTCATTAACACCTTTCATTTGATACCCATATCGTACAAACGCATTCTAGAGTCACCCCTGGTCCATCTTTACGGCGATATCTCGAAAAGGCGTCCATCTATAGTACTTAGGTCCACGCCCTTTTAAAATACTCATTAATACCTTTCATTTGATACCCATATCGTACAAACGCATTCTCGAGTCAACCCTGATCCACCTTTATGGCTATATCCCTAAATGGCGTCCACCTATAGAACTATGGCCCACTCCCTCATAAAATACTCTTTAATGCCTTTCATTTGATACACATGTCATACAAACACATTCCAGGGTTTCCCTCGGTTCATTTTCCTACATGGTTATTTTCCCTTATGTTGTCACCATAGCTCTCAACTGAGTATGTAATGTTCGGTTACACCCGAACTTAACCTTCCTTACTTGTTGTAGTTGAAAAGGGTTTATCAATTGAGACAGGTTGATGTTATTATGTTCTACTATTTATGGTGAAACAATTTATGATATAATTCTGGGATAATGTAGCTGTAGATATACTTGTATTGTAACTAAGCCCACGGCAGTAACAGGTTCTTCAAGCATTGGTTATCTACGCGCCCAAGACAATAAAAAAAGGAGCACAGCCTTCCCTTGGGTATTTACGTAATATTTGGTGACTTTAAAGTTAGATTCAGCATGGCTGAAAGGAAAGGCTTCTGATGAGAAGTGAGGATACTAGTACTAGCCCGGCTTGAAAAACGAACTATTAAGTATAAACACTTCAAACTTTCTAGATTATAGCACACGCCTTACAGTAAAGAAGATGGGATTTCTGAAACTTCAGCTGTTAAATGCGTCCAAGTATATATTCTTGTTTGTAAACCAGATCGCCACAGGTTGTGTCGATACACGTATTCATGAAGCCACGCCAAGCCATGTATTGCACTTAACAAGGGCTTCTTGAAAAAATAGGTATTATGCCTTATGTATCATCTTCAGGGTGGAAAGAGGTTCACTTACTTCCCAGCAGTGAAAATTATAGTCATCTGTGACATAATTATTGAGCATAATACGATTAAGTAAGCCAACTAGCGGTCTTTTGATCAAGAATCTTGTAGCAAATTTATCATCGCAGAAGAAAAGCCATAATCTAAAATAGGCTGTATAGTGACCCCCAATGTGTT
Organism: Eurosta solidaginis; assembly: GCF_040869045.1. Taxonomy (NCBI): domain Eukaryota; kingdom Metazoa; phylum Arthropoda; class Insecta; order Diptera; family Tephritidae; genus Eurosta; species Eurosta solidaginis. Next base: position 196,175,502 of record NC_090322.1, on the reverse strand, counting down.
AAGGGGCTTAGAATATAGTTGCGGCAGGTATGCTTGCCGTAAGAGGCACTACAGTACGCAAATGGTTCAAAAAGTTGTGTTGCGCTACCCTTTCAAATGGATGCCAGCGCAAAATATAGCTTCTCCAACCCAATTGTCAACCTCACCTATCCGTGGCAAATCCTGTTTTCGTAACAGCCAAGGCTCTAGCGACCCCAAGTTCCTCATCGATCTAGGGGGTGGGAGGGCCGGTTGTCATAGAAGGTTTCATGTGGTCATACCAAATCGTTCCCGTGATGGTGGGGCTAGGACCTTTATGGTGCTGAACGTACCTGAAATGCATTCGGCAAAGGACCATCAACATCGATAATACTCCCAAAGTCCTTCGGGGAGTGTCCTTCTCGCTACAACAACCGAGCTCATTTGACAGGTTTTGAATTGAAACCCTTTGTTTTAAACGGATCTATGCCCGGCAAAAGGCCATCATCATCGATAATATCGCTAGAACAACAACAGTACATAGATTTGTATAAGTTGTGATTTCCTCGAGCTGATTACCGAGAAGCGTGCTATACAGCAGTTCACTTAAAGTTCGCTTTTCCACTTCGACTTCATAGAAAAATATTTGTTTCTCACTTATTCCTACCGATGAAGAATCTCAAGGTTTCAGAAAGAAGACTGGCAATAAGGAGATAATATGTGATAATAATGTAAGCAATTGTATCTTTAGATACTAGAAGATATAGTACTGGTGCCAAAAGTTCTAGCAGAATGCACGGAGAATCAAAGACTACTTAGGAAGCGGGAAAGATTAATTAGGAAAAAATAAAGGAAAGTTGTTTATATGTTACCTCGATTGTAAAAAAAAGCGTATACTCAATGTTAAGTAGGGCAGGAGACCGTGAACCTGATGAATGGAAATGGAGATGTATTCTACAAACCGAATAGTATGAATTAAAACAATCCTGGTTAAAAAAACAAAACATACCTAGAGAAGTGATGAGATGCCGCCTAGTTCTATCAGTATGAAGTTCAATTAGAATTTATGAGTACCCTGCCACTCCCGAAAACTGTACCAGCTTTTTATAAACATTAAGTATTGTACGAAAGACTGAAGCACACCTTCACCAAAACTTGTATAAATCATATACATACAACTTTTTTCTAGTCAAATAAAGCTTTTTTCAAATCAAGTGATTTGATTTGCCTTGAAAAAATTTTAATTTGATGTGACAAAAGGTTTACTTAATTTGAAAAAATGGTTCATTTGATTTGAAAAAGTGTCATTGGATCTGAAAAACATTTCAGTTGATTTAAAAAGAGTTTCATTTTTTAAAAAACTTTAATTTGATTTGAAAAAAAAAATGTATTTGATTTAAAAGTTGTCTTTCCTTTGGAAAAAAAATGAATTTAAATTGTTAAAAGTTTAATTTGAAAAAAGTTGTATTTGATTTGAAAAAAGCTTCGTTTGATTTAAATAAAGCACCGTTTGATTAAAAAAAAGTTTCACTTAATTTCAAAAAAGGTTCATTTGAATTGAAAAGGTTCATTAGAATAGAAAAGGTTCAATGAATTTGAAAAATTTTCATTGGATTTGAAAAAAGTTTAATTGGATTAGCTTACTTTCCCTTGAAAAAAGTTTCATTTAATTTGATAAAAGCTTTGTTTGGAAAAAGTTGTATTTAATTTGAAAAAAGTTTCATTTGAATTGAAATCAATTTTCTTTGATTTGAAAAAGTTTTATTTGATTGATTAAAAGTTTAGTTTGATTTTAAAATAGTTTAACTTAATCTGAAAAAAGTTTAACTTGAATTGAAAAAGTATAATTTTATTTGAAAAAAGTTTCCTTTGGTTTGAAAAAAGTTTCATTTGATTTGAGAAAAATTTCACTGAATTTGATGTTGTTGTTGTTGTTGTAGCGGTGCTTTGCCCCATCCAATAGGTGTGACCGATAACAAATTGTCATCAATATCCTCTAACGGGAGTCCAAGGAAACTTGCTGTTTCAACAGGGGTGGACCATAATGAGAGGGGTGTTAGAGGCGTTTGTTCCACATTACAATTGAAGAGATGGTTGGTGTCATATGGGGACATATTGCAAGCACGACATACATTTTGTAGTCCGGGTTTAATTCTGGATAGGTAAGAGTTTAACCTGTTACAGTATCCAGATCGAAGTTGAGCTAGAGTGACTCGCGTTTCCCTAGGGAGTGTGCGTTTCTCTTCTGCAAGTTTAGTGTATTGTTCTTTGAGAACAGGATTCACCGGGAAATTCCTGACATAGAGGTCCGAGGCCAGTTTGTGGAGTCCACTGAGAACCTGCTTGTGTTTTTTGCCTTCATACGCCAGTGTTCTCAGGTGCCGTATTTCCTCATAATGCTTACGGGGCGGTGTTGGCTCATCAATCAGATGTCTGTTAGGGTGCCCAGGTTTTTGGATATTCAACAGAAACTGTTTGGTTAGCATTTCATTTCTCTCCCTGATGTTGAGTATTCTCGCCTCATTATGTAGATGGTGTTCTGGAGACATAAGAAGACAACCTGCGGCGGTTCTGAGGGTAGCATTTTGAAAGACCTGTACCTTCTTCCAGTGAATAGATTTTAATCTCGGCGGCCATATCGGGGACGCGTAGCATGCAATCCGCTGGCCAATTGCTTTGTAAGTGGTAATGAGCGTTTCTTTATCTTTTCCCCCAAGTACTGCCAGCAAGAGATTTGAGGATTTTATTACGGCTCCGCATTTTTAGTACAATTGCGGCTGCATGCTCACCAAAATGTAGATCTTGATCCAAAGTCAATAATTACCCGAGTTACGAAACCAACATCATCAGGGCGCCTCCTAAATTTTCTGTCAGCCCAACCGTTCAAATACAAAGTCAACACGGCATCCAACTTATTCGAAAAAGTACTAAATATTAGCCATAAACAATTTTGGAATGTCAACATAAATAAAATCCGTGAGATCTTAATAAACAATAATTACCCGAGTACCCTGATACAAAATCTTATACAGCATAAGATAGCACAAATAGAAAACAAAAGTAGCAGATTCTCAACAACAAACACTGCAAGCCAAACGAAGAAGTTCTTCAGTGTGACTTACATACCAAAATTAACAGAGAACTTCGGCTCTGATATACCATACAACAAAAATAACACATGCTTGGCTTATAAATCAAATCGAACTCTACAAAGTATTTTCACTAAAACAAAAAGCCCTATCCCCCTTTCACAACACAACAATATAGTATACGAAATACCATGAGAAGGAACCGAAAACGAAAAATGTAATAAAATATATATAGGTACAACAAAGCGCACCTTGGGTATTCGACTCAAAGAACATGAGTCGGATATAAATAAAAAGAAAAATAATACAGCACTATCGCAACACACAACGGAAAGCGGACACTCGGTTGATCTAGGTAAAGCGAGAATATTGGACAAGGAAAGGCGGGAAAAAGTGAGATACACAACAGAAAGCTTAAGAATTATGCAAAATAGAGAGAGAACTGGTAATAGAAAGGAAGACGCAGCTGACATCTCCGCCGCATATCTTTTATGTTTATAAAGTTTTTGTTTACATTTTTACATTCTTAGGTATTCACTGAACACAGCCTTTCATACATACGTACATATGTAAACGAAACATACCAATTATGTTTGATGATCAAAGTCCAGTTTAATGACAAGTGTACTACATATTACTAGTACTATTTTTATACTTTTAATTTTCATGAATAACTTAGTTAGTTTATACTAAAATTGTGCAATTTGTGACGCCTAATGTAATCTAGGGATACATACATTTATATATGTAAGTTTTTTACTAAACAATTTGTTTGCTTAATTCTAACCAAAATTTCTTTTAGAAACTTTCTTTTATGTACATTGTTGTTGTTATAAAATTACTGGTTTGTGATAAAAATTACTAAATAAATTCAGTTTCGCTCCTGAAGAAGCTAAGGTGATTAGCGAAACGTTGAGCCGAAATAGTGGAGTTTAATTTAACTTTGCACTAAGCAAATAATGGTCAAAAAGCCTATTTATACTGCTGTTAAAATTGAATTTCATTCAATTTGAAAATATTTTCCTTTGATACTAAAAAAGTTTTATTTGATTTCACAAAAGTTTAGTTTGATTTGAAATAAAATAATTAAAAAAAAAAATTTTAAGTTAAGCGGTTTTATTGAAAACAATACTTACATGAAGTAATGATAATACTAAAAGCTAGAAAATAATAAGGTAGGTCCTAGGTACTAGTCAACCTAGGGCTTTGATCAGACAAATAAAAGCGTTGGAGGCGTCAAATTTCTAAAAATGTGAGGCGTAGCATAACCTTATTAAGGTTCAGTTGGTCTTATATATGACAATCAATAGAAATTTGACGCGTCCAACGCTTTTATTTAATTGTCTGATCAACGCCGTAGATTCGCTAGCACCTAGGACCTACCTAATTATTTTCTAGCTTTTAGTATTACTATTACTTCATGTAAGTATTGTTTTCAATAAAACCGTTTAACTTAAACATTTTTTTTAATTATTTTATTTTCAAGTTTTAAGCCTTTATTTAATTGCCTATTATTTCTCATTCTATTTACTTCATTTAGTGACTCATTATTACAAGGACTCTTTCCTGAAAATCTAAGTCCTCAATACATAATCCTTCCAAAGACTTTACTCGACTCTGCGCCACGTATGCTTGTCCCTCCTCCAACTCCAAAATATTTTGATGTCACTTCTACGAGCTGTATGTAATATTTGTTCCAAATATGATCCAAATCGGACCACAAATACGATTTTTTTGAATATCTCGATCCTTGCGCCACCAAGCGTCGATTTTTTTCATATGTCGCTTTCTGTTCATGTATGTTTTATCTGTTCCAAATATGAGCCAAATCGGACTACAAATACCATTTTTGTGAATATCTCGATACTTGCGCCACCTAGCGGCGATTTTTTTCTTAGTGTTGCATTGTCATTGGATTCTGAACTATGTTCCAAGTTTCAACCTTGTAGCTTATCGGGAAGTTACTTAAATTTCAATTACAAAATTCGTGCCAGCCAATCAAGCTAAATAAAACCGTTTAAAAAGTTGCATATGATTGAAAAAACGTTTAATTGGTTTCAAAAAAGTTTCATTTGACTGGAAAAAAAATTTCATTTCATTTGAAAAGCTTTCTTACCATTGAAAAAACTTTCATTTGATTTGAAAAATTGCACAAACTTGGAACAATGCTGAAGGAAATAAACCGAATATATTATTATTCCTCCATACTTAATGAGCAACCCTTTTATCTGCGCTTGTTTTCAAACAAATTAATATTTGTGTTTACATCTGTATTTATATTCGTTTTTACTATTTATATATATGTACCCTCTGTTTATATTTGTATTTACACTCCAGGCAAATAAGAACATGCACAAGAACAAGTAGGCATACGAGGAGATAGTCTTTAAAGATTTTTACTTCCGTTCACGTTCCGTCACTAGACTTTTCTTAGCTTTCTGTTGCTGTTTTCCCTTCCAACTACTCTTTCCGTCATCATCGTCATTTACTTTTATAATATATTTATTTACATTTTTGCTTATAGACATAAATACGGACATCTTGAGTATCATTTTATATGCGACAAACAAGAAGCAACAAAGTATTCCGTCAACATCGTTATCGCTTAAGTGCTAATTTCGTTGGTATTTAATAATTTAATGGGCTTTAAGAGCGCTCGAAGTGCAAATTTCAAGTACGCCGTCCATCGAAAAAGGCTAAACACGAGCATATGGCTTTTACATTCCATAAAATATGTACGTGCTCAGATAAATTCGAATTGCGGGGATATTTAGCAACAGCCTTTTAAATAAATATTGGTTTTCTGAGTGATGCATAAACTTAGGCGAGATGTGGAAGCGGCGGGTGATAGGAAGGCAGACAGTGACAAGGCGGTTATGTTTGTACGATTTAAATTATTCTTAAATTTTTTGAAATTAAAGTGGAATATCGCACATAAACTTGTTTTTAATATTGGGAACTACACATAGCTTTTCATCGAGATTTGATTTGAGCATAAAAAAGTCGATTCCGAATCTTAATCACCAAAGAGCCTAAAGGTTGTCGTGATTAATCTCTACCACCCATGGCTAGCTATAGATAGCCTTGTTTAGAAGCTAGCATAAATAATATGTGTACTCCAAATACGACGACGGCATCCTAGGGCATGTGTTCTAGAATTATCTAACACAGCGTGTTCTACTTTTAGCAATGCTTTGTCCCTTCCAATATTTGCGGTCATTCACAAATTGTTATCGTTATCCTCTTACGCATTCACGAGTTGGACTGAGCGGCATTGATAGTTAGAGGCGTCGGTTACATGTTGCCATTGAAAAGATAGACGGTGTGATGGGGAGACACATACATTTCGCATTTCAAAGTTGATTTTAGCCAAGAGTTTAACTTCTTACATTACACTGAAAAAATAGACTGGTAAAATGAACCGAAACACGGGTCAATTCAACCGAAATTTCTGTTAATTTTTATCCATCGCAACAAGATGTTGAATCAACTGCGCAGAATTCGTTGATTCGTAATTGACCGTTCTAGTAGTAAAATGAACAAAAAAGTTGTTGCGACAGCTTTGTACGAAAGTACCTATGTTGCCATATACATTAATAAATAAATATAAGGCGCGATAACCTCCGAAGAGATCTAAGGCCGAGCTTCTCTTCCAATTTGTGTCGTGCTCCTCTTGATTTTCCCTACAAGTTGGCCGGACGGGACCTACATGTTTTATGCCGACTCCGAACGGCATCGGCAAGGCAGATGAGTTTTCACTGAGAGCTTTTCATGGCAGAAATACACTCGGAGCGCTTGCCAAACACTGCTGAGGGGCGACCCCGCTTAGAAAAATTACCTTCTAATTGAAAAACCTTATTTCTAAAATTTGATATTGCTTTACCCGGGGTGCGAACCCAGGGCATACGGTGTGGCAGGCGGATCACGCTACCATCGCACCAGGGTGGCACTTACTAACTGGTCGTCAATTGGGCTTACGTCAAATATGCTGGCACAGATTAAACATTATACACTTTATTATTTTGTTTTATTAAACGTACTTTCACCAAATTTTATATTTTATAATTTATTTAATTAATTTCGCTTTACAAATAGAAATGAAAATAGTAGTCACAAAACTGATTCTCAATTCTTTCAGTTGCAGCTCAGCTCATAATCAATTTCTGCTCTCGCATGTAGTTGCCACACATGATTGTTTCGAACAAAACTTGTAGTACAAATGTTTGACGTAACATTTTAAAAAGAGAACTTGTAAGTTATAGAAAAGTAAAGAATCAAATCGCAGGAAGGTAATTCACCACTGGAGTAACTTTATATGTAATTCGGCAAGTTTAATTTTCGTAACACTTTAAGTTGAAGCGATTCCAAAACAACTCAAACTTTTATGTTGTCGGAAAAATCAACATTAAAAAGGATGTTTTTTATTATCTTATCAAATTCGTTCGCGTGAGTGAAAATTCGTAAAAACTTGAACAAAATGTTACTAACTTTGGAAAAGTCCTGTTCGTTCAAACAAAACTTTTGCAACAAGAGGGCGCAATTTTGCATTTCGCTTGGAGGAGAAGTTGCATCATTGTACCCGATAAATAGGTGTCCCGGTATCTCATAAGTTTTTGCACAGTAGATTCAAAAAAGGGGTTTTCGTTTTGTATTGATAACTGAAAAACTATTTTTTGTTGTTTTCCCATTTTGTGTGTTTTTTCTATTTGGTGGTTTTCTTATTTTGGTATTTTTTTTTTAACAAGTGGTACCATCGTCAAAAGTACAAAGTAGGAGCGCAGTGAGCGTAAAATTCTCTCTGAAATTTGCTCATGTATTGACTGTTGATTTCTGTTGAAATGACCAGTAAGATCAGTTATGTTAACAGAAAAATCAGTTAGATTGACCAGGAATCTGTCAATTTTACAGATTTTTTTTTAACTTAAGAGCGACAATTTATCTTCTGGTGAAATTACTAAACTAATTTGTTCGTTTGACAAAGAACTCGGTCGAGTTAACCATAATTCGATCAATTTCACGGAATCTCCGTTAAGTCAAGAACAACAGAACCGATTTGTTGATTTTACTAGCACCATTTCTTTCAGTGTATAAATAGCGAAGTTTTGCTACAGTAACGCGCATTTCCATGGGAAGTATTCTCTCCTCAGCTGCAAGTTTCGGGTATTGAACTCGGAGAACGAACTATTCGTGAATGAGGCTGAGTACATGTTTAAGAAAATGTGCTTCAAACTGCTGAGTTTTTGTGAACCGGATTTCTTCAAAGAGGCCCTTGGTGGTGGAGCCTCTTCAGTAAGATATCCGTTAAATTGCCCAGGTTTATGAGTATTTATCATATCTGTTTGTACATCGTTTCATTTATCTCCTTTATGGGGATTATTTTCGACTCACTGTGTAGATGATGTTCTGGCGACATGAGAAGACATCCCGTAGCAGTTATGAGAGCAGTGTTACAACTGCGCAGGCGTACAACTTTTTGCAGTGTGTCTTTAAAGCTCAAAACCATATTTAAAACGCGTAGCACATAAGGGGCTGGCCAATCGTTTTAAAAGTAGCTGCGAGCACTTCTTTGCTGTTGCTTCAATTGCTGCCAACGAGGGCCCTACCAAAAGGTAGGTTATATTGGAACACCCCACACAATAATTTTAGTTGTGGGGAAATCGGTAGCTGTATGTCATCGCCGTGGATATCCATTATTGTGGGTATTAAGTTTGCCCAAGTTGCTATTGTCGGAGGGGGAAGGGAGTTTCCATATGCAAAAATTTAACGAACGTGGGGATAAGACATCTGCGAATTCTTTTTAGCTTTGATGTTGTATTCCTGGACTGGACTTGACAGATTTTTAGATCTGCCCATATATTTCGCTAGAAACATTTGACGAAAGAATGCTGCAGGGAAACGCTTCGTCAGATGAGGTTTGATACGGAATGGAGTAAAAAATTCAACATACTGATACCTGATTTCATTCTTCCACCCTTTTTGTTTTGTTCCCTTTTTTATTCCCACGTTCTTTCTCTCTCCTATTCCCATTCTCACTTCTACCCCCACTCCCATTCCTACAACCACTCCTACTCTCACTCCAACTTCCATTCCAACTCCCTCTTCTACTCCCATTCCCACTCCGACTTCTCAACTCATTCCCGCTCTCATTTCCACTGACATTCCCAACCCAAATCCTACACTAATTCCCACTCCCTTTCACATCCCCACTCCCACTCTCACTTTATTTACAGGAATTTGTCAGTGGATGACATCCATATATGCTGAAAGTAGCTAGCTGTGGAGGCATTCTCTTCGAATTGATTTCACGACAAATTTTAGGAAAAAGCGTAGCCGCGCTTAAGGAATTTGAATTATTTCATGCTCTGCGAAGAGTTCTGCATGTTGTTAGATCTTTCACAGCGAGGCGCCGAAGCCTACTAGACATCCACATATAAATAAAAAAAAATGTAAGGCGAGATAACCCCCGAAGAGATTTTAGGCCGAGCTTCCTTCCAATTTGCGTCGTGCTCCTTCTCAATTTTTCATACAAATTGGCGGGACGGGACCTACTTGTTTTATGCCGACTCCGAACGGCATCTGCGGGGTAGATGAGTTTTCAATGACAGCTTTTTCATGGCAGTGCCCCGGAGTGCTTCCCAAACACTGCCGAGGGGCGACCCCGTTTAGGAAAATTTTCTTCTAACTGAAAAAGCTTATTTATAAAATTTTGATGTTGCTTTGCCCGGGGTGTGAACCCAGGGCATTCGGTATGCTGAAGGTAAAATACTTTGGGGCTGTCAATAGCGTAACGTGCTTGTCGCACGGACCGCTCATCCTAGGCTGTCCTAAATAAAGTTTTCTGAGGTTGGGTACTTTGGCTCTGCGTTACAGAATTATAAGCGCCAAGTTGGTAGCTATTGAGGTAGGAGCATATCAGTAAAAAATCACTCTACGTGGCGCAGTATCACTTCTTCTCTAGCTTTGGCTTGCAGACAACATACTACGTCAACGCGATAGCAATAGAGTTTTAGCACTAGTCGAAGGCGCAGTCATACTATGATTGTATATGAGAGCAGATATTTGCTTCCTACCACATTTCACCCCTATATTAGCAGAGGAGGGGTTGTATGTTCACGGATTGGAGTAGTTAGTAATGAGATGATCTCTTCTCTATATTAATAAGCTATGCCTTGCAAGTCGGTTAGCCCGTTGTTATTATTGTTCCTGCAGTAATTTGACCTTTGAAACTTCAGTCATCCATTGGTAGAGTCTTCAGGAATTCCACTCACATACCTCAACATCACGTTTGTTTCTTCTAACCTTTTGTTGCTCTCAACTTTTTGCATCACGAAAAAGCGCTGAATTTTTCTGCTGCTTCTACTGCTTGTACCTTATTTTCCTATGCAATATTGGACCTGCATAGCTGTGGATGATTTAGCCATAGATGTCCTTTAGTGTATGGAAAACCTTAAACAAGGCATATACCAGCGTGCGACCGTAGCTCTTGGCCGTCAAAAAATGTGAACTCTTCTGATAAAAAGATAGAAATTGCAATACTGCATATATCAATCTTAATGCTATGGCTATGACAAAAGGTGGCACAGGAATTGGTAACTGAACGGAGTTGGTAGTCCAACTTTCCAATATTTGACACGACTGATCATGTCTTCCTCAAAATCTAAATTTAGACACATCGACAGATAACTCCGTTTTTTGTCATAGTATACGTTATGCAACTAATAATCATGCGTAAGACCCATTATGCAAATACACGAACTCTGCTGCCATCTCATAAAAAAGAACATCATACAAGTCAAGCGAAACCACGATTCACGACTGTTGCGCGGCTGTACCAGCAGCTGTGGCCATAATTAACAATCATCAATGGCGCAATGTCAACACGGACGAAGCCATAGACATGGTGGGTATAGAGAAGAGTAAAGGTAATTCTAATAGTAACAACTGCGTCGACACGTACACTCGTCACTTATTTAAATTTACGCAAGCACGCACAAGTGCATGTAAATAACGGTGCACAGCTATGCATAAGCCACAAAAAAAAGGGTGTAGCTCAGATAAGCCTGTTTGCTTTTGATCAAGAAGTTAGAAGCATGTTGCTTGCAGTTTACAAAGGACAGGAAAGAAAGTGAAAGGAAATAAAAGAAAAGAAGTGACAGCATACGAAAGGAAAGCTAACGAAAAGGAAGGGAAAGAAAGTAAAGGAAAGGTATTGAAAGGAAAGAAAAGAAAAGAAAAGAAAGAAAAGAAAAGAAAAGAAAAGAAAAGAAAAGAAAAGAAAAGAAAAGAAAAGAAAAGAAAAGAAAAGAAAAGGAAAGAAAAGGAAAGTAAAGGAAAGGAAAGGAAAGGAAAGGAAATTAAAGGAAAGGAAAGGAAAGGAAAAGGAAGGAAAGGAAAAGAAAAAATGAAAAGAAAGGAAAGGAAAGGAAAGAAGGTAGGAGACGAAAGGAAAGGAAAGGAAATGAAAGGACAGGAAAGGGGAGGAAGAGAAAAATGAAAGGAAACGAAAAGTGAGGAAAGAAAGTAAGGGAAAGGTATGGAAAGGTAAGGAAAGGAAAGGAAAGAAAAGAAAAGAAAAGAAAAGAAAAGAAAAGAAAAGAAAAGAAAAGAAAAGGAAAGGAAATGAAAGGGAAGGAAAGGAAAGGAAAGGAAAGGAAATTAAAGGAAATAAAAGGAAAGGCAAGGCAAGGAAAGGAAAGCAAACGAAAAGGAAGGGAAAGAAAGTAAAGGAAAGGTATTGAAAGGAAAGAAAAGAAAAGAAAAGAAAAGAAAAGAAAAGAAAAGAAAAGAAAAGAAAAGAAAAGGAAAGGAAAGGAAAGGAAAGGAAAGGAAATTAAAGTAAAGGAAAGGAAAGAAATTAGGGGAAGGCAAGGAAAGGAAAGGAAAGGAAAGGAAAAGGAAGGAAAGGAAAGGAAAGGACAGGAAAGGGGAGGAAGAGAAAAATGAAAGGAAACGAAGTGAGGAAAGAAAGTAAGGGAAAGGTATGGAAAGGTAAGGAAAAGAAAGAAAAGGAAAGGAAAGGAAATGAAAGGAAATAAAAGGAAAGGCAAGGCAAGGCAAGACAAGGCAAGGAAAGGAAAGGAAAGGAAGAGAAGGGAATGAAAATAAAAGGAATGAAAAGGAAAGAAAGTGAAAGGAAAAGAAAGGAAAGGAAAGGTAAATATAAAAGGAGGGGAGAGGAGATAAAGATAAGTCGAAACACAATACGTAACCGAAACCAAAACCAGATGACGTATTATCAATTTGTTATCCAATTGCATATGGCTTGTTATGGATGAGTTAGCGGTTTATATCCCATGGGTAATGGGCGAGCTATTCCTTTTTTTCAACAAGTTATTGGTTCGTCATAGGTTGGATATCGACGATACTTAGATATATCGGTTTATTTTCGAAGTCTGCTTAACAAAGATTATTAAAGAATTACCGACTTTTTAGCAAAGAGTTATGGATTTGCTTTTGTATCGAAATCTCTTAAAGTATTTATCGAAGAGTTATCGGTATATTCTGAGAAAATATCGATTTGTTAACAAAAATAATTTATCGAATAGTTATCGATGACACGACAATAATAATTCGCAGTCGATAATAAGCCGATAGAAAACAATAGGTTGTTGTTATTGGTTGTTACCGACAGGAAACCAACCATGCACTCACCACTCGACATCAATCAATGGCCAAGGTCGGCCATAGTTAAAAGGGATGATAAAATTTGGCTGTAAGACTTCCCATCCGGACTTTCAGGTACCTGGGGAGTGGGGTGATTTGGAGGGAATAGTTACGGCTATTCCAGACAATTAACTAACTGGATATGCTACAGCTACATGTTGCCTCCCCATACAACCCACGCACCGGCGAGCTAAGCTGCTCAAAAGCGATGCGTAGGTTGTATGGGGAGGCAACATGTAGCTGTAGCATATCCAGTTAGTTAATTGTCTGGACTAGCCGCAACTATTCCCTCCAAATCACCACACTCCTGACTTTTCCTATAAGGAAGGTACCTGGAAAGTCTGAATGGGAAGTCTTGCAGCCAAATTTTATCATCCCTTTTAACTACCCCGACGCGACTAAGTCAAATAAGGGAGATGATTTGGTGTGTGGCGTACAATGGCATGGCATGCCTCGAAAAAGTGATATGTAAGATCATCAAAAAGCTTGTCGATTCCGCTGTTTAATAGAGTATTGAGAAATTAGTATACATCTTAACTCCTATCAAATCAACCAACGCAACCACTGCATCCTTACTTCATAGGATCGCTTACACAATTTCTTATTGGTAAATTATTTACACAAATATGTTTGCATGAGTGTATGTGCAAAATTAATATGCAAACTGCACTGTTCGCTTACAACAACATACAACATTGATGTCACCTCAATACGATTCCAACTAATTTGTGTTAAAAATGCTTGCGGATTCATGCGCGAATGAGTTGCAGATGCAAATAGAAAAGTAGTCGTAATATACATTTTCCTATTCACATGTATTTGTGCAGGTAGGTGTGTTTAAAAAAAAAACAGTTACAAAGCTAGAATCCCTTCTCAACGGTAGCATGTCAACTTTATGTTGATGTTGAAGGAGTTTTCTTGTTGCACCGCTGGCAATCAACTGCAACTACCAAGTTACGTATGACATAGTTGTAATGCTTATGCAACAAGAATTACAATTACAACAATAGCAACAGCTGTGCAAGAACTTAACTAATATGCTGCCATGCAACATCACATTTGTCTGAGTTTGCAACTCAATTTAGCTGGAGCTAAGAAGTTATTACAAAAAAATATATACAAAAAAAGCGAGGGGACCTCCAGGTCTTAGATTTTTAACCCTTAAAAAAGGAGAAAGGGCTGAGCTGTGAAAGGTAAATGGAACTGTAGCTGCAGTGTACTCAAAGCATCTGCAACTAAAGCAGTCGTTACAGCTCCCTGGCTCATGCAGTGTCTTACAGGCGGAGCACTAAGCCATAGAGAGAGCAGCCAGACTGCTCCAGGATAGTACGGTCCAGGATCTTTTTCGGCATTATAATTTTTTTTGTTTTACCGAGCTATTGCTAAATGCCTCCAGTTTTTATTCGAACTCAAGGAGGCCAGAACAATAATTTTTATAATTTTTTTTTTATCTTCTATACCAAAAATAAAAAAAGAACTTTTGCATTATAAAAAAAATTTTTAAATCTACAATTATCATAAAAATTATTGTTCTGGTCTTGAGCCCAAATCGAACCAAGAATCCTTAAAGGCACTATGATAAATTCGTCCCCTTTGCTGAGTCTCTGGGAAATGAATTTCTAGATGAGATGGCTAGAAGAGGTTCCAAAATAAACATAAGCGAAGCTCCGTACGAGAACCGCTGGTTCAGCTGTCAGAATGAGTCGAGTCATCATTTTCTATGCAAACAAGATGGTTGGGATATCTGAAAGCGGAGTTTGTCGATAGTCTGGCAGTGGTTGGGAAAGTAAATATTTCGTTCCTACCTAAGTTCATCAGAGAAAGCAAGTTACTATTCAACCTAACTTAATCTATCCTTAACTGACCTAACATAGCGGGAGACTTTAACGCAAGAGCCGTCGAATGGGGAATGCCGAAGACTAACACCCGTGGAAGGTTAGTCCTTGAGATGGCAGCCAGGCTCGGTTTGAACGTGCTTAACACTGGTACGACCCCTACATACCGACGGCCAGGCTTTGGATACTCGATCCCCGATGTAACACTAGTGTCAGAAAGCCTGCTGCTGACCGCTGCTGGATGGAGAGTCATAGAGGATCTGACTGGCAGCGATCACAACTACATCACTTTCCACCTAAACGATCCCGGTCAGAGGCAGATTCCGAACGGGCCACGCAGAACAAAAGCATGGGACGCATCCAAGGTCGACTCTGCCACGTTCTCCGCATCAGTACTGGGGGATGCCCGACGGATAATCAACAACTCCAGTCCGACGGAAGAGACGGTTGAAAAGACAATGAGCTGTCTTCGCCACGCTTGCAACCTCTCTATGCCACGGAGGGGAGTGTGGAGGGGTAAAAATCAGGTATACTGGTGGAATAGCGAAATCGCGGAGCTGCGGAAAATATGCCACAGGATGCGAAGGCTAGCAACTCGCGCGCGCGGCAGGCCTGAGGCTCTAGAAAAGTCGGAAGCGTACAAAGGAGCGAAGAAAGCTCTTAGTGCTGCCATTAAGCAAAGCAAGCTTAAGTGCTGGAAAGCGCTTTGCGAGGAAGTGGATCGAGACCCATGGGGGCAGGGATATAAGATAGTAATGAAGAAGTTCCGTCTGCCAAACCAGCTGATGGACGAGAACCAAATAAGGAACATTGTGGATGGCCTATTTCCCACCCAACTGCCTAGGGAGGGCGGGTACGTTACCCATGAAGATCGCAACGTGGAACCATTCCAAGAAGAAGAGCTTAAAACTGCCGTGCGAACTATGAAACCTAGGAAAGCATCTGGGCCCGACGGAATACCCGCGGAGGCAATTAGACTAGCTGCAAACGACTGCCCAGAACTTATGTTGCACATGTACAACAAATGTCTCGAAGAAAGAATTTTCCCCACCATATGGAAGACAGCACGACTGGTTCTCATTCCAAAAGGGAAAGGAGATCCCAACTCTCCATCATCCTACCGTCCCCTATGTATGTTGGACACAGCAGGGAAATTGATGGAGAGTCTCCTGAAGCAACGCCTCACCAGAGCGTTACAGGACGCCGGAGGACTGTCGCCCAGACAGCATGGTTTTCGGAGGGGGCACTCTACAATGGATGCCATAGCAGAAGTTATAGACGCAGTCAAGAAAGCCGAGACAGCGTGCCACAGAGCAAGACCTATAGTGTTGCTGGTCACGCTGGACGTCAAAAACGCTTTTAACTCAGCTAGGTGGGAGGACATGCTTGAGGCACTAGAAAGCACTTTCAAAGTACCGCAATATTTGTTAGAAATTTTAAGGGACTACCTAAGAGAGAGGTATCTAATATATGAAAGTACTCACGGTCAAAAAAAGGTAAAAATAACAGGTGGAGCAGCCCAGGGTTCGGTACTAGGTCCCGATCTCTGGAATATAACTTACGACAGTCTTCTTCGATTAGACATGCCAGAAAGCACCTTCCTCGTTGCATTTGCAGACGACGTGGCAGCTGTGATAACAGCACCAAGCTGCGAGCTGGCACAGCTAAAATTAAACCAGGTCATGCGTAATGTAAATAGGTGGATGGCTGAGCACGGTCTCCAGTTAGCAACAGCCAAAACGGAGATCGTCATCCTCACAAAGAGACGTATTCCCACTACCAGGAACATGATGGTTGGGGACCAGCCAATAGAAACACTCGCTTCAGCGAAATATCTGGGAGTGAGGTTAGACAGCGAACTCAACTTCTCGGATCACATACGAGGGACCTGCGAAAGAGCTGCGCGCATAATAGCGCAGTTGAGTAGATTAATGGCAAACACAGGTGGCCCAAAGCCATGCACAAGGAAGTTGCTTGCATCAGCCTCGGATTCTATACTCTTATATGGTGCAGAAATCTGGGCGGACGCAATGAAATACCGGAAGAACCGAGTCGCCCTCACCTCGGTCCAACGCAGAGGGGCGCTGCGAATATCTTCGGCTTACCGCACGGTATCAGCTGAAGCTGTCCTGGTCGTTGCGGGAACCATACCGATATATCTTCTCGTTGAGGAAAGAAAAACAATATATGACAACGGATCGCAAGCAAGTAGAGCTGCTGTTGCCATGCAGGCGCGAGAAGAATCGATCCGACGTTGGCAAGATCAGTGGAGCAACAGCATCGTAGGAAAGTGGACTAGGGAACTAATCCCTGAACTTGATCCATGGTTGAAGCGACCGCACGGAGAGGTAGACTTTTACCTGACCCAGTTTCTAACGGGACATGGTTACTTCCGCAAATACCTACACAGAATGGGTAAGGTTGATAGCCCGAGCTGTCTGTACTGTGGGGAAATAGACGATGTACGCCACACCTTCTTCGAATGCAGGCACTTCTCCCATCAGCGAAGGAGGGTAGAAGAGGTACTTGGCGACCTATCCCCGGGCAGTGTCATTAATAACATGACCTGTCGAAGAGACAAATGGGATACGGTCAGCACATATGTGAGGCATATACTTACCAGTAAACGAGAAGACGGATGCCTAGCCCATTAGCGTGAGAGTAGCCATAGAGCTCACGAAGCGCGCACCCGTACCCGAAGTAATGCTAAACGCGGTCCCAGGTACGGGGATTTGCGCGGGCCGTGGGAGGTTAGGTTTTAGTGGGTAGGCCTTCATGGCAGAAGGGAGTCCTACACTCGGAGAGTCTCGCAGTGAGGCTTAAATATCCCGGTCAGTGCATAAAGCATTTCCTCCTTCCACGAAACACAAAAAAAAAAAAAAAAAAAAAAAAAAAAAACATAACTTTTTATGATTTCCAGGTGTATAAGAATCCAACAACAAGAACCGACTTGACTAAACAGTATGTTGTGTACCATTTACAATATTGATCAACCAAATTTGATGTAATTGTCTCTGAACGGAGTTCCTAGATTGACGTCTAGCAATCAGAAGACAAGTGATTTCTGCAGGCGTCGGACCTCAATGTCAGGAAATCACGGCGAACACCGTTCTTAAAATCAAATACCCCAAACTCGCAGTAGAGGAAAGCAACCTCCCCAGGAAGACGCGAGGAATAACTCTAGCTCAAGTTCGATCTGGATACTGTTACAGGTTAAGCTCTTATTTGTCTAGAAACAACCCCGACATACATAATGCATGTCCTGCTTGCAACGTGTACCTTCATGATATCAACCATCTTTTCAATTGCAATGTGGAACCAATGCCCCTACCTCAACCTTCTCTATGAAACTGTTAAAACTGCTAATTTCCTTTGACTTCCGTTAGAGGACTTTGTGGACCACTTGGTCGCTCCCTAAATGGAGCGAAGCACTGCTACAACAACAACAACAACAGGTGTTCCCTATTACCGGTATCCAGCAATGCTTCACGTTTCTACTCCATATGCTTCTTCTGGACCGGTTCGCAGATGGATCAAAATTTGATGATGGAAAAATTGGAGGTGGCATCTACGGGCCGAACTTCAAAAAATCGATACCAATTGGAAGCTACCCTGCTATTTTTCAGACAAAAATGCATGAAATGCTTATCAGCGAGGAGCATCCTCATTATGTCAGGCAGCCAGGCAGCCTTACTCTTAACTAGATAATGAATTGGATAAATGATACGGAAGCCAAAAACAAGGTTTTTTTAGGATGGGTTCCCGGACATCAGGGGCATTGAGGTTATGAACAAGCAGACTACCTATCCAAGTAGGGTACTAAAGCAGCATACTATGGCCCTGCGTCATAAGTTACTCACAAAAAAAACATTGCATTGACTACCCGGGGCAAAGACGGGCAATTTGTGTATACTCCTAGCAATGAGAATACCTTCCAAACTTATTAAACTAAGCAGTTCACTCTGCTGGGAGCTCTTAGTGGCTACAATAAGGGACACTAATAAAGTTAAATCTATCGGATACCCAAATCTGTTGCTTTTATGAGCTGAAAGGTAAAAACATTATCTGCGAATGCGGCGGTCTGGCAAGGTTGATGGAAATTCGCTAGGTGACGCAGGAGTCGTGATATTTAAAAACATCTTCAAATTTTGCGATAGATTTTTAAGCAACTTTCCGGTGTGCCAGAGACTTGAAACAGTGAACATAGCTTGAGCCCTGTTGAAATGCAATGTTTAAGATAAAATACTAGACTGGAAAGGAATCGGAATGTTAAGAGATATTTACAAAATCCATACACCGAATGTGCAATCTTGCGATAGATTTTTAAGTAACTTCAACATCGCGAACGATTAAATAAACCCTTCCGGCTTACTTACCAGACGTTCATATAGTTAATATGTATATAGCAAAAGGGCTTACTATCTTTGCCCTTGGCGACATGGCGAAGCCTCGAAGTAGACATGTTCGTAGCAAGGATGAATAAAAGAATTAAGAAGGGTACACTTCTCTCCTTCATCCTGTCGAATAGTTGAAAATAGTTTGACAACTACGAAGCGAGTGCAACAAATGCTCTCATGTTTACTGTCTCTGAGCTGAAGGCCCGGTTTTCTCTTTTTCTTAGGCACTACTTGCCGGGCTTAATAATATTGAGTCTTGCTAGAGCTACGCAGTTTATAAAGCATTGCTAGGTAGCTTCGGCAGACACTTCTAATAGCGACAAAGTAAACAAACTCCAGCCAAAAATGAAACTTGCGTTGGTGGTGCCCAAAAATCCATATCAATCGGTAACGAAACAGAATTTAATGGGCTGAGTTGCAGTAGAAAACAGTTTATTAGGCGCAACTAGCAACCGACAACAGTCGAAAATCATAGAAGCAGTAGAGCCTGGATTTAGCAAGGCACACACTAGAGATACCATAACTAAGTTAAATCTATTCACGAATGCGTCGTTCTGGCAAGGCAGAGACTCCACCATCTAGCAGGCGTGATCCTTATTGCCATCGTCTTGTAAGGAGTTCATAGTCTGAAGAGAGGCTTATATATATTTAAAGTCTCCACATACAGTAATAGACTAGGTAGTCACAGCAATTAAGCAACAGCTAAGCGACAAGTTAGATATATCTATAAAGCTCTGAAAGCCAATATTTCTGTGATATAATAAGATTAGCATGTGATTAATATTTTCAGCTGGAAATGCCCCTATTTAAATATGCCTATGTTTTGTTATTATTTCTATGCACAGCTCTTCTATCTAGCAAGCAAGAAGGCAAATCAACAGCACTGGAAAATTGGAAAATAAACACTTACGCTACTTAAAATGCTGTATTACTTTGCTGTAAGTTGAAGTAAGGTGCTAGTTTCCTACGTTTTCCTTGGGCTTCCGCTTAACAAAGCAATGTCATTTTACTAAAACCAACACTATGGAGACATGTAATGCAAAACAAATGCATCGCTGTCATATAAGGAACATCTACTGTGAGCTTGCATCTTCCCACCAACAAATACGCAAGGAAAATTTAACTCACATCCACCACCTTTAACCGCTTATTAGATACTCGTGCACCTTTTCAGCCTTTTGTAATGAACAAACGCTGAACAGCAAACGCTGCCACACGAAGTTGTCTAAATATCTTAAATTTTAAAGCGAAAGACCTTTCATTTGAGGTTTAGACATAAAAAAACTAAATATATTCTTTACTTGTTAAATTCTTGGGAAATATTAAGATAATAATCTTCTCACCTTATCTATTTTATTTTTTTAGGGTACTTCCTATATTCAAATGTATAGTGGATGGAGAAGAACTAATACAGAGCGTGAAAAATAAAGAGTATCAAGAGTCTGCGAGAACAAAACTATCGCTGCTGATAAAAGAAACAGTAACGAAACAAAAAACGAACACAGCTGATATTGCCATTAACGATACAGTGGGGCGAACCCGAAAATTTCCAAACCAAAACAAAAATATAGTTATTTTAAATGCAGATAAGGTTAATGTGACTGTTGCAATGGAAAAAAGTGACTACATGGCAAAGATGAATAACATATTACCCGATCTATCAACATATAGAATATTACGACAAGACCCAACGTTGCGTTTACAAACAAAAAACAATCAATTAGTAGATAAATTAGAAAAACTAGGTATCATTACAAAAAGAGAAAGGTCACAAATAAGAACCCACGAATATATGGTGCGCCAAAAGTACACAAAGATAATATGCCTTTAAGACCAATTTTTTCAATGATTAATTATCCATCCTATAATTTGTGTAAATACTTGACCAACGTTTTAAAAAATCTGACTTCTGATCAAAATTTAATGTAAAAAGTGCAATAGAGTTCAAAGATAAGATAAACAACTCCTCTATAGGTGATGATGAACGTCTTGTGTCGTTTGATGTAGTGTTATTGTTTCCAAGTGTACCAACGGATACTATAGGGACTATAATGACAAAGTGGGATGACATAAAACAATCCACAGATATACCAAAAAAGCCCTTTATGGAAAAATTGACGTATTGTATCACAGAAAATAGATATTTTAAGTATAAAGAAATTATTTATACGCAGTTAAAAGGGCTTCCAATGGTGTTGGAGACATGAACTCCAATTTGATTGAATTTTAAAAAAATTTCCCTAATTATTCAATTATAATAATAATGAACTTAATATGAAAAAAACGAATTTACAATGAATTTAAACTTATATATGCATATCCTTACCTTAGAATAACTCACCTTGTAAAATTTAACTAAAACATTCACTTCTTAAAACCACATATGTACTTACCTTAAATTCCTTAAATCTACTTAAATCATTTTTCTAAAATACTTACCTGTGCTAAGATACACACCCTTTGTTAAAATATCTAGATTTACTTAAATTAACTTACTTAACTCACCTTTTTCAAGCACCCTGAAAAATAAGAATTTACTTACTGTTTTCTGCATTTTTTATACTCTTTGTACATTTTCATATTAACATACATACATACATACATACTTACCGTTTTCCTGCTGCGCAGGAGACTTAGGAAATTTGCCAAATCAGTTCGTTATCAACTACCGTCCGCTCATGTACATCATTTTTAGTTGACTCCTTTTGACTGAAGTGATTTAAGTTTAATAAAGTAATTTTTGAAGTTTAAAGTGAAGTGCCGTGATTTTCATTTGGAAGGGAGAGTAGTGGAAACCCCATCCCATTTATACCCCTAGCTAATACATGGTCCATTGCGGCCATCAGTGAATCAGTGACCTATAAGAAAAAATAGAAAAACTTAAAACCTTAAATGCGAAAAAAAATTATAAGAGGTTGAATAAAAACAATAAGTGGAAAAAACACCTAAGATAAAAATATTGCAAAATATAAAAATTTATAAAATACTTACTTGCGAAAAAAGACCAAATAGTTCTTACTTACCTTAATACAAGTGTATACTTATGTACCTATACCAGTGCAAAAAACATAAAAAAATAAAATTCAAAAAACTAAAAGTAAAGTTAAATACTTACCCGGTACGTGCGCGATAAAACAAACCGCAAATAAATTTAAACAAACAAAAAAGTGCAAATTGTAGAAAAAATTTACATTTACTTACTTAAAAATTACAAAGTGCTGAAAATAAAACAGGTTTAAAGTAAATTAAAATCGGGAAAATCACCCAAAGAACTAAAAATTTTGGAAAGCAAGGTGCTGAAAAGAAAAGAAAATCATACAAAGTGCGGAAAGTCATACAAGTGCTAAGAAATAGAAATAAAACAAATTTATATTGAAAATTAAACAAAAGGAATTACCTAAAAAGAAAAGAAAATTAATATTATAAAAAACGGTACACATACAAAAAAAAAAAGGCACTCATTAAACCATCAAAAAAAAAAAAATTTTTTGTGTGACAGCGCCTTTAATTTTGTAGCAATATTTGCTATTTTTTACTATACCACGAGCAGTAGACCTGCACAAGCGGTACCCCATCAAACAGAAAATAAGCATACATCAAAGGACAAAACAGGTGAAAAATAAACAAGAATGCCAAAGTAAGTACACCCAGTACAAAATTATACATATTCAGAAGTACAGCAAATTTATCCACCCTCCGAGCGGTAGTTGGAACCGTTCATTTACCCAACAACACCGCATACTCTGGTTAGATAAAACCCATAACAGGTACAGTCGAACCTTAACTCAATAGTCGTACATATGTACATAATATAAATTGCAATCGAAGCAACATTTTCTCATCTCATAGCGGCACTTATCTTTGGAAAAAAGCTGTACTTGTCCCCTCATATATACATATATATATATATATATATATATATATATATATATATATATATATACATATTCATAACCCTCATATATAAATACTGTACTCATACACTCTTGTTTACATATAATTGGTTCTCATCATTAGCATCCAGTTGCATACATTTTTTGCAACATAAAAAAAAAAAAAAATCTCCAAAAAACTCAATTTTGCACTTAACCCATTTGCATAAATAAACTCAGCCCATTACTCCAATAAAAAACCCCCCACCCCTATATAATAAAATTGATTTTATTGGACCAAAGAAAACTAAAAAGTTAAACACCCTAATACGCACTTCTTTTAAACTAAGACTTCACTCAATACGCAACTTAGAACTCAACTTAGTAAAATAAGTGCAACTCAAAGCAATTATAGCTCCACCCACTCTCTTTTTTATTTCTCCACGCCATATGTACATACATATTTAAATACATAACCACATACTTGTACTTAGAGGCGCTAAGACAAGTAATTTTCCACCCTCAACACAAAAGCCGCTCATATCCACTTATCTGTGCAAATTTCGCTACTCATAATTGCACAGTGGGACTAGGCATCTCAAAAACTGAGTAAAATTACAGTGGTAAGAAACACTTAAATTCTCAGTAAATTTTAGAATCAAGTTTAAATTGTAATATGGCGGACGAGAAAAAGGAGCAACCCAAAACCCTAAAGCCACAGTCAGGACCCGTTACCCGATCTAAATCCCAGTCGGAAGATGAATACGGAGTTTTGGACAAGAAATTTTTCTTCGAGATAAACAAATTAGAAAAATTCTGCGAAAAATGGTGGAACTTAGCGGAAACGGACCACTCTGAGACCAGTCTCAAGCTGTACTTGGAGGAACTCAACAAGCGAGTAGACGCAGTGGAACCTGCATACGAAGCAGCACAGCTAGGCAGAACGGAGGAAAAATTCAGGGCGACATGCGAGGATGCATACAACACATCTCTCGACACAGCGATGAGCACAAAACTCAGGATCAGCGAGCTGATTAGCACCCTCCAAACTAGTCAACTGAGCAACATGCCCATACAGGTAAACCATACCCCCTCTCAACACGAACCCTATCTCAAAGTCCCCGCATGCGACACGGAGGTCTTCCATGGCGGTTATGAAGACTGGCCGTCATTCCGGGACATGTTCACTGCGGTCTACATAAATCACCCAAAATTATCTCAGGCCCAAAAACTCTATCACCTGAGAGCAAAAACACGAGGCAAAGCCGCTCTGATTATTAAAAAATATCAGCTAAGTGATCAAAACTTCGAGCTGGCCTGGGGAGCACTCAAATCCCGATACGAGAATCGGAGAATTCTCGTAGATAACCAATTACCAGTTTATTCTGAAAATGGTGAAAGAATTCAAGAAATTCAAACCACCATAAATAACTGTATCTCGACCCTAAATGCGAGCGATGTCTCAACTGATAACTGGGACCCCATTCTCGTATTCTTATGCTCATCAAAACTACCTGATGAAACCCTGGCACTGTGGGAACAATCACTCGACTCCAGGAAAGAACTTCCACTTTGGTCGGAGATGGACAAATTTCTCACGACAAGGTACGAAGTAGTAGAAAGACTTGGTACGTATAGGCCGAGCAAAACCCGTAACCCCAACTCTAGCTTCACCCACAGATCCTCAACACCCCAAACCTCATCGAACTTTAGGAATAAGACGCAAACATTCCATGTGGACTCAAAGAGGCAACCCTCATGCAAACTCTGCAATCTGAATCACTCATTAATGAGCTGTATAAAATTCAGAGATCTCTCAACCCAAGAGCGAAGCAAATTCGTAAAAGAAAACAATTATTGCACAAATTGTTTAGCTTGCTCTCACTTGGAAAGAGATTGTGGTAGCAATTTCACATGCGTGTATTGCCAAAAACGACACCACTCGCTACTCCACTTCCAAGGAAAATCCCACCCAGACAGCAGACCCAGGCAGCAGAGGAACAGGACGCACACAACCCCTCAAGGTCTGCCACCTCCAGCTGAAGACCCGAACAGGGCGTCAACCTCAAAAGAGGCCAGCCAAACCCAAGCCACTCAAAACCCTTTTAAGAAAAACTCAACCTCAACTCACTTCGCGAGTAGTAGCGAAACTAGTCTTTTACCAACAGCTTTAGTCACGGTGAAAGCAAATGGCGAACACCACAAGATCCGTGCACTAATAGATCAGGGTTCAGAAAAGACATTTGTAGCGTCTCGAATCCAGAAGCTCTTGAAACTACCAACCAAGAAAACCCATTATAAGATCTCGGGAATGGGCGGATCGGTAGTTCAAAACTCAGACCAGATCTGCGAGATAACACTCTGCTCGTCGGATCTCAAAACAAAAATAAACACCCAAGCGATATTATTGCCTAAACTGACCCATTTCTTACCCAGCATTAAAGTGTCAAAAATAGATTTGCAAGAAATTGCCACATGGCCACTCGCGGACCCTAACTGTTTTACCCCTTCGAGAATCGACATGGTTATAGGTAGCGATCTCACACCCCAAATAATACTCCAGGGGCTACAAGCCAACGTAAGTGGTTCCTTGTTAGCCCAAAATACAATATTTGGGGGGATACTCAGCGGGCCTATTAAAGAACAAGTGAACGCATTCTCCACCCAAGTTATTGAAAACCCAGACGACACCCTTAGCACATTATTGCAGAAGTTCTGGCAACAGGAAGAAATACCTGACACCCAAGCCCTGTCGGAAGAGGACCAATTTTGCGAGGAACTCTACCGAGAAACCACTCTCCGCCAGGAAGATGGCCGATATGTGGTAAAACTTCCATTTAAAAAGGAATTCCCCAGTACCCTTGCCCTTGGACACTCGAGAATTGCAGCACAGCAGCAATGCATCAGCGTTGAGCGATCCTTGGAAAAAATACTCAGAAGTTTTGGAGGAATACCTCACCATGGGCCACATGGAGGCAACTTCATCACGCGAAGTCATCGAGAACGGAAAGTACTCGTCGTTCTACCTCCCCCACCACGCTGTCTTAAAACCCGACAGCAAAACAACAAAGGTACGCGTTGTTTTCAACGCGTCTAGAACTACCCACTCTGGCAACTCGTTAAACGATGTGTTGCACACAGGCCCCATACTCCAAAACGAATTAATGCTCGTCCTACTCAAATGGAGATTTTTTAAGTACGTATTTAACGGCGACATCGAAAAGATGTACCGCCAAATACTCGTTCATAAAGAAGATCAGAATTTTCAAAGAATTCTCTTCCGAAGATCTCCACAGCTACCGATGGAGGACTTCAAATTAAAGACAGTGACGTTCGGCGTCAACTGTGCCCCATATCTCGCGATACGGACTCTGCACCAACTCGCAGAAGACACAAAGCCCACAAACTCACTCGCCTATGATATATTGCTACACGAAACCTACGTAGACGATATACTTTCGGGCGAACATAGTATACAGTCCGCTCACGACTCTCTACACCAGGTTATCGAAGCGTTGAAATCAGCCGGTTTTCCACTCAAGAAAATAACGGCAAATCACCCAAAATTGTTGGAATCCATCCCAGAATCTGATCTCCTAGATGCAGATTTCCTCAAATTTCACGATGCCAGCTCAACAAAGACCCTCGGCATAAAATGGAATGCTATAAACGACTCTTTCTCATACTCTTACGACCCTATACCCGCAGAAAACTCGAACACAAAGAGGCAAATTTTATCGGCGGTTGCGAAATTGTTTGACCCGGCAGGATGGCTATCGCCAATAATGATACCAGCCAAGACTCTCCTCCAGCAATTCTGGTTAGAAGGAACTGACTGGGATGAACAAGTCAAACCCAGCGCTTTCCACAAATGGAACATATTTCGCGAAAATCTCTCCGCGATAAATGAAATTAAAATACCTCGATGGGTTCAATTTTCACCCAATAAACCCTTTCAGATGCATGGATTCTCAGATGCATCTGAAAAAGCATTCTGCGCTTGTGTGTACCTGCGAGTACAGAATAGCAAGGACACGTTTTCTACTCACCTACTCGTGGCAAAGAGCAAAGTGGCTCCCGTGAAAACCGTGAGCCTCCCTCGTCTAGAACTCTGTGGAGCAGTACTACTCACAAAATTAATAAAACAAATTCGCTCACACCTAACTCTGACTCCACATGACCTGTTTCTCTGGTCGGACTCCGCTATCGTACTAGCATGGCTAGAAAAACCCCCACACACCTGGAAGACCTACGTGGCGAATAGAACCTCACAAATTCTGGAAAACGTGAGTAACGCCCCTTGGAAACACGTACCCAGTGGAGATAATCCAGCAGATCCTGGTACCCGTGGATGTACACCCAAGGATCTAGCCGAATGCTCCCTTTGGTGGAAGGGGCCAGAGTGGTTGGCCAAATCCCCAACGTCCTGGCCGAAACCAGTGACACAAACCCCTAATCCACCGGAACAAAAGCGCGCCCATGCATTTCATGCTGTAGATGTGCCTGATCTACTCGAACGCTTTTCTTCCTACTCAAGAGCTCTACGAGTCGTTGCTTATATGTACCGATTTATACACAGAGCACAAGGTCTTGATACTTTGAAAACGATCACGCTAACCCAAGAGGAAGTTCATCAAGCGAAAGTTCGTTTGATCCTGTTGACGCAACATAAATACTTCTCTGCAGAAATTGCAGATCTACAGTCCAACAAACCACTCCACAAAAAGAGTTCATTGTTACCTCTAAACCCTATGCTCGACGAATCAGGCATAATGCGGGTGAATGGTCGGCTCGCAAAAGCCAATCTTAGTTACAACGAGCGTTATCCCATTATAATTCCCGATAACTCTCGGTTTTGCTGTTTACTCCTAGAATTTAGTCACTCTACCTTGTTGCATGCCGAAAAACAACTGATGATCCGCATGATACAACAGGAATACTACATCCCTCGACTCAAACAAAAGGTGAAGAAGTGTATATTCCATTGTAAGATATGCACGATCTACAAACAACAGGCTAAATCCCAAATAATGGCCGCACTCCCTCCGGAAAGGTCCACATACTCTCTCCCATTTCACACGACCGGTATCGACTTTGCTGGACCTTTTCTCGTTAAAACATCAATCTTACGGAAGGGCCCTTACTCAAAGGCATACGTTTGTGTATTCGTATGTTTCTCAACAAAAGCAGTCCATCTGGAAGTCTGCTCAGATCTGACGACCGCTGCTTTTAAAGCAGCATTTGCTCGTTTTGTTAGTCGTCGTGGACTCCCACACAAAATAATGTCAGACAATGGTAAAACCTTTATTGGAGCAAGTCGTGTCATTCAAAAGGAGCTTTCTTCTTTTCTCAAGGAAGCCGCAACTGACATAGCTCAAAAATATGCTACTCATGGACTGTCCTGGCAATTCATCCCACCATATGCTCCTCACATGGGCGGATTATGAGAAGCGGCAGTTAAAAGCTTTAAAACCCATTTCCTTAAAGTTGCAGGCAGTCAAAAATTCACATTTGAAGAATTTACTACCCTACTCACTCGAATCGAAGCGGTTCTCAACTCTAGACCGCTAGCTCCGATGTCGCAAGATCCAAATGATTTACTCGCTCTAACTCCCGGACATTTCCTCCGTGGTGCTCCACTACTCGCAGACAAACATCAAAGAAGGTGATCTAGTCGTCGTGAAAGATGACCTTTTCCCCCCGAATGAGTGGCGACTCGGACGTGTCACTCGTCTTCATCCCGGATCGGACGAAAATTTTCGAGTGGTAGATGTCCGCACTCAAAGCGGAATATATACACGACCCATTGCAAAACTTTGCGCACTTCCCCCAGCAGAATAATATCTCTACCCTCACTCTAGCGATCTCACCGTGGCATATAAAATCTAGGATATCCATAAAACCCTATCGTTAGCCCCCTACTCACCTCACAAAATATTTCTCTCTCTTTTTATTCTGATTACAGACGCTACGAGAGTTACAGCACTTGTCGGCTCTGTTGCCAAAAGCACTCTTTGCGCTATTGCAACGCCTTCATGGCTATGACCACTGAAGAACGCTATGAGTCGGTGCGGGCTCATAAATATTGTATCAATTGTTTGGCAACATCCCATGTTACGGGCGCATGCGACTCCCTGGGCCGTTGCCGCAAATGCGGCCTTGCACACCACACGCTGCTACATCGGCAGCAAGATAAACCTCCCAAGAAGCAGAAGAACCGACGCAATGTACCGAAACCGAAGGAGAAACCCACTAGTCGACGAGTGGTCATTGCAAAGCCGAAAAAGAAGAGGGAAGGACGCAAGGACACTCAGCGGCGCTTGAAAACCCTGTTCTCCACAGCAGTATCCACCTTGGCAGAGATGCAGGAGTTGCTGCTTCCTTCATCGGAGCAGGCCGGCCGCCATGTTGGAGACATGAACTCCAATTTGATTGAATTTTAAAAAAATTTCCCTAATTATTCAATTATAATAATAATGAACTTAATATGAAAAAAACGAATTTACAATGAATTTAAACTTATATATGCATATCCTTACCTTAGAATAACTCACCTTGTAAAATTTAACTAAAACATTCACTTCTTAAAACCACATATGTACTTACCTTAAATTCCTTAAATCTACTTAAATCATTTTTCTAAAATACTTACCTGTGCTAAGATACACACCCTTTGTTAAAATATCTAGATTTACTTAAATTAACTTACTTAACTCACCTTTTTCAAGCACCCTGAAAAATAAGAATTTACTTACTGTTTTCTGCATTTTTTATACTCTTTGTACATTTTCATATTAACATACATACATACATACATACATACATACATACTTACCGTTTTCCTGCTGCGCAGGAGACTTAGAAAACTTGCCAAATCAGTTCGTTATCAACTACCGTCCGCTCATGTACATCATTTTTAGTTGACTCCTTTTGACTGAAGTGATTTAAGTTTAATAAAGTAATTTTTTGAAGTTTAAAGTGAAGTGCCGTGATTTTCATTTGGAAGGGAGAGTAGTGGAAACCCCATCCCATTTATACCCCTAGCTAATACAAATGGAATCTCCAGCATCACCGATAGTAGCCGACATCATCATAGAAGAAATATTGAAAAAAGTGACAAACACGAGATGATGTGTTTTCAATAGTAAGGGAGGACGAACTAGAAAAAACAATGAAAACCCTAAACACATATCACAAAGATATACAATTTACGATGGAGCTAGAGACTGAAAACAGATTACCCTTCTTGGATTGTCTCGCATGTAAGAGAGGTAACCAAATAAAGGTAGATTGGTACCAAAAACCCACATCATCAGGACGGCCAAAAACTTTATTGGGAAGGTGGTGGGCACGAGCGATGCAGTGTTCCACCCTGAAAACAAAAGAAAAATATCAAATATACTAAAAATGGAATTATACGGAGGTTGATAAAAGCTTATAGTGAAATAAAAATACCCAAAAACCGAGAAAAAACAACTACAAAGTACAAATCGATGTTATACATTCCAGGCTTCTCCGACAGGTTAAAAGGTTCCGACATATATGACAATGAAAACATCAAAATTGCACATAAACCGGCCTATACGACGAATATTTTCTACAACAACAAGAAAAGTAAAGTAGCATTATTAGACAAAAACAACATCGTATACAAAATTATATGCGCTGGAAATGAAAACGAAAAATGTAACAAAGAGTATGTAGGTACAACTAAGAATAAATTGAAAACGAGAATATCAGGCCACCAATCTGATATGAAATGCAGAACACGCAAAAAACTGCACTTACGGCCCAATGTGCAGAGAGCGGCCATCAACCAGATTTCGAAGCAGTGAGCATACTTCAAACAGAGCAACATTACAACAAACGCTTCACTTTAGAAATGCTCCAGATAACAAACACACCAATAAAAAAGAGACTTAACTATAAAATAGACACCGACGGCTGCTCGAATATCTACAGACACCTGCTAGAATCGTGGAAAATTAGTTCAAATCTACATGGCGAACCGAACGGACGCAGATTAGTAAAATAAAAATAAAAATGTATGTATGTATATATATATGAATGTGATTATATACGTAAAATTGTTTATTTAGTTATTGTTGTCAGTTATTACAAATTAAGCTGAATTGTGTATTATTGTTGTAGCCCACTGATGAAGATCTCCGAAGGTGATCGAAATATATTGGGAAAATAAAAACCAAATCGCTTTATTACTTTTGACGTAGAGCCAGCAAAATAAAAAATTTACATTCTTTAGGGTACGTTCAATGCCCTCATTGTTGCATTCAGATTACAACCTAAAATATACACCATAACCCAAAAGTCCTCTACGAACCGTTTGCTTTCTTTGATACACTTAAAAAGGTGAGGAAGATTCATGTTCCCAAACCTCTGCCAGGCTGTCGAAAAACCGTTCCGCCAGAAATATGAGTCATCTTTTATGCAGTTTTGAACAACATCACAGAATGTAATGAATAGACTCCACTTCGCCCAACTCTTGACAGCTTCTGCAGACAAATCTTGTTGGCATGCCGCCCGTCGGAATATTGGTGCAATATCGCAATTACCTTTGATGCCACCCGTAAGTTCTCTTATTGTTTACACTGCCCAGGCCTTCCTCCCTTTCCTCCTGCTTTGAAGTATATCTTTTAATCTGCACCTGGAAGTCAACAACAAGAATTCCATTTTGGCGAGCATGCGTCCGCAATTGTATTTTAAATCCAGAGCCGTAATAAAATCAATCTCAAATCTCTTGCCGACAGTATTTTGAGGAAAGATAAATAGACGTTCATTGTCTCTACCAAAGCGATTGGCCGGGAGCTTGTTTCCTACAATCAAAAAGGTCCCCAGAGAAATCGATCAATATGCGTCGCATTTCTGCTCCAAGAATTGCCGGCGAAACGCGTTCTTAAAGTCAAATACCCTAAACTCTAAGCAGAGGAAAACAACTTCCCCAGGTAGATGCGCGTCACTCTAGCTAAACTTCCTTCTAGATTCTGCAACAGGTTAAAATGTACATAATGTATGTCATGCTTTCTACGTGTTCCCACATGACACCAATCATCTTTCCAACAATTGCAATGTGGAACCAACGCCCCTAGAATCCCTTTCTCTCTGGCCAGTCTATGTTGAAACTGCCGGTTTTCTTGGGCTCCGTTTATATGATACTGATGAAAATTTGTGAGTAGTCGCACCTGTTGGATGGGGCGAAGCACTGTTACAATAACAAAAGTAACAACCACTGTGATATGGTCAGTGACGGTCATTAAATTGCATCAGGTTTGGTTGAATTCTATATGTTGGATTAGTCGCACAGCTCGTTTCGTGACAAATTCCCACAGAAACACTTGAAGAGGCATAAAGTGAAAAAAGAACATTTCATGCTCACTGCGACAGATATTCCCAGCTAAACTAGCCTTTTCACCTCCTCAACTTGCTGGTGGTTTCTCTTAGTATCGGTCGAATGACTATGTTGTACATACTTAGGCACGTCTAGGCAAGTGTATGTAGCCAGAGTTTCTTTGCCCTCACCTCAATAGTAACTTTTCCAGCTTAACATTCAACCGAGAATCATGCAAAGATATTTGGTTCAGAAGAGATTTCATTATTTTGTCGTTTCGCCTCACTAAGTTGAATGAGGCAATCAAAGTGTCGTTTCCGTTGGCTCGCTTATCGTTGGCAAGAATGTACCTTTGATCAGAATTACCAACATCACAACCCTCTGACATGAAGATTATCAGAATTACATTAACTACCCCTCTCTGAGGGGTGCCTTTGGTAACCATTTTACATACTGAGCCAACTCCCAAAGCTGCGTTGAAGACACTACTGCTGAGCATAGAAGAAGGTAAAGGAGGTAGGTGAGGCAAGGTTAGCTCGAGTGAAAGATATTCCTGTAAGAAAAACTCACTTGGACACACGAGACAACGACGAAGAAAATTTTAAATTTGAAAATATTTACAAGGTATAATCGAAACAGGCCCGCCTTATATGATGGTAGCGTGCTCCGCCTACCACACCGAAGATTCTGTGTTTACGCTCCGGGCAAAGCATTTTCAAAATTTAAGTAAAAAAGTTTTTCTAAGCGTGATTGCCCCTCGGCAGTGATTGAGCAAGCACTTCGAGTGCATTTCTGCCATGAAAAGCTTCTGAGTGAAAACTCATCTGCCTTGCAGATGCTGTTCGGAGTCGGCATAAAACATGTAGAAAAAATTAAAAGGAACACGACGCAAATTGGAAGAGAATCTCTTCCTAAAATCTGTTCGGAGGTTATCGCGCCTTACGTTTATTTTATTTATAATCGAAAAGATGTCGCCTTGTCCATCTTGGTGTCTCGTTTTTACAATTTTTGCCAAAAATATTGAGAGAAATTTTCATTTCACTGCGATAATCATCTGAAAAAAAGCATTCATCATTTTGAGGACAAATCCCTTCTGGCAACGCTGTGTACCGGCAACAGTACCATTTATGTATCGTAAAATATCTGCCATTTTAAACATGATCACGTACTTGATTACAAAACACCTACGCACGTCTTGTAATTTTATGCTGCTTGCTGCGTACACCAACATGAACTGTTTTGTCGTCTTCCATGTTCGTGAAGCAACCTCACGCCGCTTTGTATGGCATTTTATCATTACTCATACGCCATGGCGGGCGTGCCTTAGTGCAATGCATCTGATTATATCTTTAGAATAATATTTTGCTTACAGTTTGCTCTAAGTAAGTTTACTATTATCATGTTGTTGGTGCGATTTCTAGTTTATGCTTGTGTTGATGTATGATTCTTGCTTCCGTAGTTGAGTCGACGTGAGTTGAAATATATGATTATCATTGAGTTATCGGATTAACTTGTCGAGTTATAATTCAATCTAAATTCTGAAAGGCACTGGCGCGTATTTGAATATAGCAAGTGTCCTAATTTGAGACGTTTTACGTGTTCTATAGAAATTTGTTGGATTAGAGAAGAACTTCGCTCTGGAAAGATTTTTTCACAATTTTTCGAAGCAAATATGTATATAAAGGGGAGAGATATTTAGTAGATAACATCTGCAAAAACAACCATCAAGAGAAAAAGGACAATATACGTGATATAGTGATCCGGCAATTCAAACGATAACTGGAAGCAAAGGGAAGGTCGACTTCTATTTCAGTTTAAAAAAAGAAACTGGAGCTGAGGCAACAACAAGAAATTTGATTGATTCGTAGAGAGTATCGACGCTGGCTAACCTACAAATAAAACGCCCTCCACATCTCATTGCAAATGTGTTGATTTTCCTTCACTGGAGTTAACACTGGTAGATCAAACAAGTAAGGGTGTCTAAGTTCGAGTGTAATATAACATTATATACTCAGCGCGAGTTTCAATTGTATTGTCCATTTCAGATAAATATCTTTTTCGAGCTTTTTACGAGGATTTATTTTTTTTAGGCTCTAGACATGTTGTGTAATGCTTAATCGAAATAGGGGCGTGTCACCGTCCATTAAAAAAAATGTCTTACTATAAAACTTGGTAAGTGAAATATCTTACTTACTTACTTAATTGACGCTTAACCGTCTAAACGGTTATGGAAGTCCAACAAGGCGCGCCAGTCGCTCCTTCGCTCCGCCAACCGGCGCCAATTGGTCACACCAAGGGAGTTTAAATCGTTTTCCACCTGGTCCTTCCAACGTAGTGGGGGCCGCCTTCTACCTCTGCTTCCATAGGCGGGTTCCGATAGAAACACTTTCTTGGCCGGAGCATCATCTTTCATTCGCATAAAATGGCCTAGCCAGCGCAGCCGCTGCGTTTTAATTCGCTGGACTATGTTGATGTCTGCGTATAGCTGTACAGCTCATCATTAAATCTTCTTCGGTACTCGCCATCATCAACGCGTAGACGTCCATAAATCTTTCGAAGAACTTTTCTCTCGAACACTCCCAAAGCCGCTTCATCTGCTGTTGTCATGGTCCATGCCTCTGCCCCATATAGCAGGACTGGTACGATAAGTGACTTGTAGAGTATGATTTTCGTTCGCCGAGAGAGGACTTTACTTTCATCGATAGAAAACTATTTTTCGCTAAGATGTAGCTTATTATTCTAGTCTACGACCCTTTGTATAAAAGTGGGCATGGTCCGATCCAGTCCATTTTTACTAGAAATATTTCCTGCTATAAAGAAAGTATTTTATTACGATATTGTGGCGAACAGTAGCATCACTTTTATGCTATTAAATAATCACAACAACAAAAACAGCAAGCAGCCACACTTATGTACATGTAAACATTAAAGCAAGCAGCCACACTTACATAGAAGACGAAGTATATTTCATACACATAACCAGAAGCTTAAAACAAAGAGATTATCTCACATACACATATGTAGTCATCAGCTAAGAGCAGAAGTTGTTACTCACACATACACAGGCATATAGTCAAATAACCAAGTATGCGATAAAACTGTTCCGTATTTGTGAAAAGTCTAGACCTTGGGAGAAATATAAGAACGAGGCAACAGAGAGTATAAAAGCAGTGCAAGCTAGGGAATAATAAATCAGTTTGATTTGAACACGCTATTAGTTGTGAAGTAAAATTGTGAAGTACTACTCCCAAAGTAGTCTAAATAAAGACCGTTTTGCAATACTGAATATTGGAGTTATTTATTCGACAGTTCAGCGATTCGAACCTTAGCAGAAGGTGCGTAATGATCAGGAATTTCCCAAAATTTGTTACAATATGCTAATTTTTCTTCGACTTATGGCTCCCGAAACATAGAAAGTTGCTTAGTCAAAAAAGGAGCAGTACCACGCCCATTTTCAAAAACTTGCATATTTTCATTTCTCTTGTTATAACTCCACAGGAGAAAAGAAATACCGTTGATATGAAGCCTTTTTTTTTGCAAAGATATAGCTTATTTTATTCGTCCATAAAACTTTTAAAAATCCTTTCTATAGAAGCGGTTGTAGTCCTTAACCGATTTCGTTAATATTCCTGCGAAGCATTTTTTATATTCTAGCTGAAGTTTTGGGGTTTTATAAGCTCAATGAATTTCTGCTCTCATGCCTACTTTTTTATTTTCTTTACATTCTTATATCCCTTATTTAAATTCATTCACATTGTACAGTTGGCCAACTTTCGTTTCAATAACAAAGAAGCACAAAAAAGAAACTTGTACACAACTGTTGTCGTTTGCCTTTTGCAAGTAAACTACCATTTTATTGCAAGAGCAACATGTGTTAAAATAAAAAAAAATAAATAAAATTAAAAACAATTCATGTGAATATTTGTTCTTTTGTAGTTGCAGAAACTTTGAATCAATTTTTGGTGCTATTTTAATTACCGCTTCCGATTTCATATGACCAGTGGCTACAAAATAATTAAAAACAAATTTTTGAAACAAAAAATTGCGAAAAAAGTCGTAGAATGATTGAAACAAGAAATTTATTACGAAAAACTTATAGAGCTTCGTGTAATGGCTGTAAATGTATGTGTAAATAGAAATGAAATTTTAAATGCCCAGCTGCCAGATATTTGCAATGAAAGAGAATGACGTTGTTTTTTTAAACTTATTGCATTTTATTGTTTAAAATGTTAAGCCTCGTCATCTCTGCAACCAAAGACTTGTTTCCTCACCTCAACACCAAGCATCAGGGAAGTTTTGGTTCGCACATCTGACATCTCTCCTTAACTAGAGGAAGCCGCTCCCTTCCTATACTGCCATGTTTGATCGGCGATAGGACTACCTTTTAAACTAATTCATACACTTACACGTCCTACCCATAATAGCCGTTTGCTTTTGAATCGCTGAATTAGACTTTCATCTCATGAAAGTCCATAGACTATATGATTTTCTTTTAACAGCGTCTTTGATTCCAAACCAAATATTAGGGCAAAATTTACAAGCGATTCCTTGATCGTGAATAGAGGTTTAAATACACCTCAGGTCAAGGCTGCACGTATACCAAAAAGTGATGCATGGTTGGAAAATTTGTGCGCAATAGATTCCCACATTGTGTTGTTCATTTCAAGCTTTCTTGATGAGAAATAGAGCGGTGGTTTCAAACATCTTTTTA
Source organism: Eurosta solidaginis (assembly GCF_040869045.1). NCBI lineage: Eukaryota > Metazoa > Arthropoda > Insecta > Diptera > Tephritidae > Eurosta > Eurosta solidaginis. The sequence goes on along the minus strand of NC_090322.1, from coordinate 196,138,631 downwards.
TGCAGCAATCTTATTTTTCAACTGTTTGATAAAAGAAACCTTAATGATCTTGGGGAGCTAACTTATAACCTGGTTATTACAGGAGATTTATACGTAGAAATCGTTGAATGGGGTTGCCGCATATTAATGTCCGAAGAAAAGTCAGTCCTATAGGTAGCGCCAAACTCGGTTTACAAACGACCGTTCTTTGAAGACTCGACCTATGATGCAATCCTAATTTTAAAAAACTTAAAGGCGCTCCTGGATGGAGAGTCATGGAGGACTTTACTGGCAGCGTACACAATTGCATCGCTCAGATCAATACTGGTGTATTCCCAATGGATAACCGACAGCACCATTGAGGTGGAAAACACGGTAGAATATACCGTGCTAAGGGGAGGTAAGTGGAGGGCGGAAAGCTAGCAATCTTGGAGCTGATCGAAACATGCCATAGGAAAGAAGAAGGCACCATACCAGAGGGCGAAATATCGACGATAAAAAAATAGAGTTTAAATGAAAAAACTGCGTCCGATGAACTTGGTGACAGGGCATTCAAGGTATTGTGTAACGCAATTCGTTCAAGATATTGACAGCGCAATTTTCACCTTATTCAACGAAATTGTCAACCTCACCTACCTGTAACGAATCCTCCTTATTAAGTAGCCAGGCTGTGGCACCCACTTGTTTTTTCACGGAGGGGAGGGGGTTTGATGACCTAGAAGGTTAACACATGCTCATACCCACAAAAAGGCCAATCCTCACAAACATTTATACGATGGTTGTGGAATACAAAAACGCTGCTCCTTAAAATATTTGGAGAGTAAGACTAGACAGCAAGCTCCCTTTCTCGAGCCAAAGTGCGAAATGGCTGATCACATAACACTTAACTGTGCCGGTTAATGTCAAGAGCACATGCGGTTCGAAGGAATGTACAAGGATGTCATTCACATCAGAAGGACACTGCAAACTGCTCCAGCTTACTGGACGATTTCATCAGGAGCCGTTCTGGTTGTTAAAAGTACCATATCGTTACATCTTCTCGCTAACGGAAAAAAGAGATTTACGTTATTGGCCCAGACGCTAGAATGGGTGTTGTTGCTAAACAGAAACGAAAAGAATTGATCCGATGCTAGCTGCTATGGTGAAGCTGCTGGCGCGTGTACCAAAATACTGATGCCTCAAGCTTTTACATGGTTGCAGCGCTTACATAGAAAGAGGTCGTGTTTTACATGAGCCAATTCTTAACTAGATACGGTTACTTTTATAAAAGTTTTCACAGAATGTACCATTTTAATAGCTCGAAGTGCCCATACTATGCAAATATAGACGACGAATGCAAACACTTCGCTCAAAAGAAGAAAAGCACTAAATCTAGGCAGCGCATTATATGTGTAACTGAGAAATGGGATGCGGTTAGCAGAGGTCTGAGGTACATACTTCTCACCATACGGAGTATATGTTGCGTGTCACATTAGCGGGAGAGTAGCCATAGAGCTTACGAGCCGCATGTTCCACTGCCTGAAAATTGCGGTGCTAGTATTAGGTGGGTAGTTCTTCGAAAAAAGGAGGAAATCCTACATTCGGACACGCTCTCGGTGGCCTCTAAAAATCCTGATCAGTGTATAAAGCATTTCCTTCTGTGATAGATCAAAAAAATATAATACAAATTCTAATTTGAATCAATATTGAAGTTTAGTCGAACTACTAACAAATCAGCCTCAATATAGCATACCGCTTCCAAATATTACCTTTACCCCCAGCGGGTTTGGGGGCTGAGAATATACCCGCGGCAGGTATGCCTGTCGTAAAGATTGAAGGGGTTGTGTGTCCGGCAAAGGACTATCAAGATCGATTACACTTGCCAAAACCTTCCGGGGTGACTTCATCGCTACAACAACAACTACTCTTACTCTTACAACCACCTTACGTTTGCATACTAGATTCCACCATACCGTGAGCAAATCTGTTTACATATAAAAAAATATCCTTTAACTTATTCTCTAAATGTTCCCATTTGATAAGCTTTTATTTACTTTCACTTGGCTGTTGTCTGTATCAAATCTTGCAAGTTAAATTTGATACACTTCCCGGTGTTCAATTGAGCTGGAATTTTGCACACATGTATAACTCCGATGACAATGCAATATTACTTTGCGAGAATTCGATAACTTAATCGATAACACAGTTATCGGTAAAGATTTGTGTTCACAAGGGAATAAAAGCCTAAGTCGTTTGTTTAGAGGGATTTGTTTGTGTATACAACGAACGTAGAAGTTAGGCTGTTATGGCTCAATGTTGCATACTTTTCTGCGCACTTGATTTTGTTTTACAGATTTAACCAACAGAGCAGAGATCTGCAATAAGTAGTAGTAAACTGAACGCGACATAGGCAAAGTCACAATAGAATGTGATTTTAAGTTAGTTGGCACTGTTTGACACAATTTTATATGTGCTCTCTGTCCAAAATGCTTCAACTAACTTAATCACATTTTATTTCGATTATGAATATGCCCCAATATATTGGCATCATGATATAAAAAATCGTGTACTCATACTCAGTCAGGGTTAATTAAACGTAGCGATTTGTATCAGTAATTTGGTTGAGAGTCTTTTTTCATCCTGACATCGCGTTAGCGTTGAACGCGAAAGATCTGACAACCGAAGATGCTGATATCCGAAGTGAAGCCACTTTTGGCATACACATACGATATGTTTTCTCGAAAATCTGTATATTCATGTGTATGTATGTATGTATGTATTTAACGTTTTGTTGTTGCAAGAATACGTGAACATGTGTATGCACATATATACAATTTCATTTGAATGAGTTGAACAAAGCATGGGGCGCATTCAAAATGCACAACTGCTGGCGAAGTTGATTAGTGCTAACTTCTTGGAACGCACAGTTGCAACTTTGCGACAAATTAGTGAGCATACAAATTTTTCGCTCTATTCACTCAACATTTTTATCGATTGGTTGTTGACAGTTGCCTCAACGTATCGTTTCAAAAGCGCAATTTCTTTCACTCAGTTGATAACTGATAATTAGCAAGATCAATTAATTGATGGAACTAAAAACAATGATCAGATTGATGTTAATAATATAATACACTCAGACATTAACAAAACAGGAGGTCTTCCAAAAGAACTAGCAGTATTTGTTGGTGCTAAAGTTATGTTGAGATCTAACGTTGACCTTGCTAAGGGACTTGTAAATGGAGCAATAGGTCACATCACTGAAATTATATGGCCATATTACAGATGGGCTCAACTATACCATAACGATATACCATCGGTGCGCGTAGACTTTGGCAACGATGGCGTTCACATAATACAGCCTAAAAATCAGTTCAATTTCCTTCTAAATTTAATCACGGCACAGCTGAAACAAGAATGCCTCCCGATTGTCTTGTCGTGGGCTTCAACTGTGCACAAAATGCAGGGAACTACTGTAGATCATGCTGTTATTTATCTAGGCTGCAAATTATTTGCTGCTGGTGAATCTTATGTGGCTTTAAGCCGAGTTAGGTCTTTAGCAGGTCTTCGAATCGAAGAACTTGACTGTTCAAAGTTGACTTCGAAAAACTTTACAACAACTAAGGCATGACGTAGCTGAATGCGTTTGTAACCATTTCAACTATCGTAGGAGTGCCGGTTCGACTCCCACTCCCGGGAGAAAAGGCTTTGAAGAGATTTAAAAGGTATAATTGAAACAGCTGTCGCCATGTTCGACCTGATGTCACGTTGTTTAAATTTTTATCAAATTATTAATAAATTATGAAACCTTGTAACGTTGATGCATTAAAAGAAATGGATAGGAAGAGAAACGTTACAAATAACTAAGTAAAGATTACGTCACTAATTTAAACAATATTTTACCCTACTAAAAATTAAAAAAAAAAGTTGATATTTAAATTATCAAGCAAGAAAAGAAGGTCCTAATTGTTCTTAATTATACCAACAAAATTTAACACGCTTTTTATTAGAACAATTAGGACTGTGATATAAACTGTAAGATTTAATAATTTAGGTGTAAAGTTTTAATGTTAAAAATATATAATTATGTAGAATATGGAATCATTTTGTCGCAGACCAAGAAGTCTAATTATCGCTAAAGGTTACAATGAACTTATAAAGTGTTATATTTCTTTAGAGTCAATTTATTTTTACACTTTAGTTAATTTTATTAACCAATAGTAAAAGCTTATTTTTAAAAAAGTTTTTTTCTTTAACTTTATTAATTTGGAACATAAAATTTAGTTACTCATACGTCATGTACGCCAAAAAGTAGCAATTTGCTCTCAACCAACTATTACCACCCTCGTAGCAATCTGAGATGCAAAAATTGTTTTGGTTTTGCACTGTAATTTTCACTTTGGTGACATTTGTGGTGCAGAAATTATATAATTGGTAGATGTGAGATTTAAGACCCTCAGACATAAACTGCTATGCTAATGGCCAGACAAAACTCATAGTTTAATTACATGTTTGTCTGGTAAGAAATGTACCACAAACTACTTTCCATATGATACTTGTGAATGGACAGTGGAAATTGCTCTGTAGTGCTTTTGTTTTTTGTTTTTTTTTGCATCGTCTGGGACATTGGTAACACATGCAGCTCTTTTGTGGTTTTGCTGAGTTTAACACTCAGTCATAGAATAAAAATTTTCTAGTCTTTAAAGGAGTTTTAAGTTTTATGTAGCCGTTTAAAGAACACTAACTAGACAGACGATCTTTTGCTATTCTGATAGGTGCTTGCTTCTTCTAGTCCGTAAGAATCAGCACCCGAAATGAAGCCCTTCTGGTGTCATGCTTAGCAGAGAGTTTGCATGATGCGCATACAGTAGCTTATTTCACGTCAAGACCGTATATCACCACAAAATAACTCTCTCTAGTGGAGTTTGGCGGCAGAAGGGGAATTGAAGTCTAGCCTACTGGGTGGTTTATAGTCAGGGATATCGCCATATTCTAGTAGAGCCTCGCAGATACCCACCTGACTAAATCCAGTACACCGGTAGACTTGCTGCAGCATGGAGATCTAAGTATGATGAATGAAAATAACAATTCAGCCGTGGCTTCCCGTACGATGAAATATGTTGCCCCTGGAGTAGGGATTAAACCAGGTTGAAAGGTGTTTAACTTCTCGAGATGAAGACCTGTTTAGCGAGCTCTTAGCTGACAACCTGTCTTCACCTGTCTATTACGCACTAATCCTTTGAGCAGCACAGGGGTACTGTTTCGAACCTTTCTGTGTTACAATTGGACACACATGGTGCAAAATGTGCCAGCCAATACGAAATGAATAGGGTTGGGAAGACTTTGCTTCCGTCAGAGTTCATCGCTATCAAAATTAAGGCTAGGCCCTATAAAGTTTCTACAAGTTAAATGTGGGAGAATCATTAGACCTCACTAGCGTGGACAAATAGAGAATTGGCTTGCAGTCAGGAGCGCGAAGTAGAAAACACTGGTCGAGAAGTATAACCTCTACGGGCAGCCAAACGCACTTACCACTAAGAAACAGCGTTATCAATCTCTGAAGTACTTTGAGTGAATCCAACAGGCATAGGCCTTGGCTGCAGCCCTACGACGAATGTCTCTCACCAGCCAAGCAGTGGCGATAGTTAAAACCATTTCATCGTTACGGTACTGGGGAAACTCTTTAAGGGAGTATATGATACTGCTTCCGGCACCACCGATTTGTATTTATATAGGTGGTGATCCAGCATATATCACCTCGTATGAACCTGAGGGTGTCCTACCAATAGGAGGATATGACACTGTAAATTAATTCAAAAGTCACAAATTGGGTGAACCCAAAGAGACCCGGTAGTATCAAGCGATTTCATTTAAATAAGTCACACGTCTTTCTTTCTTAAAACCCTGGAGAAACTTTTGGTTGTGCACATTAGACATAACTTGCGTCAACACTCGTGTTCCAAAAAGAAAAGTTTGTGGAGGTAGCTTTTCCAACTATCACCTAACTGACAGGCAAAACGATTACCCTAAATTGCTTCACTTGTTTAAAAACGTATATTCGCAAGGGTTCCTACTACATATGGGATTAGGTCGGGCACCAATAGGGTTCGTGGTACAGCTCCAAAGGAGACAGACCCTTCATTCAAGTAAGCCAGATTCTACATCAACAAAGGCTGTGGAGGTTATCTGAACCTTTCCCAGATATGTATGTATGATAAACTCCAGTCCAGTTGAGATGAATTTCTGACGGGGATTGACCTCAGACTTAAGCCAAAACCCTAGGGACTATTACCGAAAACTTACGCTAACTAAATTATACTACTTCAAAACTATACCTTGACAATAAGTTCACCATTATAATACCTGAGAGACACGAATTGTACAATATCGCTAGTTTAGACCCAGAATCCATAGACTCCACGAATCCACGTGCCGTTGCAGCGTATTTCAGGCGGAACAAACATCCATCAAAAAGATCGCTCGTTATCTACTATCTAAGAATACCAAGTCCAAGGCATTTTACTATGATTATCTAATCTATTCTGAACAGGCAGACTACCTAGGAAAGACGGGTGGCGTAGCAGCATTTTATGGTTCAGAGCACTTGTGTGGACTCACAAAAGCACGCACTAGGGAAACCATAAAAGGTGGGAAAGAAAGCAGTTCAGAAAACACTGGATTGAATGCATAGGACAAAAAAGGCCGAATTGTTTTACACTCCCAGGAACGGGTGGCTTAGAATATGCCTGCGGCAGGTATGCCTGTCGTAAAAGGCGACTAAAATATCCAAATTATTCAAAGAGTCATGTGGCGTTACCTTTTCAAGTGGATGCCAGCGAGGTTTATAACTTCTCCAACCAAATTGTCAACCTCAACTACCGCAGCGATTCCTGTTTCTTTAGCAGTCGAAGCTTTGGCAACCTCAAGTTCCTCACTAAGGCTTGAAAGCGGTTCGGCCGAAAAAGTTCAATGTAGTCATATTAAATCGTGGCAATATGGTCGGACCTATACCTTAATGGTGCTTGTTACCGGAAAATATCGGACCTAAATCCACAAACTCTTCGGGGAGTGCATTTTTCGTTACAACAGCAACAAAAATATTTATACACCGCAGCGGATATATGTCCGAGGTGCAGTGCAGTTGACGAACTATGAAGTAAGGTCACTGAACGAACAAAATGAAGTCAGTTCAATTACATTTCCCTTCCTATAATTGTGTGCAATGTTTGTCTTAATCGAAAAGGCTAAGGTTAGATGCTCACTGAAACCCACTTGTGAAGTTTCTATACGAGCTTGGGCATACATCAAAGAGAACTGAACTAGGCAGCACATGACGTACGGATAGGCACGACGAGTAGACAGACAGTTTTTTCGAAAATCATTTGCTATAACCAGGATAAGTATGGAATGTCTGAAAAAAAAAACGTTAATCCACGTTGATCGGACTTGGCACAGCTGAATTCAACAAAGTCGTATTAGAGGGAAAAGGGGGTTCAGCTCGAATGGCACAAAATGTTTGTCTGTTTCGCCGTGGGCGGCCACTGTAACCGAGCATAATATTCCTAAGTTTTTACATGTAAACAAGTTTTAAAAAAGTTCGGTTCCTGTACCAGAGCTTCCGGCCAACTTAATTACATTTTACCATACAATAAAAGTGTTAATGTTAACTATGATATTTATATAATTGTTGCTGCTATTGTACTAATTGTAGTTTGGTATGTTATTACCCCATTTGCATTTAATTCTTAACGAGCACAAATCCAGCAACAGCTATTAAAGCATTTAGCTACAAAAACAAATAATAACAATAAAACAGTAAAAGCATCATTAAGTGTTGCAACAACAAATACTGTTATATAACAGCAAATATAGTAACATAAGTACATACACAGATGACCTACTATACATATTTACATACACATACAAATACACACACAACAAATGGGAAGAGGTAAAAAAGAGCCAATGCATTAAGCTACTCATTCAATTTCAATTGGCAAAGTTAAACAAACACGCGTGGGAAAAACAACAACAAAAAGTGTAGTGAAGAAAAAAAACGATGATAAAATAAGCATAACAAAAACAAGCGACATCAATGAACAATACAAACAATTGACAAGGTAAACAACAACAAATAAATCCAACATTACAGCGACAATAACAAAAAATGGCTAGGCGCCAATGTACATTTAAACGGAAGTGAAAACAGCATAGGAAACAACAACGGAAACGGATACGGATGCTGCTGTACGCACATACACATACAACTCACAATAGACATAGTGGTTGAGGTGTGTAGGGGGTATGGATGGTGTTGGCATTGTATGTACGCCAATGATTGCGCAATTTTCGAAATTTGGAGGACATGCCAAACTGGCAAATGTGTCCTGATTGCAGCTACATTTAGCTACCACTACAGTCGGCAATACTTTGGAAAAAAGCCGCATATCTCCTAAAGACGTATTTGACATTGACTGAGAAAAAACATGTTTTCTCTTTCTCCTCCCTCCAACTCCAATCGAAACCTTTCCTGAGTATTCGCATACGTTCCCTGTGTACTTCCATCAGGCTAAGCTCAGTGTATATAAAGATGAAAACAGACACTTGTTGTTGTTGTTGTAGCGTTAAGGATATTCCCCGAATGCCCTGGGGAGTGTTATCGATGTTGATGGTACTTTGCCGGATGTAGATCCGGTACATTCCGGTAACAGGCGGGAACGATTTGGTATGACCACATGAAACCTTCTGGGCCATCCCGCCCTCTCAGCCCCAATATCCATAAGGAACTTGGGGTCCCCAGAGCCTCGACTGTTAAATAAACAGGATTCGCCAGGGGTAGGTGAAGTTGACAATTGTATTGGTGGAGCTATATATTGCCCTGGTGGTCCCTTAATAGGGTTGCGCAACACAAATCCTTGAATCAATTTGGTATTTTAACCACCTCTTATGATAGGCATACCTGCCGCGGATATATACTAAGCCCCCTGACCCGCTTTTAACTTACACCACCCTGCAAAATGTTTAAATAACGAATATTTACAAGACCTTTCCACTTTCGATGAACCATTTTTGCCAGCCTAATGCTTTGGTAGATCGAAAAATCTTCAGAGTAGATACCACTGCCAATTTTTCCATCCGAAAAGACAGCCGTAAACTAGAGATATAGAGTGAATATATCCATCGCAGTTCTGTCTTTCTTTTGTTCCCCAGATACAGGGCCGTCTTCTTATTCTTCTACCGATAAAGAGTTTGGAGAGCTGTACCGACGTTAAGGTATTCTGCCGCATGTAATTCGGGTACGTTATAGAAAATATCACCATTTGGATACTAGCCCGACAATTCGGGAGCGACTTAAAATGACCACCTTAAACCTTTTTGGCTATCCAACACTTATCTTTTCTTTAGGAACGTGTGTTCGGCCTGGGTAGGTGAGGTCGACAATTTGGTTCGAGATACCAATTGCGCTCGGAAAGCCCAAAAGGGGTTAAAGGCCAGTTCGACCTATATTATTTGAACTTCTTATGGAATAGGGACCAATTGATGCTCAAATTTATGATCTCTTCTTGTTTATCCTTTTGGGTAAGCTTGAAGCAAAATGTCTTTGGCCGGAGATCATCGGAGTACAGCTGCTGATGCTACCGAAGCCGATACTGGAGTAAGATATTTCTACTGATACCTTTCGACACATTATTCTTCCCCCCAATGGGTTAAAATGCCAAATTGTGGTTGTGGTTGTGTAGCGCATACCTTTCAAGTGGTTGCCAGCGCATATTATATCTCAACTGACAACCTCACCTACCTGTGGCGAATTCTGTTCCTTTAACAGTCGAGAATCTGGCGACCCCAAGCTCCTCCTGGGTCTATGGTGTCGGAGTGCGGTATGGCCTAAAAGGTTTGATGTGGTCATGCCAAATCTTTCCCGGCAAAGGACCATCAACATCGATAACGCCCCCAAGGCCTTCGGGTAGTGTCTTTATCGCTACAACAACAACAACAACAACATATTCTTCCCAATGTCTTACCGTAGTAAGCCGCATCTGTTCAGCAAGGTTCTGCTGCAAGTGGATCTGTGTTACTGGCTGCCCTAATATATGGCGTAGAATGTTACGATCAGATGAGATGTACCTCGAAGTGAAAAAGAGTTCTAAGAAAGTTTTTTAGAAGCTTTATAGACTTATAATTAGTGTTGCGCTCTACTCACGAGTAATTTCGTCCACTCATTAACCTTTCTCGCTGTTTGACTTGGAGCCCACATTCCTGCGATGGTGCTGTTGTTTTGTAACCGCAAAACACTCCCGAAAGGCGGTGGGAATGTAACGGATAAGGGCAAATTAAGATGAGTCCTGCATAAATCATTAGAGCATATTTTCTTACTAACCCAACTTCTCGGGCACGATTTTCTATATGCGAGTCTATGGAGTTTAGACAGAGTAGCTTAGAATGATCTAAGCTCATTTAGCCCTACGGTATTATCATACACGATCAAAATTTTAAATTTATTTTTTAAACCTAGCAAAGATCATTGTTTTAAGCTTTTTTATACTACTTTTAAAACCATCAAATAGTTTGAAGCTATTTCTAAGATATCCTAATTTTAATTTTAGCCAGACCATTTAAAAATATCATTTTTGATGACTAGTTTAAAATGAAAACCAAAAATTTTTATCCGTACCACGTTGTTAAACTTTTTTGGTCTATATTATAAACTATGAGGGGATAAATTCAAATTTGAATATACTTGGGTTTAAATTTTAGACCAGAAGTTTGAAAATAGGAATTTACTGGACTAAAGTTTAAACCAAAGGGTTTCAATTCAAAACCTGTCAAATGTGCTCAGTTCTTTTTAAACTTTGCAAGATCTGCTTTTAAAACCAAAAGGAGTTTGGTCATATATGTAAACCAAAAAGTTTAAGGGTTCGAATCGAGCTCAAGGCCTAACAATAATTTTTTATCATTATTATTGTTATGATACATTTTTTCTTAATTGAAACAATTTTTAAATTAGAATAGAAGAAAGAAAAAATTTAGACAACTGCCAAAGCTCGTTGTATAGATCCATTTCGGGAAATGCTAAATTCCTTCATCAGCATCGTTTAGGCGCCGCTGCTATAACCATTCAGCCATCACAGCGGTTTTTTGTTTGTCTTCATTAATCCTACTTCTATTCTGGTTCGTGCCAATTGATATTCACAACACTGCGACATCTGTTGCAGAATGGATGTGAAATTTGGACTTGTTTGATGGCAATGCCGCCATAGTGATCTTACAAATCAGTAGGCCGATATAACAACAACAAAAGGTTTAAGATTTAAACCAAAATTTTCACCCGTGTATCTACAAAGAGATTAGATGATTAGAGCTCTGGAACAGATGCCAAGTAACCAATGATTACTTCATTAGCGGTAAAAGGGACCTAGATGGAGTTGGGCGAATAGATATTTAGCGGCGGCATTATTGAAAATATTTCTACCCAGTCCTGGCAGGCCTTTACGGAAAAATGAGCACCAATTTCGTTGAAAAAGGCAAGAAAAAAGCACGTGGCTCACAAACCAGAAAGATGCATAGATATTTATCCGAGATGGGTATCATAGAGCACCGCGTTTCCCCTCCTAACGCCTAAATAAAATTTTAATGTGTGAGCTATTCCGATGATTTCACTTCATGGAATTTCCCTGTAACCTCCCACAGCAATCCTCCACAGGCTCATCGACACTATGCAAATCAGAATGCATTCACAAATTTACATAAATTCACACCTTCGTCTGCATGTATGAACATATGTAGGTATGTACTTATGTACTATCACTTGTACAGCACTCATTGAAACTATAACAATTATTGTCAGTCTTTCAAAATGTTGCAGTCTGCTGTGTCGTGTTATCTGCTTAATTGTTGTGGCTATGTTTGGGATCATTGTTGACATACATTCAAACGCATTATCAAATTGTACAGTATTCACCTAACAGTCAGTTGAGACTGCTTTTTCACAGCAGCAATAACCATTAGCTAAGTGGCATCACTTGTAGTCATCACTCACAAAAATTTTACATAATTCTAGTGGGTATTTGAAATTTTGATACTTTTTGTGTGTTTGCAATGACAGAGATACGAGTTTGACTTTTATCTTTGCTGTTTTGTTGTTCATTTCATTCGTGTTGTTCAAAAAATGCACAATAATTGCAATGGATTAAAATGGACACATTTGTTGTTTTGTCAAGCAATGTAGTTCCTGAAAGTTAATTGGGATTATACACAGCACGTATGGCTATGGAGTCACTCTATGTTTCGAGAAATTGATAACGAATTCTTGCAGTCTTGCAATCCTCGTTGCCATAACCATATGGAAGATGAAGAGAACCCCGACAGCAGGGATCAGCTGATGGCGACAAGCCTGTTTTTAGGAGAGATATGGTAAATTTCCTTCCACACGAAAGGCGCATAACTTCTTTTATAAATGTTCTTCAACAAAAAAATAGTTTACTCCTCTCTAATATAACCAAAATTGTCTAAGCAGAAATACCAATTTTTCAAAAAAAAACAAAAAGGGTTGTGTGTTCGTTCGTTGTGAACCAAAAGTTCAAACACGCCGCGTTCAGTGAGAGCATTCTACCACATCACATCAAGAACTGGAGGACCAGAGACCATTCAATTCGAAGAAATAATATTTAGGATGCGACTGCACACTTGATAGCTGCTTGTGTAGATTATGAGGTACTTAAGACATAATTTTTCTGGGTAGTGGATTAGGAACCGATCTATACGAATAACTCTAATTTGTAAACCATTTTTTATAATTCGACTGCATTAATAGTTTGCATACTTTATTTTAGGTAGTGGATTGCTATAAATTTGTAAAAAGGAATTTAGAGAAAGGAAAAACGAGGGAAGGAGACATAGACTGAGAAACACAAGAGCTGTATCAAGATAAAAAATTTATTTAAGGCGCGATAACAAAGAGAATTGAGGCCGAGCTTATCTTCCAACTTACGCCGTGCTCACTTTAATTTTTACTAATTGAAAAAAATTGGGGCATGAACTCAGGATCTTTGGTGTGGTATACTACCACCACACCACGCAAATGCCAGATAGGAAGATAGAGGGCAAAAATTTGGTATCTAGGTAGATGATACTGTCATCGTAAAAGTGGCCAAGAAACTGGATCTCCTCCAAGCACTATGTTGTGACGCCGTAGGAAAAATAAGAGAATGGCGGACGAATATGAATGCGACTACATATTTGATAGCTTCTTGTCCAGATTATGAGGTACTTATGGCACAGGTAAGAGGGAGCGAGGAGAGAACGCTGGACTCTCACGTTAGTTCGAAATGTAGTGGAATGGTATGAGCTTAAGCAAGGTGATTTTAACTGGCGCCGCGGTTTCAGGGAGTATTTGCATACACGTAGGATAAAGGAGGAATCTTTCAGTCCACACTGTCCTACAGATCTAGAAAACTAGAAAAAGGATAGACCGAGAGAGAGAAGTAGAGGTAACTAGAGAGGGAGAGAAGGATGCATAGAGAGGGTGAGAGGAGAGAAAAAGGCGGAGAGGAAGAAAATTGCACAGAGATAGAAAGGGAGAGGCTGGATCAAATAAAAGGAAGAGGAAAAGGGAACGATTAGATAATGAGTGTATTTTCTTAAAAGTCATGGAGGTAAACGAAAATTAGGTCAAAGCAACGTCTGCCGCGTCTGCTAGTTTTTTATTTGATTGGGCTACAAAACTTCATGTTCAAAATAAATCTAAAAACCAAAAAAAAAACTTGTAAACTTTCTAAAAAATTTTCTGGAACTTTCGAATTTTTTCGAAAAAATTTTTGAGATTAGTTTGCATAGTTTCTGTTACAAAAGTCTTAAACGTGTTTTTGTTAGTTTAATTATCGAAGGTTACTAGGACATATTTCCGAATTTCAGTTCATCCGCTAGCTTTTCCGGTGCTGGGCTTTGAACTCGAGCTCAAATGCATTCTTTCATCGAAAAGCTCTTGGAGCACGCCTATAATTATTCCACACAATTAGGATTGAAGGCATATAGAATTAGAATATACCTAAATGGTGAAAAAAGGAATGGAAACAAGAAGGAACACTTAGGGACCAATTGCAAAGCGATCGGCGGGGCTTTAATATGGCTTTAACACTAGTATAAAGTACGATTGTTAGAGATCCCGAGTTCAATACTCAGCTCCCGAGAAGCTAGCTGATGATGAAAGCAAACTCAGAAACATGTCTTGTAATCATCGCCATTTGTAAACTTTGTTATCTTTCTCTAATGTCAATAAGGAAAATAAAAACAGAGAGAAAATAATTTACGAAATTTGATTTAAAAAAATGTCCAGTGCTATTTTCGTGTTCGCTGCTGTGTATATGGAGACTGAAACAATAAAAGTTTTGTGATAAGCCAAAAGAGGTAACAAGGTTACTATCTACTTTTATAAATCGTTATACGATGTGCAAATATTTAACTAAAATTGAATAATACAAAACGAAATTTATTTATCAAGCAAACGAAATTCATACAAACGCAGCCATCGCTTACTTAATGGCTAAGTTTTTTGTTCTACATACATTTCTGGCATTAAAATAAATAAAAAGAAATGAGATAGATGCCAAATGATAGAGATGGTAAACTGAGTAGATAAAATAAGTACCAAAGGATAAAGTAATGCCAGACTTAAAGCTGCCACAACAAATGACATAAAAGGGATTTCACACTTAAAAGCTTACCAAGAATGGAAGTCACACATAAAATGCAAACCGACAAGTTGGAGGAAAAAAGCTGTTCCTTAGCACATACACATACATTTGTTTTAGTTTACCCATACTGTTGTGTACATACCCTCAAAGAAAATATAAGTTACATGTCTCTGACTGAGCACTTTTACACAGTTTTCGGTGGCCAAACTGGCCATATACCTCAATGTCGGTTCAGATGATTTTAGCTATGAAGCTCCAAGGGTCTTGACTTAATATCCATGACAAATATGTCTATGATAGAGAATCAGCATGGCTTCAGAAAACTCCATAGCACCACCACCGCGCTAAATGCCATTAGAACCCAGATAAATTGCGGTTTAAATCAAAACCCCACCATAGAACAGTACTCGTTGCGCTAGACCTATCAAAAGCTTTTGATACGGTCAACCATGGCACGTTACTGCAAGACCTGGAAGGGTCTTCCCCATGTCTTAAAAGGTGGACCGCAAATTATATGGGGGGTGCCACAGGGTGTCCTATCCCCACTTTTGTTTAACTTCTACATATCAAAGATACCTTCGCCACCAGAAGGAGTTACTATCGTTTCCTACGCCGATGACTGCACAATAATGGTCACAGGCCCAGGCACATAGATCGACGAGCTTTGTAATAGAATAAACGGCTACCTCCCTTATCTCTCCCGATTTTTCGCCTCGCGAAACCTGGAATTATCACCGACTAAATCCTCTGCTACCTTATTTTACGTCCCAAATGTCGACCATTTTGAACATCTACATCGATGGCACTACGCTGCCGACTGTCCCACACCCCAAAATCTTGGGTGTGACGTTTGATCAGGATCTACATTTTGCCGAGCATGCAGCCGCAATTGTACCGAAAATACAGAGCTGCAATAAAATCCTCAAATCCCTTGCTGGCAGTACTTGGGGAAAAGACAAAGAAACGCTCATTACCACATACAAAGCAATTGGCCGATTGCATGCTACGCGTCCCTTATATGGTCGCCAAGCCTAAAAACTACAAAGGAAGAAGCTACAGGCCTGCCAAAATTCTGCTATCAGAACCGCCACGGGCTGTCTTCTTATGTCCCCAGAACGCCATCTACATAAAGAGGCGAGAGTACTCCCCATTAGGGAGAGAAATGAGATGCTAACCAAACAGTTCCTGTTGAATACCCAGAAACCTGGGTATCCCAATAGACATCTGATTGATGAGTCAACACCGCCCAGGGGCTTAAGGAGTCATCTCCGTAAACATTATGAGGAAATACGGCACCTGAGAACACAGGCGTATGAAGGCGAAAAACACAACCAAGTCCTCAGTGAACTCCACAACAAACAGGCGTCGGACCTCTATGTCAGGAATTGCCCGGTGAATCCAGTACTCAAAGAACAGTACCCAAAACTTGCGGAAGAGGAACGCACACTCCCCAGGGAAACGCGAGTCACTCTAGCTCAACTTCGATCTGGATACTGTAACAGGTTAAACTCTTACCTATCCAGAATCAACCCCGACATACAAAATGTATGCTCTGCTTGGAATGTGTCCCCACATGACACCAACCATCTCTTTAATTGTAATGGGGAACCAACGCCTCTAACATCTCTTTCATTATGGCCCACCGCTGTTGCAACAGCAAGTTTCCTTGGACTCCCGTTAGAGGATATTGATGACAATTTGTGGTCGGTCGCAGCTATTAGGTGGGGCGAAGCACTGCTACACCAACAACAACATATATAATGTTCCCATTTAGCAAATAGGAAGCAAAAGCAGTCTATTTTGACTCATAAAACACTCATTTTTCGAAACACTTCCCTCATAAGTGACTTCTTTCTTGAGACGTAATTGGGCAAAAGATGTTTCTAAGCAATGGAAGTAGTCACAAAAATAAGCATTCTACCACTTTTAGAAGCCGTTTCTCATTCATGTACGGGCCTTTTTATCCTGTTCTACAGCTTTATTAAAGTCTTACCGCACTCATATGACTAACTTTTTGGAATAATATTAGTCTTTTTTTTTTTTTGGCTTCATTTCCAACATTTTATAGGAGAAACCTTGGAAATTATAAATTTTTTGTTTACTCTCAAATAAAGTGACTTGCTATTGGCAGCAGCATTTCCATATACACAGAGGGTTCCAAGCTAAACGGTAGAGTTGGAGGTGGAGTATACTCAAGTGACCTTGACCTGCAGCTCTACTTCAGACTACCCGTACCACATAATGTGAGCAAAGAATTGTTTATTTTCTGCGACAGCCAAGCTGCCATAAAATCTCTTGGCTCGTTCAATTCTGATCTAGCACTAAACTGTCGCCGATCTCTTCAAGAGATGGCTCAACAGAACCCTGGGTCCCTGGATATAGGGATATCGAGCGAAACTGCATTGCAGATGAACTCGCCAGGCACGGTGCACCAGGCAGATTCTTCCCGGCCAAGAACGCTTAGGTATGCCCATGTCCACATGCAAGCTAATGCTAAAAGAACACATCCGCCGTCTAGCCGACGAAAGATGGTTCATGGTCATTGCCTTATAGGTAGGCATGTAGAAAGGTTATGAGCGCCTTATCGTCAATGCTGCAGAATTTTTAAAGAGGATGAGGAGGAGGAAACGGTGGACCACCTCATCTGCAACTTCCCGGCACTAAGCGGAGCACGACAGTGCTTTCTGAGTGCTCCATTTCTAGATAATCTGAGCCAGGTTGCGAAGCATGACGTCAAGGAGCTGGTAGCTTTTATCAGGTCCTCAAAATGGTTCGAAGAGGAAAGGTAACGGTGTATTTTCGTGGTATTACAACTTGCCTAATACTACTGGCCTAAGTGTGCGCTCAGGCAGCCACCTCAACCTAACCCAACCTAAAATAAAGTCGCTAAATTTCTATTTAATGTAGCAGTTGCGGAATGACATCCGCAAACAATTTACTTAAGGGATAAAGAGGTAAAACAAGCGAAAAGGAAAAATTTTAGAAATTTATAAGGGAATTTCCTGCACAATTACGGCAGCAACGCTTCCTCTCTGGGGTGGATGGCATCAATGCAACGCTAATGCAGCAAGGTCCAGTTTATCCCACACCTTGCCAGTATCATGAAGAATAGCTTGGCGCTGTTCGAAGTGATGTTTATACCAAAAATAAAAATACCCACAAGCGAAGTTCTTCAGATCAATAAGTCTAACCTCCTTTGTCTTGAAGGCAATGGAAAAGATAATAGACCACGAGAACGGGCTGAACGCCCCCCAGAGGTGACCTTTACATCAAAGCCTGCACGCTTACAGATCTTGCAGGCCAACGGACACAGCTCTCTATAAACTGTCGACCGAATTCCAAGGGCGTTAGAAGTAGAGGATACACTGCTCTGTGCTTTCCTTAATATCGAAGGGCAATCGGCAATATTTCTTCCGAAAGCATAAGTATAGGCCTATCCAAATATGGATAGAAACTCGGCTAAACATGGCGGTACAGCAGTCAGCCAAGCGAACTCCCCTGAATATTGCAAAAGAGGGTGGCTAAAATATCAGTGGCTCTCTTTAGGACTGCACCCGATCAAATTTCAAGCGGAACTATACGTCAGTGTGTTGAACTGAACCTTCAACGCCGATACTCGAAACAGTATCCATACTTAGTAACAGTGAACCCGCAATCAAGGCTATTTCGGCGTTAGAAATAAAGTCCGCACTAGTCTTGTAGTGCGTGGAAAATCTAACCCAAGTAGAAACATACAACTTAGTACTGCATGACTGATTGGTTCTGAGCCATTGCTGCCCGTTGGCCCATAGGAAATCAGGGAGCATTTATCATTAGAAGAGGAGAAAAGAGAGAAGATTACTGGCGTAATGCGCCGGGTTTATGACAATCAGAGTTACTGTATGGAGGTTATAGTACAAATCGATATATATCGCACTATAACCTAAGAATTCTAACAGCTATTCTTACAGTACATTGCAGGTCCAACAGCCATATGCATAAATTGAGCATACAATCGAATGATACCTGCCGATTTTGTAATCATTCAGCGGGCATGGCGGAACATATCTATTTGGAATTCGACGCTATCTCAAGACCAAGAGCTAAGTTTTTGGGTACCGCCATGTCCAGAGCATTTCCAAATTCAAACTCACAAACCAAGGGAGTTACTAAGCTTCATCAAGGTAATCGGCTTAAATGAGGTGCTGTGAAGAAGATGAGGGTATAATAGATCAATGGTCGCAGTGCAATCCTTAATTTTTATCTATGTTTCTATCCATCTATCTAACTCGGGCTTAGTATTTTAGCGCTTAGCTATGTGAGATGATTATTTTGATTAAATGTGAACGAGTTTATAATAAAGAAGGTGGTCGCAGAAAACGAAGTAGAGATAAGGGTAAAGGTGTGCGCAATGAGATCGGTAGAGTGACACTAAGGGTAATGAAGATAGACATGTAGAAAAGCAGATAGATGGGGAGGTGGAGGGGGAGATACGATAGATATAAAATGTGGTAGAATGAGTAAACGGGGAGAGGAAAATTGAGAGTGGGAAGGGCAATAAAGATAGTGGGAAAGATACAGATAGTAATAAACGGAGAAGCAAGAACAAGTGAGAGGGGAAGGTTGGGTGAGTTGAATAACGGCAGAGAGATGTGTAGAGATGGAGATGGGCAGTGAGAAGTAGAGTACCTAGGAACGTAAGAAGGATATTTTTAGGAAGAGTGTATGTGAGCGAGGGAGAAAGTAACAGATATAGGAATAGGGAGAGGAAAATGAAGGAAAGAAACATTTTTTGGCAGAAAGAAGGGAGAGGGGAGGGTGAAAGCGACAAAATAAGGGGGAAAGTGTCATAATATAGAACTTCTCACCTGAAATACCAATGTAGGTGAGGTACGCCTCACAAATCCGCATTTCAGAATCCCTACAAAACCGACTAAATTTTTTAGAAATTCCGACAAGACGCAATGCAGACAAAATCCTATGCACAGATATAACAAAAAACATATAGCAAAACAAAATCTCCACCACTCCCAGTTTCGTCAAGATACAACCCAGACACATCTTTAGAAATGAGAAAGCATCTGCCGAAAAAGAAAATCCTAAGCAATTTTTTAAAACAATATTCATAATTAGTCGGGATTTTTTCTTGTTGGGATGACATATGATAGATATTTAAGCTGGTGTAGTTTACAAGTAATGAGGAGACCTGGCAGACATTTTTCTGTCCTAACTTTGGTCTATCTGCGTTACTTTTAAAAAGTTTTTACCTCTTACTCTCCCCCTCTCTCTCCCCCCTATTCCTTATCATTTTATTCACTACTCCCTATGCCTTTCTCTTTTTCTGCTACTCTTCCTTCCTCTCCGTCTTTCCCCTCATTTATTTTCCGCTCCATGTATCTTTCTCTGTCTTTCTTCGTCTAAATCTAACTCTAACTCTTCTCACTCTCTTTCTCCTTCCCTCTAGTTCTTCTCATTTTTCCCCATCCTTTATTCCCAGTCTCAGTTCTAGTTACAGTCCCAGGCCAAGTCCCAGTCCCGCTCCTAGGCGCAGCCCCAGTTCCCGTTCCAGTAACAGTCCTAGTCCATTCCAGGTCCCAACCCCAGTCCCAGGCCCAGTTTTAGTTCGAGTCTTAGTCCCATTCCTAGTCCCAGCCCAAGTCCCAGCTCCACTCATAGTCCCACTCCCAGTCGATCCCTGGTCTATTTCCAATAAATAAGAATGTCGTAAATACTAATCTAGGCAAAGGGCTACCTATACCCAAATCCAACTATGAATAGGGTTTGTTCGAATATATTGGTCCCTGGTCAAGTCCCCGGAAACAATTAAGAACCATCCTCGTACTTTGGACTCAGTCCAATCGTTCTCGAGTTTTGCTCTTAGCAACACATTTAGCGAATCACATTAATATTGTAGATGGGGCATTGATCGTCTGCATTTTGTTTTTCGGAGCTGTGTAAGACTGGCCTATGTTGTATACCCATTCAGGTGAAGACAAAGCACAATCTGTACCATTTTACTGTTGCTTTTTCCTTAAGGGTGCATATCCACTCTTGAATAAGTCACTACGAGATTGAACGAGATCTAGAGTAAGAATGAGTGAATAACTTACTTAAGTAGATATTTGTATGTAAATCAATATTATATACACGTGTTTTGTAAGTTAGGGTGTGTCTCTTGTTACAACGAAACGTTTTCAGAAAAACTGTTCACTTTGGAAATTCGAATCGAGCAAATAAGATTAGAAAGCTTAAAATATTCTCATAGTAGACATCTCTGACGGCTTACAGATGTAGAAGGTTCTACATGGTCATACACATCATTCGTGAGATGCTCGGGATAGTATTTTAGTACTGCTAATTTCCAAAGCTGCATAAATATTGATAATATTCTCCAAACCTTCGGGCGTACCTTCGTAGCCACAAGAAGAAGAAGAAGTGGTAAGTAATGTTATGATCCGAGTTGTATACAATTTAAATCACATACAGAACACTCAAATGCATATAACATGCAAGTACATTAGTGTCACATGTATATACCTACATAACTGTAGTAACAAAGAAGAAATAATGGTAAGCAAGTAAGATCAAATAAAAAGCGAAGTATTTTGGTTAAATTGGTTTTTAGAATGAAACCGAAGGACTAAGAGGATGCTATTATGTAGTGTTGGAAACTAAAGGCAAACAAAAAAATGCTGAACAAATATAAATGTAAATAGAAACGGATGACAGAAAAATAAAAACAAAGCTAAATATTTAAATGTGGTTGCTGATAGATG
This sequence comes from Eurosta solidaginis, assembly GCF_040869045.1. Taxonomy (NCBI): domain Eukaryota; kingdom Metazoa; phylum Arthropoda; class Insecta; order Diptera; family Tephritidae; genus Eurosta; species Eurosta solidaginis. The sequence continues at coordinate 196,117,231 of NC_090322.1, read as the reverse complement.
ACAGAGATTATTTAAAGCGCCAAAGCCTACATTTTTATTTCCACTAATGCGACCAATAAGATTAGCATGGGATAGAGTATGATTTAGCTACTTACACGCATAAACTAAAGCGTACAAAAGGGTCAAACTACAAATGAGTATTGTTTTATCTAAGGAGACGGGACAGCTGAAATTATTCTTCGCCGTAGAAGGCTACAGTTATATGAAGATTGTTGATTGTCGTTGACCTTGAATTTGCCAGAATGAATACGACTTTATGTATGAAGAGGTGGCGCTTGATGATCGGTATCGTTTATAATAAATTCTGGTTACTTTTTCAGATGCTGGCTGCGAAGTCTCTATTTAGCCTGCAAGTATTTTTGTTCACTATAGGACACAGCGGCCAACGTGGTGTGATGGTAGCGTGCTCCGCCTACCACACCGTATGCCCTGGGTTCGCACCCCGGGCAAAGCAACTTCAAAATTTTAGAAATAAGGTATTTAAATTAGAAGAAATTTTTTCTAAGCGGGGTCGCCCCTTGGTAGTGTTTGGCAAGCTCTCCGGGTGTATTTCTGCCATGAAAAGCTCTCAGTGAAAACTCGTCTGCCTTGCAGATGCCGTTCGGAGTCGGCATAAAAACATGTAGGTCCCGTCCGGCCAATTTGAAGGAAAATCAAGACGAGCACGACACAAATTGGAAGAGAAGCTCGGCCTTAGATCTCTTCGGAGGTTATCGCGTCTTATACACATAGGACACAGATCAGAATTCTGTTAAAGAAATTTGTTCTGATGTGAATTTTGTACATGGTGTGCTAGGTAGTGCAGGTTCGTTTCGACTAATCCAGCAGCTCTTTATTTAAATAGAGATTTTGTGGAGCATTACATATACGATAGTTGTTCCAGTGCACAGTGTTTCGTGTAGAACAAACTAGCTGAACAAAAACAAAGTTCTTATTCCAAGAAAATTGTAATGATAAATGAAAGAAAACAAACAAAATAACGGGATTTTTGCTTTTTTTTTAATATTTTTGCTCATATATATTGAGTAATTGAAGTAAGAAGGCAGGAGTGGCCGTAAAATGCATTGATTAATTTGCAAAATTCTTGTTGAAAATTAAGCTTCATATTTCTTTTAAGTGAACACTTTTATATAATTTTTTTGATGGATGGAAAGGTATTTTTTCTCTATATTTTTAATTCTAGGGACAAAAAAGTTACATACATCCGCCGACATCCGGGCTAAATTTTACATATGTTATAGTCGCAAGTATTCTCTAATAGTCCAAAGAAAAAACCATTGCGAATTCTTTGCACATCTATTTTAAATTTTTTTTTTTTTGTAGATTTAGTTATCTCTACATATAAAATAGGATGAATGTACGTACCAGCTCCGACGAGATATTTGAACCTTTAAGGCTGATCTACAAACGGCAAAACCAATTCCCAGGTACAGTGAACAAATACGTATTCATAAAACACACAACAATAAACGCGCACGGTCAACAAGAGCACACCAAAAGCAAAAAGGCGAAGATCACTGACTTCAACCTGCCACAACCTACCGCACTAGTCACCAAGGCATAAAAACAGGTACATACAAAGCAATCCTAATGCAGGTATAACCACACAGGAACACTACACAAAACAACCCCATTTGGTAGCATCAACGCCAATAGCTGAATGTAATATAAATACTGCACAACTGATAACAAATCAGAACGATCAACGACACTTAAGATGGCAGCACAACAATCATCAACCTGTCGGAAAATCAACAACACAAAGCAGTTTAGTTATAACCGGACCAAGAACGGAGTTTTTTGACATTTGGGTTCAACATTCGAAGGAAACCAGATATAAAGAATTATTGAGTTTTATTGTACTTAAGTGCGATTTAAGCGAAGCAGCCGAGCATTCGATAAAAAGTTTAAGCTTACAAATATCGGCATATTCGTCGAAGCTGGATCAAAAGTGGAACACTTCTGGAAGACATAAGGAGCGATTTTTGAATAAAACATCGGAGTGGCTTTCGGGTCCAGACTTCACATTTACAATAACGGTGGATTCAAAGTTGCCATCAGACCAACCAACCACTTCTTCAGGTATTCCCGGCCCCGGAAGACGAAAGAAGGACTGCAGTCAAAAAAGCGAACGGCGTCGAGGGGATGAGCTCTGGCAATCTAAAAGTCCTGGTTAGTTACTTTATGCGGCAGAAGTATCAACGTGTATGTCCGGCAACAGAAATGTTGCTAGCATTATAAAAAAATCACAGGAAACCACTGAAATATCCGGCAAAAAGATGACATGTGAGCCAGATGCAAGATGCTTGAGCAATGTAGAAGCTTTAGCATACTACGTAGATAGCAAGCCGACGACTCATAGGTACAAAACTACTCGGAAGTGGAGCATCAAGGCAGGCCATAAGGTTTATCCATCATTTTATAGTCTAAGAAAAGCTAAGGCAGAATGCTTTCCAAATGTAATTGATGTGGGTGAAACACGTGCGGAAATTAAAGTTCAGTCCGTATTAGATAAAACTGTTGAGCGTTTAGTTTTAGCAAATTAAGAAGTTTTTGTTAGTTTATTACCTACAAACTTGACGTATACTTTAGTCAGCAAGTGGGGTTGTGATGGAAGCTTTGGCCATAGCATATATAAGCAAAAGTTTACATGCAGTTCTGACACTGATGAGTTTTTGTTTATATTTTCTTTCATTCCTCTTCAATTACAGGATGAAAAAGGTAACATTGTTTGGCAGAATCCTCGACCTTCTTCTACCATGTATTGTCGTCCAATTAAATTTATTTTTTCTAAAGAAACAAAAGATTTCATTGCTTTTGAAACGAACAAAGTTTTAGAGGAGGTAAATGCGTTGTTGCCAACAAAGTACATGCTCGAAGAATACGAAGTTTCCGTAAATCACAATATGCTTCTAACAATGACTGACGGACAAGTTTGCAATGCTTTGACTGAAACTTCTTCCGCACAAAAGTGTTATATTTGTGGTGCCACTCCAATGAGTTGCGGGACTTTACGCCTAACCGATATAATCTTGGTTTTGGTTTGTCTACTCTCCATGCATGGATAAGATATTTTGAATGCTTGCTTCACATAAGTTATCGCCTCGAAGTAAAAAAATGTAAGCTGATAAAAAAAATGAGGCAGATAAAGAGAGTGTAAAGCTAAGTTCCAACGAAATCCAAAATAAATTTACTTGGATTGATAGTAGATAAACCAAAACCATAAAATCTTAGTGCATAGTACTGGTATTATAAAATCAGCAATTTTACTGAGGAAGCACAGGAAGCCCGTAACAAAGATTTGAGACGATTCAGGGATGATAACACACAAAAGCAGTCGCGTGAAGCCACGAATAGAGATCTTATGAATATGCTGCTTATAACATCGGATCCTTTAGTTAACAGTTTTTGGGAGATACCTAAGAAAAAATTTAAAAGTCTGAGTTCAGAAGTCTTAAATTTACTGTCCCCCGATAATGTTGAGGAGTCAATAAATACCCCAGTTGTTTCAAGCTTTCACAGTAGTGTTGCTGATGTTCATGACTATTCCACAAGTTACTCATTGAATGAAAGTGATGATAGCGAATAATAACATAATTATAAAAGATAACCTAACCCTATAACTTTTTGTTGGATCAGGTTTTATTTAATTTAAATCTATTGTCTTTTCTACTTTGTATGATACTTTACTTTTAAGTTTTTGTAATAAGTAATTTTCACATAATTAATATAATTATTTACATTGTTATTATTATTATTGTAATTAATTTTTCATTCCTGACTGGTACTATAAAATAATTTTGTAAAAATTGTATTGCCAGGATAAATACTCAAATAAATACAAAATATGTATGTACATATGTACAGTCACTCACATAAATAAGTAGTCACCCCTTTTTGGACAATTCTTACAATTTTCGCTTTCACAAATTTATTTTAACTAATTTCCCATAAGAAAATTTGTCACGATCTATAACAAAAACTAAATTATATTTAAAAAAATGTTTGAAAAATTCGACGAATTTTCATAAAAAATTTAAATTTTTTTTTTCCGTATTTTTAGAATTTTTTCGAGTATTGAGATTTGTAGTCCATTCAATTTAAGTACAATAAAGTAATATTCTTAAGTCCTTTTAATTTTTTTGGATCTACGTCACTTATTCACATGAGTTACTGTATATGAAATAAGCAAATGTATGTATATGAAGTAAAATTTTGGAAAAAAAAAAAAAAAAAAGAACATATGGCTGAAAAAATGACGTAGTTGTACCAAATGACTGCATATGAAACGGAAAATCTCATAAAAAAATTTTGTCCAGCTAGCTTGTTCTACGCGAAACACCGTGCAGTGTCTGCTTTCTTCAGAAAACAAACCAGCCGCGAAACCTTCGCACTAAGCGCTCAGGATTAGGGGGCTTAAAGTATACCCGTGGTAGCTATACCTGTCGTAAGAAGCGACTAACTACCAAATTAATTCAAGGGGTTGTGCAGCGAAATCCCTGTCAAGGGGTTGCCAGCACAATATATAGCTTCTCCAACCCAATTGTCAACCTTACCTACCCGTGGCGAATCTTGTTCCCGAGATGGTCGGGCTACTACCTTTATTGTGCTTATTACCGGAAAGTACAGGAACTACATCCGGCAAAGGACAATCAACATCCATAACACTCCCCAAGGCCTTCGGGGAAGGTCCTTATCGCTACAACGACAAAAACAACAACAAGCGCTCAGATGTTTCTAGTCCATGCTGAGCTCAGGTTATACATTATATTAAATTACCCGCTTTTTCTTACGCTTGCTCATTTGAACAAGGTACCTCAAAACATGCTTACCATACGTTGCAATAGGACGCAGTTGTCTAGATAGAGCATGATATAGCTTGTAAGATTCCTTACACAGCAGCATATTTACAAACTACTACACGCTCCGCAACAGATGAGATCATTGCGATTTATTAACTCGACAAAGAAATGCTTAAGCTAACTACGGCAAGCATGAGTGAAAACATGAAGGAGATACCATATGCGACCGCTGAAGACTGAAAACAGTGCAAAATATATATCACGTCTATTCCAACGATCCAATTTTGGGCTATAGCTTCTCCTGTAAAAGAAGGTCACTTCTGACACATAAAAGAAAGCTGTGGCATCGCATAACATAACATTAACGTAAGCTCTAATTTGCTGCCAACTGGTCCAGTGCCTCCGATTTCACGCCTACCTTTGTTACTTAGTTGGAAATTAAGGTGTTAAAGCCAGCAAAAATAGCAACGTCGGCATACAAAAAAATGCTCTGGCTGTCGCAGGTATTAAGAATTCTTGGTCTGAGCAATGACCAATTCGATTCCGTATCTTTATAATCCAAAGAACCCATGGTCAGCATTGTTTTCAGGGCTAAGATGGATTTGGTTCCTAAATACCCGCTCAAACTAATCCGCAGAAAAGTATACCTGTCGGCAGTGCTGACTAAAATCAGGCAACAGAGGGAGTGAAAGGGCGTCACTTTGTTGCAAGAGACAGGAAAGTGACGACTTTATCTCTCTTGGTGATCCCAATTAGCATCAGTAATCGTAAGGCAGGGATGACTGGAGTGACTTCAACTTGAGTTAGATTTCGCACACTCGTTCTTGTAGCGTTCGCTTCAAAAAGCACCACCATTTGGTTCCAGTAATAAATGCATCGAGATAACGCCCCGTTTGCTACTTTGGTCTAGGTATTTAGTATCCGGGCAGTACAGCACCCAACCAACCAACCCCATCTCCGAAAATGAACAACCGACCTGGAATTTAAGGGGTTGATAAGCGCAATACAAAGCTTTATAGCTTCAAATCTTCCGAAACACAATTGTCAACCTCACCTACGCGAGGGGAATCCTGTTGCAAATATAAATGTATCATAAACATATTTATCAGGCGAGGCTCTGGCGACCCCAAGTTCCTCATGGAACTAGGGGGTGGGGGAGTTATGGCATGGAAGGTTTAATGTGGTCATATTAATCGTTCCCGAGATGGTCGGGCTAGTACCTGAATGGTGCATTGTTACCGTAACGTACTGGTTCTATATCCGGCAATGGACCATCAATAATGATAACACTCCCCAAAGCTTCGGGCAGTGTCTTTATCGTTAATACAACAACACGAATTGAACCTTGTGTGCCATCAACCTTACTACGAAATATATCAAGGATACTACTAGGGAGGTTTTTTGCTTTTAGCCTCCTTAAAGGAAACTCAGCACACCTTTAAAAATACATTTCTACCACCTCTGCATATCACACGAGATACATACATATCAATACACATTGCAGTTATACCAACAGATTTTACCATTACCAATGCCAAAAGCGAGAAAGAATATGAAATTGCACAAATAACATCAAAAAGCAATAAAAATTAAGTATTGAAAACGAAAAAGTTAAAACATTTTAATAATTCAGCTGCGAAAAAGCGCCAACAGGAAACAACGAAATTCTGTCGATGCATAAATAAATAACCGAAAAATATAGCATTTCAGTGAATTCGCCATAGCGGTGCGCAACAAAGGGCGGAAATATGAAAAATTTCCATCTTTTACATTGCATTATGGCCATGTTTTCTTATTCATTGGTGTTGCTTTTCGTTAATTCCTTGCAGGCGATTGTTTGTGCATATTTATGTGGACGTGCCACACGGACTGTTCAAGCATGCTTTTCACACTTACTTAAATCAAAACAACGGCCAAGTCAAAAAATTGCAATGCTCAGAAAGCGCGAAAAACTGCCTGCCTTCCCCAAATGCGCCAATGCAATTCTTACTTTTCACAAAAGCCTTTTCTCACTGTTATATGGAGGTATAAATAAATCGAGTACAAAGTTCGATAGCTATGGAATTGGGACGCCTAGTGCAACTTTAAACTTCAAAATTTTAGATGTTTGAGTTAGCTACCTTTGGATCTAGGCGTGCGATGCATTCGTCTTTTCTGCTGTTTTTTACTATAATACGTTAAGTAATTGAAAACATGTTGAGATGAACACAAAAAAAAAATGTAAGGCGCGATAATCTCCGAAGAGATTTTAGGCCGAGCTTCTCTTCCAATTTGCGTCGTGCTCCTTTTTAAATTTTCCTACAAATTGGCGGGACGGGCCCTACTTGTTTTATGCCGACTTCGAACGGCATCTGCAAGACAGATGAGTTTTCACTGAGAGCTTTTCATGTCAGAAATACACTCGGAGTTCTTGCCAAACACTGCCGAGGGGCGACCCCGCTTAGAAAAATTTTCTTCTAATTGAAAACCCTTATTTCTAAAATTTTGATGTTGCTTTGCCTGGGGCGCGAATCCAGTATCTTCGGTGTGGTAGGCGGAGCACGCTACCATCACACCACGGTGGTTATAAAAGTATAAATCTTTTACGAATTTATTACTGCATTTCTTTTCCATTATTGTGTGCAAGAGGGTAACACGCTTTCATATAACTATTTTAAGTGAAATGCAAAATTTTATCTCAAATCAGGTAATAAGTTAATTATATTAAAAAAAACAAAGGCAGTCTGCAGTGGATGTCCATAGTGATCGGTCGTTACTGCAGTTACTCTCCGCGATTTAAAGTCATACGTTACATGTATGTCGGAAATTTTAAGAAAAAACGTGTTCACTAATGGAAGAAAATATTACGCTATCGGCCCCCATAGGGGCAGTGAAAGTAGCTATATGCAACTAATTTTTGATAAATCAATTGAATTAAAAAATACAACTCCTGGACCTAAATTTCTTCTAATGAAAAGAATTAAAAACATCAGTGAAAATTCATCAGAACTAGTTAAAAAAGACAATAACAAAAGTGTATTGAACCGCAGTTATAACGGTGCAATCAACGAGATTGAAAATAAAGAGAGCAGCTCAGACAATATTTCCCCTTTTTTATTAAAAAATGTATAGACAAAACTTGTGGAAGTGAAGTGAGTGAATGTATAAAACTCAACAATGGAATGCGTTTAATTTAAACAAAAAACTTAGAGCAAGCTAAAAAACTAGTATCACTCACTGCTCTCAATGAACAAATATTAATGAAAGTGTCAGAACATCCCACTCTAAATCATACTAAAGGTGTTATATACTCCAATAATTTACGTGGTATTGACGAGAAAGAGATAATAGAAGAACTTAAATCATCTTTTGTTTTTGACGTCCAAAAAAATAAAAAGAAAAGTTAATGATCAGTTAATCGAAACTGGGCTAGTAGTACTTTCTTTCTCCTTATCATCACTACCAACTCATATATATATTTGATATGAGAGAAAACCAATTCGACCATATATACCGCGTCCAATACGCTGCAATAAATTCTTCCAATACGGACATATTTCCAAATTTTGCAAAAATAATGAAATCTGTATTAATTGCAGTCAAGCTTCACACATAAACAAAGAGTGCAATGATAAATGCACAAGAGAAACGGTTTGCATCAACTGTAAATCTACCGACCAGAAATTTGATCACTTCGTCTTAAGTTCCATATGTCCCATTTTTTTAAAAGAGAAAGAGCTTCAAACTATACGTACTCTTCAAAAGGTTGGACATAAAGTAGCACGCAAAATATACAACGACCGGCATATTTTACCTTATACATACTCTGATGTAACAAAAGTAAACAACAACAACTCACGTACATTACAAATCTATGCTGATATCCCATCGCAAGCGGAAATTCACACAGCTGAAAACAGCACTCTCAAGCTAGCAACGTCAAACAAAAACACTAGCAAGACGACGGAAATACACTCAGAAATACACTCGGAAACGAACACTCTCCCACTAGCAAAGCCAAACGAAAACACAACCAGTTGCTGTAGCAAAGCAACTGAAAGCAGCACTCTTACCTCAGCAAAGGTAAGCAAAGACACAAGTGATACAGTTCGCGCAAGTATATGCTCGGGAAGCAGCACAGCAAAGAAAATCAATATACTGCCTAAAAATGCATCAAAGCGTTTGAAAAGGCAAATAAAAATTTCCCGTAAAGCTCAATCTGCATTGAGAAAAAAGTCTGAGAAGACAATTGAGGCGATGGAGGAAGAGTTTAAATTCTCTGACTCAATTTAATGGCATAGTTCATACTCTTTTATTTTAGAACATAATTCTCACTAAACCTTTTTTATTCCTTTCCTACATAGTTTTACTCTCTATTTTTTAAGTTTGTCAGAATGAACTGCAGTATAATTCAGTGGAACATAAGAGGCTATTTGAATAATTACAATCAGTTATTAATATTGATAAAAGAGAAATCACCAAAAATCATCAGTCTCCAAGAAACACGTTTGCAATCTACAATAAATACATATTCCAATAAATTATAATTTATTCATTTCTAAGATTTCTAACTCTTTTGATGGAGCTGCACTTTTGATACATAATTCTGTGCAGCATAACTTAAATACAACTAACAATAGTATGACCGATATAATCTCTGCAACAGTTACCTCAAAAATTAAGTTTACAATTATTTCTGCTTACATTTCTCCAAACAAATCATTTAATATCACAGATTTGCAAAACACAATAAATATAACTAGACATCCAACTTTGATAACAGGCGATTTTAATGGATGGCATACAAATTGGTGATCATATAAAAATAATAAAAGAGAGAAATGCATTGCTAAATTTAGAGATCATAAAAACTTTATTTTACTATACAATAACTCACCGACACACTTTAGTACGCATGGATCTTTTAGTTATATTGATCTAACATTTTGTTCTCCGCAATGAGCAGTAGATTACACTTGGCATACAGCCAGTTCAACATATTCCAGCGACCACTTCCCCATTTTTATGGAGCTTTTTAAATCAGCAAACACTTTTTTCTATAAAAACGAACCAAAATTTAAATTAAAAAGTACTCACTTGCCTAAATTTGCGGCAAGGGCAGAAAAAGTTAGTTTAGAACGCCCAGTTAGCAGTAATATTAACAAAGAATGTGCTAATATACATCGCATTATCTTGACCTCTGCCAATGAAGCAATTTCACAAACCAATTTGAAAAATAAAAAATATGTACCATGGTGGAATGACAATCTTAATAATCTAAAAAAGGAAAAAAACAGACTCTTCAACGTACTTAAGCATAATATTTCGAATACCAATATTATCAACTACAAGAAGGCTAATTCTAAGCTCAAAAGAGAAATAAAAAAGGCTAAGGCCGAATCTATTAATGAATTTACAAGTCAAATCAGTCCGAGTTCTTCTTCAAGCCAAATTTGGTCAAACATTAGAACATTTTGCGGCCTTCATAAGCCAAAAGCCATCCATTGTATTACACCCCTATATAACCAATCAGTAAACATTATAGCCAAAAATTTAATTGCTGAAGAATTTGCGAAGACTTGGTCAGAAGAAGCCTTAGACATAAATTTTTCAAATTCATATCGTGCTGCTAAAAGTTCTATTCCGTCATCACACACAACAGCAGTTAGCAAAGAAGCTTCCATCATTGAAAAAGAAATAACTTATATTGAGTTGGAAATGGCCTTAAACAAACTAACTGGGACAACTCCAGGCCAAGATCGAATTTCGTATCCTATGATCTCAAACTTACCCAAATGCGTCAAACTAAGGTTATTAGAACTATTTAACAACATTCTCAATAATTAAATAAAAAATAAAAATAAATGTAAGGCGCGATAACCTCCGAAGAGATCTAAGGCCGAGCTTCTCTTCCAAATTGCGTCGTGCTCCTCTTGATTTTCCCTACAAATTGGCCGGACGGGACCTACATGATTTTATGCCGCTCCGAACGGCATCTGCAAGGCAGATGAGTTTTCACTGAGAGCTTTTCATGGCAGAAATACACCCGGAGCGCTTGCCAAACACTGCCGAAGGGCGACCCCGCTTAGAAAAATTTTCTTCTAATTAAAAAACCTTATTTCTAAAATTTTTGATGTTGCTTTGCCCGGGGTTTGAACCCAGGGCATCCGGTGTGGTAGGCGGAGCACGCTACCATCACACCACGGTGGCCTCAATAATTATGCCCCCCAAATTTTTAAAACCAGCATTGTCATTCCCATATTGAAGCCCAATGCAAATAAAACAGAAATAAGTTCATATAGACCAATTTGTTTAAATTCGTGTATTTCAAAAGTAATGGATAAAATTGTAGCAAATAGACTTTGGTGGTATTTAAACAATAAAAACTTCTTACATAGTCATCAAACTGGGTTTAAAATGGGACAGTCTGTTTCGAACAACTTAGTATATATAGATTATTTAGTAAACAATTCTTTGTCATCACATAGTCATATCTCTATTCTATCTTTGGATTTTAAAAAAGCATTTGATAGGATAGGAGTAGATCAACTACAAAAATGGAAAGTAGGTAGAAAAATAATGAATTATGTAAAGAATTTTATGTCCAATAGAAAAATTAGAGTTCGTGTTCAATCGCTCTGCTCGCAACCTTACAATATCGAAAATGGCATACCACAAGGTTCACCATTATCCGTGGTTCTTTTCCTTGTGGCATATAATAAACTTTGCGATGTGATTTCAATTCATAAAGAAATAAGCTTTTGTGCCTATGCTGACGATTTTCTTCTGATTATAAAACCTAACAAAAACAAAAACCAATCAATTGAACTTAATAATTTGTACAATGATATATCCACTTGGTGCGATTACACAGGAGCGAAATTATCCCCAGAAAAATGTAAACAAATACATATATGCCGTAAGAAAAATTGCATAGTGAACATAAAAGTAAATAACATTCCCATACCTAGCGTTGAGGAACTAAAAATACTTGGCGTTGTTTTTAATAAAAGATATAACTGGAGAAGTCATATTATTAAACTTAAAAAATCCCTTAACGATAGCTTAAATATAGTAAAATGCCTCTCCAGCAATAGTTATAACTGTAATCCACTAAACCTCATAGGTATAGTCAATGCATTACTGATGTCAAAGATTGATTATTCTTTATTTTTATATGGTTATGAAGCATCTTCTTCTCTTAGACAGGTCAAATCCATATATCACTCAGCTATAAGATTGGCACTCGGAACCTACCGCACAACAAATATAAGCAATTTAATGTTTGAATCAAAAATATCACCAATAGAAAATCGTTTATTATTTTCAACAATTAAACTCTTTAAAATCTTACTGCAAAACAATAAACTTCTTTCAAATATTGTCAAGAGAATAGATTCCTCAAAAAAAGCACCAACATATAAATTCGCTATACAAAAATGTATTGAGTTATGTAAAAAGATAGGCATACCATATATAGCTTCAAAATCAGTTACTGAAAGATACCCTCAGTGGTTTTTAAATGACGAATACATTGACGACAGCCTAAGTTATTTTATGAAATCAGACACAGCCCCAGAGATCTACCGCAGTAAATTAAATTTTATTCGGAATAGATACAAAAACTATAAATTTATATACACTGATGGATCAAATTTGACATGAGAGCATTACATTCAGCATTACAACAAGCAAACCCATTTTAAAAGTAGGCATACTCCCTGAGTATAGTTCTGTCTACTCGGCTGAAATAGTAGCTATTCTCGAAGCATTATTGTTAATAAAAAATAACAACAGTAACTATGTATATTATTTGCACTGATTCACTTGGAGCTATCAGTTCCGTTAAAAATGTAAATAACACAAATTTTTATTCGAATCAAATAAGAACAATTTTAATCAATACTTTCCCAAAATTTATTCTACTTTGGGTACCCGGGCATGTAAATATTATTGGTAATGAATTCGCCGCCAAGATCGCTAAAGAAGCTCACAAATCACCTACCTTCTTAATAAAAACATTAACAACGCAGATATTATAAGATTATTGAAAACAAAACTACAAAAAGTCAACATTTCTAGTTTCAATAAAACTTCAAACTGGTACAAAAGATCTAACCCTCATAAAAACAGCGTAATAAATAAAATTTCCCGTATAGGACAACATAATTTAAAACGACTGGATTTGATCAAATATATCCGATTAAGATTAGGGCATACTCGAGTGACACACCAATACCTTATGGATAGAAGTTATTCAAACTTATGTAAATTTTGTAATTGTTCAACAATAGCCTCTATTGACCACCTTCTTTTACATTGTACTAAATTCAGATACGATAGACAAAAAATATTTACGAATCATAATATATTAGATTGTTTATCTGATCCCACTGACATAAATATAAAATCTGTAACTCAATTCTTAAAATAAACTCATCTTTACTTCAATATTTAATACTCCTTTTAGCTTAGCATAAAATATACCTTAAAATTAACCATTACTATTAGTTTAAAAAAAAAAAAATAAATGTAAGGCGCGATAACCTCCGAAGAGATCTAAGGCCGAGCTTCTCTTCCAATTTGCGTCGTGCTCCTCTTGATTTTCCCTACAAATTGGCCGGACGGGACCTACATGTTTTATGCCGACTCCGAATGGCATCTGCAAAGCAGATGAGTTTTCACTGAGAGCTTTTCATGGCAGAAATACACCCGGAGTGCTTGCCAAACACTGCCGAGGGGCGACCCCGCTTAGAAAAATTTTCTTCTAATTGAAAAATCTTATTTCTAAAATTTTGATGTTGCTTTGCCCGGGAGTTGAACCCAGGGCATACGGTGTGATAGGCGGAGCACGCTACCCATCACACCACGGTGACCGCCACTATTAGTTTAAAAGCTTGTAAAATATAGATTAAGTATTAGCTATAAGCATTACGTATTAATTAGCCTAAGGCCCTTGCTGCTATGGCTTTATAGCTATATTATAATTTCATATTATAATTTTAGCTTTTGAATAAATAAATAAATAAATTAAAAAAAGGGGGGACAGAAGAAAGGAAAGGTAAGAGTCAAAGCCGAATTCAAAAGCAAAGCCGAAGCGGAATGATAAGCTCTCAACTGTTATGGGTTTGTTAATTTTCTATCGATAACGAATGTTAGCGATGAGTAATCGATAAGTTAAGATTTTTTATATAAGATGCTGTCAAGCGCATTGTGTGAAATATTGAAGCCCACCATGAATCGGCTGATTGGACCTTAACAGTGCGTCTGCTCTCCTGTTAAATATAAAAAATTTGACACACATCACCTCTTCATCGATTTTAAAGTCGCCTTCGACTGAATTTGCTTTCCCCACAAGACTTATACACCATCAATTCAGTCAGACTAGGGAAGGACCTCTCCGAGGCGTTCGAAAATAAACGAGGTTTCAAACGTGGTTACCCCCTATCATGCGATTGCTTTAATTTGATGCTGGAGAAAATTATAATAGCGTCAGAACTTTACCGCTCTGGAACAATATTCTATAAATGTGTGCAAATACTGGCATAGGCTCATGACATTGATATCAAAAAGATATGGAAAAGATGGGTTTAATGGTGAAAAATAAAAATGTAAGGCGCGATAACCTCCGAAGAGATCTAAGGCCGAGCTTCTCTTCCAATTTGCGTCGTGCTCCTCTTGATTTTTCCCTACAAATTGGCCGGACGGGACCTACATGTTTTATGCCGACTCCGAACGGCATCTGCAAGGCAGATGAGTTTTCACTGAGAGCTTTTCATGGCAGAAATACAATCGGAGCGCTTGCCAGACACTGCCGAGGGGCGACCCCGCTTAGAAAAATTTTCTTCTAATTGAAAAATCTTATTTCTAAAATTTTGATGTTGCTTTGCCCGGGAGTTGAACCCAGGGCATACGGTGTGATAGGCGGAGCACGCTACCATCACACCACGGTGGCCGCCAATGGTGAATGAGGACAAAAAAGTGCCTGCTGTCATCGAGCAACGAGTCAGCGCATTTGCGCATTGCAAACGGTACCACTCTTGACAGCCATAATCTCGAAATAGTAAAGGACTTCGTTTATTTGAAAATCAGAATTAACACAAACCACATCAGCTCTGAAATCCAGCGAAGATTCAGTCTTTCCAATAATTCTACTTTAGAATAGGTAGGCAATTGCAAGAAGTAAATTCCTCTCTCGGCAAACGAAAATCATTCTCTTCAAATCACTTATCCTAGCCGTCCTGCTTTGTGGTGCAGAAGCATGGACCATAACAACATCAGATGAGGCGGCTGTGGGAGTGTTTGAAAAAAATTCTTCGAAAGATTTATGCGCCTCTACGCGTCGGCAACGCAAAAAACTGAACAAGATTTAATATATACGAGCTTTACGCAGACATCAACATAGTCCAGCGAAATAAAACAGAGCGGCTGCGCTGGCAAAGCCATATTATGCGAATGACAGATGGCAATCCGGCTTGGAAAGTATTTTTATCAGCTTCCATAGGCGGGAAGCATAGGAAGAGGGCGGCCCCAACTCCGCTGGAAGAACCAGGTGAAAAAAGGCTTGAATTTGTTTGGTGGGAACAATTGGCGCCAGTTAAACCAGCGAAGAAGCGACTGGCGTGCCTTGTTGGACGGCCATAATCGATTAAATGGTGTAGCGCCAGTGATGTAAGTATACGGTTTTTTTCTAAGCGATCAAAATTTTTTCTGCTCGCTTAAAAAAATATTTCAATTGGAAAACAAAAACAAAGCAAGCGAGTTGTTTAAAAATTCGGTTATCGAAAAGAATAAGATATGTTTTCAAAAAATTATCGATTTTCTATCGAAAATTTACTAAAGTGTTCCAAGTTTGTTATCGATTTGTTAAGAAACAAATTATCGCTTTCTTATCGAAATATGATTAATTTTTTATGAAAAAGTTATCGACTCTTCATCGATATGCTATCAAAAAATGATCGGAATGTTATCGAAAACGTTTGATTTGATTTTCGGACCGAAGTATTACTATATATATTTCATTTCTATTATATACACACTTTGTGAAAATTAACAGAAACGGTTTAACACCACGCCCACCTAAAAAAGACCGAATCGAAATTTCGGAAAATGAGAAAAATGCGATAGTTCCTTACCTAAGACCGATAAGGTGATGGTACATGTTATGTGGGTTGAGTTTATGAGGAAAATTTGAATTTTGGTAAAAATTTGGAAAACGGGCGTGGCAACCCATACATAAGAAATCGTTACTATTATTTTGCAGAACTATGGTTGTAGGCATTATATATTGATCTAAATAACTTTTTGTATAAAGAAGCAAAAAAAGTTGGTTTTGCGGTAAATAAGGACAAGACGAGGTACTTGCCGTCATCAAATAATGCATTGGCGCATTTACACTTTGGCGGCCACGTCACTGTTGATGGATATAAACACGAGACTGTTGAGGGTTTCGTCTATTTGGGAACCAACATTAACAGCAAACATAATGTCTGCTTAGAAATGTTTTGCCAACAATTGCTACTTTGGAAGGAGTAGGCAATGAAAAAGTTAAGTCCTCTCTCGACGAACGAGAATCACGCTCTACAAATCGCTCATCATAAATGTGCTGATGTATGGCTAGAAATCATGGACGATGTTGAGAGAAGATGAGATGCTTCTTAGAGTGTTCGAAAGAAAAGTTCTCCGAAAGGAGGTATAATGATAAGCTCTGTGAGCTTTACGCATATATGTCGATAAAGCAGCGAATAAAAATCCAAAGGCTTCGGGATATTACCATTCTTATTTTGTCATAGTCGGGTGCGGAGCGTGTTTTCTATTATCAACGATTTAGGCATCGTGTTTGTCTGCTCCCTCCCTTTAGCAATGAGGAGGAGTGTTCCCTCCACAACTTAAGCACGCTTTATACGACAGCTAACAGGTCACCAATATTGTTCCTGCAGGATTGTGTTGAAATTAGCAATGATATTATTGCAGCTATAGTATTTATGCCTTTTTTCAAGTACTACAACGGGCTTTCAAAGCATAAGCAACAAGCAAAGTGAACAAAGCTGCACTACCCAAATGGACAATACAAGGAGTAAAAAGATTTTTAAGCCTTTGTCTTTGGACTTACAAAATGCCAGCTTTGTTGTGCAGCCAACAACAGCTAAAGCATACCAATCAAATTGGAAATAAAATAGTAAAGGAAAATCCTTTTAATAGTACACACATAAGCATTTAAGTGCATATGTAATTTTTTATGCTCAATTACAAACAAGCTTAATATCTTCGTTTATGTACTCAAAAGCTTGTGCGGTCAATATTTCTGTGTAAAGTTAAATATCTGCACTCACGCAGATGCACAAAATTGAATAAAACTACAAAAGTGAAAATGCTTTCTGTCGACATAGATATTTACAAACACTGTACAATGTATGTACATTAGGCCGGGTCGATTTGTGGGGAGGCAAAAAAATCGCCCATTCCTCTGTGAAAATCATATTCTAGCGATCAAAATAAGAAACTTTGCCGAAGGAACCATACCTCTAAAACGAATTCTGATGTCCCCCCCTTTGGGTCGTAGGAGCAAATTTTGAAAAATCCCACTTTGAAATGCCTATGTTTTTTTTTTGGAGTTTATTTTTCTCTTTAGAAATTTATTTAGTCAGAAAATATGTAAATGAAAAAATGAATTTAACTTAGTAATAGAAAAAAAATTAAAAAAAATTAAAAAAAATTATTAGAAATTAGCGATTTTACAACTCCCTTTTAAAACCAAGGCATCACTGTGATGCATTTGCATGTCGTAAACATAGTTGTGTGGGTTTTTTATTCCACCGTTTTAAAAAATGAAGGTATCACTGTGACACAATTGCAGATCGTAAAATTGCATGTGTTGTTTTTTTAAGCCACAACAAGACACAGCAGGTAGAATTGAAATTGCCCCTACCCAAAAGTTCGACCCAAAGGGGGGCATCAGAATTCGTTTTAGAGGTATGGTTCCTTCGGCAAAGTTTCTTATTTTGATCCCTAGAATACGATTTTCACAGAGCAATGAGCTATTTTTAAATCGACCCGCTCTAATGTACATGTATTTATATGTCTGTAAATATTCTATACACATATGCTGTACGCCTCAGTGAATTGTTTATTAATCCATAGGGAGTCGTAAGAAAACTATACCCAACAAAAACTATATGAAGTGAGTGAAAGGTTAGTTGCTTACTGTACCAAAAAGCGGCTGGCAGTCAGACGAGTACTTCATCCTAGCAGCACTGTAAGGCGCAGAGGTGGAAGTCGGTTTAAAATGGTGAAAATATAAGAACCAAAGTTGGCCAACTGATTGTACTTGGTCAGTGTGACTTCAGACCTGGTAAAACTACTATCCCGCAGAATTTCAAGAGATACCAAGTCTTGGATAAAACTTGCGATAAAAGAATCGAAAAGACCAACTCTTTTGTCAACTTTAAAGCAACTTGTGACAAGCCAAAGTTGTTCCCTGCACGCGAAAAAAGTGGAAGAGCGAGATCAAGTTAAATTGCTAGCATTAACATAATAATCACTCATTTTCTTCATTCAAGCCATGGAAGCCATGTCACTGTTGATTGACTGAAGGACTACATCTTCATCAGAAAATCACGCACACCCACAGGATGTATTTAAAACTGAGTAGGCGATTGAGAAATATAGCCTTTTGCAGAAAGAAATTATATACCTACGTAATGTGTGCCTCGAAATCATGCATGGTGTCAAGTGAAAATTTTAAATTGCGAGAAAAGTCCTCCGGGAGAGCGCAGCCTATGCGGCCGTAGTAGGAGGATAGTGTCATCAAATGCTGGACTAAAGAACATACTACCTAATTCCGTACATGCGCTACGATAAGGATCTTAGAGCCACAATAGATGTGGATGGTTTGCGCAAGAGGCGATACACGTGTACAGCGATAGTTCCAAAGTATGCTGACCCGGAAACAAACAGTAGCAGTGACCAAAGCAGTAGAAGCCCTTAAACTATAGCGGAGTCTTCTTTTGTATTGACAGTCAAGCAGTAATCAACGCAATAATATCGCATAGCGCATACATGGAAGGCGAATATAATACATGGTCTACATAGCAGGAAAGGCGTGAAACCAAGCGCAGAGCTGCAAAGTGTCGAAGATCATGTGCAGTCCTTAAAACACCTATTCTGACTGGGCACTTCCTTCTGGCGTAACATGCTCTTAAATTAAGCCTAGTCAGTAATAGCGGATGTAGGTAATGCTGGTTGGAGGAAGAAACGATCGTACACGTTTTGAGCTCGTGCTCGTTCCATGCTCTCGTCAGGCTAAAAAACCAGCTATTATGGATGACACAGCTAACATATTTAGAAGCAGCACAGGTGATAGAAAGCTTCTACTATCTGCCAAGGGGTTGGAGATATTTTATAACATAGGTACGATGTTTAGGAGCAAAATTTTGGCAACACTATGTGAGGTGGATCGGCCAGTTCAACCTAACCTTACCTTCACAGATAATTTCGTTCTAACTTCATCTTGATAGGTTCACCTTATTTAGAATTCATCGTCAGGAATTTTTATATCAGTCTCGTAATTCATTTCGCTATCAAGAAATGAGTTGAGGTATTCAGGGCCTGTACATTAGTTACCAGGACGCTTTTATAATTTTTGCCGAAAACAGCCCCAAGTTTTAAACCTTTCGCCACCTGCGAGATTATCTGGTTTTCTGGTGCATTTCTTGGCTGCCAGAAGGTAAAAGTCTGGTCGAAATTTGGTCCGTGTATAGTGAATACATCCTAAACACTGGTGATATGGGAGGTGCTAAGTAAATGAACCTAAAAATCCCAACCAAATGACCGTAGGTCCCTTCCTTGCCCATTGATGCCATATCCCGATCGTCCTTGCCATCTTTTCATGCGATGCAAAATCTAAAAGGAACACGACCCGAATTGGAAAGGAAGCTCGGCCTAAAATCTCTTCGGAGGTTATCGCGACTTAGATCTTATCAATATTATAAATGTGAAAGGTTGTGTGTTTAGACATTTGTCATTGTGACTCACTGACGCAACAACGGTCAGGAGGGAGGTCCACGCCCCTAGGAATAGTTATAATTTAATTAAATGGTTTTCAGGATCCGTCCGGGATCCCGTCAGTGCCATTTCGGGACTATTCCAGGATCATTTCTGGATGATTTTCGAGATCCGTCGGGGATAAACAGGCTAACATGAATAGTAGGCCGGGTCGATTTGTGGGGAGGCAAAAAAAATCGCCCATTGCTCTGTGAAAATAATATTCTAGGGATCAACATAAGAAACTTTGCAGAAGGAACCATACCTCTAAGACGAATTCTGATGTCCCCCAATTTGGGTCGAACTTTTGGGTAGGACAAATTTTGAAAAATCCCACTTTGACCTATTTAGAATGCTCCAATCGAGTCCAAATGTATGACCGACCCCCACTAACTTTGGAGGTCCGACCCACCGATGCCAGTGGCACACCCCCTGGAACCCCCCTGGGGGTTCACCATACAAACATTTCAAAAAATCGCCGGTTTTGCACTTTACATTGAAAAATCATCGAAATGCCTATGTTTTTTCTTTATTTTTATTTATTTATTTATAATAATATTTATTATTTATTTATAATAATATCTATTTTTCTCTTAAGAAATTTATTTAGTCAGAACATATGTAAATGAAAAAATTAATTTAAGTGAGTTATGGAAAAGAATCTAAAAAATTAAGTAAAAAGTATCATCTTTTCTGCCATCGAATGAAAACGCTAACAAATTGGTATCATCTAACCGTTTGCGAAGCACTTCTTGTCTGCATTTCTCTTTTTCTCTGCGAACTTTCGATTTATCCATGATGAGAGGTTTCCCATGTTTATCTTTAATTTTAAAATCTTCCAAAAGAGCGGTTCCCAATGCTGATGCTACTCTTTCAGGCACACCAAATCTGTCACATACCAAGGCAAAGTTAAAACAATCGTATCTCTCTGTGTACTGTGAACTTGTGCTTCTATCCATATCTTCTTGAACCGGTGGCGTTGCGTATGTTGAATCATCGGGATCTTGGTATGTTGGCATTGATGACATAGACGTTGCTCCTTGCTCTTCAGTTTCCATCATAAATGCATCCATTGTTAGTCTTCACTGATTATGTTGATCGTGCATAAACTCTTTGAGGCGTTCGGGAACCCAGCCTCATGCACATGGAGCTGCCTTCAAATCGCATTTACATGTTCCAATGTAAAACATTGTTTCCAGAGATTTTACATACTCTGTAAATTGTTGGGTGTTGTTTCTTCTCTTGATTTGCTCTTGATACTTGTCAAGCAATTTATTCAATTTATTAAATAAACTTTTTTTCAGCATTATTTCCATACCAAGTTTTTCCCAAATTTCAATCAACTTATCTTGTACTTGAATAGTGAATGATTTATGGGAAAACTTTTTTTGTTCTGTTTTAGCACGTTCGCTTAAGTAAAAATAATATCTCAAGATATCCAGATGGGTTGGTAAATTAAGATCAGTTAAATCAGTAGACACAATAAAAACAGTAACATCATGCTCGATCTGCAATTGTGTCACAGTGATACCTTCATTTTTTAAAACGGTTGAATAAAAAACCCGCACAACTATGTTTACGACATGCAAATGCATCACAGTGATGCCTTGGTTTTAAAAGGGGGTTGTAAAAACGCTAATTTCTAATAATTTTTTTTTAATTTCTTTTCTATTACTAAGTTAAATTCATTTTTTCATTTACAAATGTTCTGATTAAATAAATTTCTAAAGAGAAAAATAAACTCCAAAAAGAAAAAACATAGGCATTTCGCTGATTTTTTCATGTAAAGTGCAAAACAGGCGATTTTTTGAAATGTTTGTATGGTGAACCCCCAGGGGGGTTCCAGGGGGTGTGCCACTGGCATCGGTGGGTCGGGCCTCCAAAGTTAGTGGGGGTCGGTCATACATATGGACTCTAAATGGGTCTAAGTGGGATTTTTCAAAATTTTCCCCTACCCAAAAGTTCGACCCAAATTGGGGGACATCAGAATTCGTTTTAGAGGTATGGTTCCTTCGGCAAAGTTTCTTATTTTGATCCCTAGAATATTTTTAAATCGACCCGCCCTAGTGTAAAGGGGTTAGGAGCAAATATAAATGCAACTACCTGAAACGGTTTTGCGGCTCATTTTATACGGTTTCTATGCCTTTATTTTTTCATATTGATTCCCCGAGAGACTTTCATTTAAATAAATGAAATATTTCATCTAAGTTTAACCACCTTCACAAACCACATTGCACTAAGGACTTAAGGGCCGTTTTTAAGTATCCCTAACCCAGCAAGTAGCTACCACCAATTTTTGAGTACGGCGTTATATAGCCGCTCATATTGCTCGCCATGCATTGGGCCTCCATAAAATAAATGGTAAAGGTCTGCAACTTGGAAACTATTACCTTTCCAGTTATGACGCGTTACACCGCTTTACGCAAGCGCTCTGAAGCGAGCCAATTTGTATTATGATGTCGGCTATGTAGCAAACCACACCCGCTAAGAGCGTGCCCAGTTTTCAGGGCCAAGGAGCCCACCGAACGCCTACGATTAACACACAAATACCGCTACTGCACCAATTGTCTTTCAGAGGCACATATCGCGTGCTTAAATGAAGGGTTATGTCGACGATGCGCCAAACATCATCATACGATGGTCCACGTTGAGCCCAACGAAAAGATCAGGCGACGACCAACACGTCCCACCAGGAATGACGCCAACGACACCGACTCAATGTCGCTATTTGCCTCGGAGGGCGATTTAGCTGACTCCGAAACATCTGCTTTTCGCCAGGATAATTTGACTGGAGTGGAATCCATGGCATTCCACCCACCCCCTGAAAGTAGTACTGCGCTGCAACGTTTCCGGTCACGTCTACGCCATGAAATCACACAGGAAAAACGGCAAAAAAATGCTCCGACCTATAAGGGATCTTGGCGCAATCACAAATAGGGGCGAGTGGAATCTCAAGCATTCCACCTCCATTCTCGTCACAACCAGGGGGGAGTGGAATCTGAAGCATTCCACCCCCTCTCTCATCGAAAACGGGGTAGAGTGGAATCTGAAGCATTCCACCTACCCTCTAGGGTCAACTTCCGCTCCGGCGCAATAGCAATACCCCCGGTCGTGCAATGCCTCACCTCGGTTGCACCAACAGCAGTCGTCAAGATAGAAGCAGGGGGACGCATACACCTCGTGCGGGAGCTACTTAACGTATGCGCCAGTGCCACCGAGGTATCAGAGGACTTGGTACACGAACTTCAATTGGGGGTAACGTACTTAAACGGGCGGATGGGGTGTTTTTTAAAATTACGTGGGAAGCATGGCAATTCGGCGACCATCACCACACATGCGGTCTGCGTTCAGCGGATACAACGCAAAACACCAGCCACAAACCTCGACGCAACAGTATTCGGTCAATACGCGAATCTTAAACTGGCAGATCCGCAATTTAACCTCGCCGCCCCGGTTCGGATTGTGTTGGGGGCGAAAGTTGTTCCTAAGACATTGCTGGGAGCTATTCCAGCGGGAACTCTGGGTCCTTTATTGGCCCAGAATACAATCTTTGGGTGGGTGCTATCCGGCGCCTGCTAAATATGCATAAAAAATAATAAAAAACTTACATATTATTTTTAAATACATACAAACATGAATTTTCCTTGAATTGATCAATAAAACGTGCCACTGAATTTGAAACCACGTATATTTCATTTTTTCATTTATCTTCCCTTCTTTTCAGAGCGAAGAGCTTAGATATAAGAAATTAGTTTTAAAAACCTGAGGAAACACGACGGCTTCCGGTACGCTTTTTCTCTTCTTTGTTACGTTGCGTCATGCAACGGGGGCCGGCATGTTTAAGCCAGATGCCTAAAACCGTACTTAGTTAACAGAGTTGGTCGAACGGTTTAAGTTATATCTGCTAAAACATCGCACGGATAAATAAACCGTACGACAGCAAATCGCTTAACATTGTTAACAGTTTTTTATCCTTTACTTGAATTTATCGTTCATCACGTCAACACACACCAGGCCGTAGCTGTTTTAACAAAGGTAACCTAAAAATAAGTATAATTAGTATTATAAATTTACCGAATTAACGTGCCTTGTATATTAGTTAATATACATATTAAATATTTGAAAATAATAGATACCACATTTGTTTTCTTTTCTTTTACCCCCAAAATTTGGTCGGTCAAACTTTCGAGTTTGCACTCCGAGCAAAACAATTTAGATTTATCTGGCTCAAATCGTTGTTGTTGCATTTACATGCAAAATTATTTATGTGGCTCAAGATCTTTGCCACCGGTTGATGGCTTATGATTCTCAAGTTGAGCCACTGTTTCGTAACAACTCTTGAGATTTTCGAGGTATGCTAGTTATCAACATGAGCTCTAACGGTACTCAAGCCCAAATGCTCATTGGGTATATTCGACGCCATTTCGAACGAACGCAAATCACCGATAGGTTAACTAGAGTTTAACCATGCCAGATAGGCCGCTTAAGCTCAGCTTAAACTTCAGTTAAAGTAGACTGAAGAACTGCAGAACAAGTTTAAGCGTAGTTTAACTGACAAACTGAGTTGAACTTGTACTGAAAAACCGGACCTTAAATAAAGATGCAAAACTTTTTTTGTTGTTATATCGGCCTACTGATTTTAAGATCGCGGGTTCGAATCGAGCTCAAGGCCTAACAATAATTTTTTTATCATTATTATTGTTATGATAAATTTTTTCTTAATTGAACAACAAAAATTGTTAATACATCCCAGAGCACGGGGAAAACAAGTGTCAATAAAATATGACACTATGGCAGCATTGCCAACAAACAAGTCCAATTTTCACAGCTATTCTGCAACAGATGTCGCAGTGGTGTGAATATCAATTGGCACGAACCAGAATAGAAGTAGGATTAATGAAGACAAACAAAAAACCGCTGTGGTGGCTGAATGGTTATAGCAGCGGCGCCTAAACGTTGCCGATGAAGGAATTTAGCAGTTCCCGAAATGGATCTATACAACGAGCTTTGGCAGTTGTCTAAAATTTTTTCTTTCTTCTATTCTAATTTAAAAATTTTTTCAATTAAGAAAAAATTTATCATAACAATAATAATGATAAAAAAATTATTGTTAGGCCTTGAGCTCGATTCGAAACCGCGATCTTAAAATCAGTAGGCCGATATAACAACAAAAATTGTTAATACATCCCAGAGCACGGGGAAAACAAGTGTCAATAAAATATGACACTATGGCAGCATTGCCAACAAACAAGTCCAATTTTCACAGCTATTCTGCAACAGATGTCGCAGTGGTGTGAATATCAATTGGCACGAGCCAGAATAGAAGTAGGATTAATGAAGACAAACAAAAAACCGCTGTGGTGGCTGAATGGTTATAGCAGCGGCGCCTAAACGTTGCCGATGAAGGAATTTAGCAGTTCCCGAAATGGATCTATACAACGAGCTTTGGCAGTTGTCTAAAATTTTTTCTTTCTTCTATTCTAATTTAAAAATTTTTTCAATTAAGAAAAAATTTATCATAACAATAATAATGATAAAAAAATTATTGTTAGGCCTTGAGCTCGATTCGAACCCGCGATCTTAAAATCAGTAGGCCGATATAACAACAAAAATTGTTAATACATCCCAGAGCACGGGGAAAACAAGTGTCAATAAAGCTCGATTCGAACCCGCGATCTTAAAATCAGTAGGCCGATATAACAACAAAAATTGTTAATACATCCCAGAGCACGGGGAAAACAAGTGTCAATAAAATATGACACTATGGCAGCATTGCCAACAAACAAGTCCAATTTTCACAGCTATTCTGCAACAGATGTCGCAGTGGTGTGAATATCAATTGGCACGAACCAGAATAGAAGTAGGATTAATGAAGACAAACAAAAAACCGCTGTGGTGGCTGAATGGTTATAGCAGCGGCGCCTAAACGTTGCCGATGAAGGAATTTAGCAGTTCCCGAAATGGATCTATACAACGAGTTTTGGCAGTTGTCTAAAATTTTTTCTTTCTTCTATTCTAATTTAAAAATTTTTTCAATTAAGAAAAAATTTATCATAATAATAATGATAAAAAAATTATTGTTAGGCCTTGAGCTCGATTCGAACCCGCGATCTTAAAATCAGTAGGCCGATATAACAACAAAAATTGTTAATACATCCCAGAGCACGGGGAAAACAAGTGTCAATAAAATATGACACTATGGCAGCATTGCCAACAAACAAGTCCAATTTTCACAGCTATTCTGCAACAGATGTCGCAGTGGTGTGAATATCAATTGGCACGAACCAGAATAGAAGTAGGATTAATGAAGACAAACAAAAAACCGCTGTGGTGGCTGAATGGTTATAGCAGCGGCGCCTAAACGTTGCCGATGAAGGAATTTAGCAGTTCCCGAAATGGATCTATACAACGAGCATTGGCAGTTGTCTAAAATGTTTTCTTTCTTCTATTCTAATTTAAAAAAAAAAAATTTTTTCAATTAAGAAAAAATTTATCATAACAATAATAATGATAAAAAAATTATTGTTAGGCCTTGAGCTCGATTCGAACCCGCGATCTTAAAGATGCAAAACTTATTTTTAAATGTTGTTGCATCTAATACAGCAATTGGTGGTGTCATAAACAAGATTTTCACATTTTGTTTATTCGAAAAAGCTTGCTCCATCAGAGGCAAAATATAGCGCATTCGACCGAGAGTTGTTAGTCATTTATTAAAACTAGTATCGCCTGCGGTCGAAATTCGACCAATTTTTATTTTTTTCAATTTTCGATTCACTCAAGTTGCATTTAAATAATAATAAGCTAAGTTGAAATAAAAGAATATATAATAAAATAAAATAAGAAATAAAATAAATTACAGATGGCAATTTCGATATTATTACAGATTTTTGAATTTACAAAAAACTTTTTCTATTAATTATAAAAAAATAGAGTAATATTTGTTAACAAAAATAGGCCTATGCACAGCGGCTGATCCTTACGAATCGATTCATATAACTTTTATATAATTTTACGTACGCTAACTATGCGAAACAGCCTGTCAATTGATTGTATGGAAATTTTGTTAGCGTATTGATATAGATATCTAGCACTTTGGGTACCTTTTAGAAGGGCGACAGTTTACGGTTTACGGTTTACACAGACCACAAACCATTAACATTTGCTTTAAATTCAAAAACAGACCGAAATCCTAGACAAACTAGACACCTCGAATTCATAGCACAATTTACTAACGGTATACAATATATAGAACGAAAATATAATATAGTAGCCGATACATTGTCACGAGCTTTTGAAGTAGATGCCATTAAGAACTTCGATCTAAATTTTAAAGTTTTACAAAAAGAGCAACAGCAAGATAGGGAACTTAGTGAGTTAATACTTTTCATTATCTTAAGTTAATCAAAACTGCTTTAATAAATTTTAATATATGGTGCGAATTTTAGGAGAAAATCCCAGACCATATATTCAAAACAGCTTACAAAAAATAATTTTCGATATGTTACATGGAATCGCACACCCTGGTACCAAGGCTAACCGTAGATAGATAGTTAAAGAGTATTATTGACCAAATGTGAACAAGCAATTAGTCAGCCAGGTGCTGATATTTCTCAATTTTCGCTAAGGTGTATTCAGTACCAGGTGTTGTTATCCCAACAGCTGATTGCTTCTTCTTGATTATTTTCCATACAACACCTTGTACTACAATATGTCAGTTAATCGAAATCAATTAAAATTTTCTTTTCACTTGACACTCTTCTGGACGGCGAATTGGTTAAATTCGCTTTTCCACCACCTGGTATGGATTCACCTTTATCTACGCGCAGATATTACGCCTACTCAAAACACAATACCGGGCGAAGTTTTTTGGCGCTTTTTATTCAGAGTGGTTATATACAAAAATACAGATGAAAACAATTACAACTTTTTTAAATTTTTGCTTTAGCACTTGACTGCTAAAATACGCCCAAAATGTTAAGAGGTGTATCGAAGGACACGTTTGGTTACCAAGGATCTTAATCCGACGGGTGAACATCAATATTATAATAGTTTAATTTATAAAATACAGTTTACATATGTATATACGGCGTACGTTACATACGTTTCCAAAGGCTTGCATGAGTTTCAATTTTTGACAGCGCATGTACGACAGTTAGTTGAAAACATTTATAGAAAAAACTAAAATTTAGCAAATGTTTTTGCTTATTACCTTCAAGTTTTTATTAATATTAATCTATAGATGGTATCCTTTAATATTGGTATAGAATCACGTCTTTCGATATCTCTCCCAAATTTTTTTGACGTGTTTTGATAGCAAAACTAGTGTAATATTTCCGAATAATAATAAATTAGATGCGCTGAAGTTTAGCGTCGGAATGATATTCCTTTTTTATTGAATAAATTCTTTCCTATTTATACAAAAGTTATTAACCTATACATATTTACATTCTTACATTAATATTTACATACTAGGGGTGCATGACTCAATAGTGAGAAATGTTTTGTCAGCAAATTATATTGACCTACATATTGTCAATATGATTCCTACTTGAGCAATTTGGGTATGAATGAACTTATGGTAGGATATTGTATTTTCTTTTTTTATACCCGGCCAAGACAGTCTTAAATGTGTAGCAAATATAGAACACCACCGCCGCGCTGATATTTTTGACATTCGGCGGCGTCGTGCGAAAACCGACGAAAATCGGCGGCGGCGGCGTATATCTCTAAAACAGATAGAACTTAATAAGTGGAGTCTGCTTACTTTTCTCTTTATTCATTAAACAGTTCTGCAAATACATAAACAAAAAATTAAAAGGAAATTTTCCTTTGAAAAAGAATAGAAAAGCATTTTTCCAAACTTGTACTAATAACAATTCGCTGGAATATCATTAATTACATAGAATTTGTTATTTTGGTAGAGCGGAATCTGTTTGTTCACATGATTTCAAATTTTCATTTTGGTTCATAAAGCAATTGTATAAGTTTGCGAAGTAAAATCAGTTTCTAAGTAGACAGACAGCATCTTACTGTTTCACTTTAGCTGGAATGATGGCTCTTCATGCTACCAGCACGGATACGGATGGTCCCTTTCAACCCCATTTGGTACGCTGGCCCCTTTTTCAGTTTTGGTCCTTTTTAGGCATTAGCCACGACAT
Organism: Eurosta solidaginis; assembly: GCF_040869045.1. Lineage (NCBI taxonomy): Eukaryota > Metazoa > Arthropoda > Insecta > Diptera > Tephritidae > Eurosta > Eurosta solidaginis. Next base: position 196,088,250 of record NC_090322.1, on the reverse strand, counting down.
TGACACTTTTCTTTCTTTTTCACCGAGGTAAAGTTTCACAATTCTGCCCAAAAATTTTTGTCACACATTCATTAACCCACATATAAGTTTCAATTTACTTGAATGAATTTTTACCGCAAAAATTCCTAAGTCAATATAATGTAACAGAAGAATGATATTTCACCTGGGAAGTAATTTGGGCGAGCACATTTATGGCAAGCACATTTTCGTTAATTGTTGATAAAACAACGAACTTATCAGAAAAAAGTTTTTGTTTTAGTGGCTAGGTATATCGATCGGTTATCAAACACTTTTCGTGATAGAATTTAGTCACTAGTCGAGCTAAAATGATTTATTTCAAATTTACGTGTGCCTTTAAGGAATTTAACAGGGCGTTCCACTGATGGAGCCATTACGATGGCCGTCGAGTGAAATGAATTGAAAGCTAAGTAAAAGAATGAAACTAATATGTTTTATATTAAGTGTACTTGCCAATCACTTAATCTGCATATGTTTAAGCATACCGAGAGTTATCGAGAGTTTGTGAAGGAATATATCATCAACGTGCCAAACAAAAAGTAACACTTTCAAAATTTTTTACAAAATAAATTCTAAGCAAAAAATTTCGCATCCAGCTCAAGGCAGCTCAATGAGTTTAAGGAATTCCAGCGTGGTTTAAGCCACGCAAGATACTTGAAAACTATGTATTTTGGCACAAGAAATATTTTAAATAGAAATATGGCTGAAATACATCTTAAAAGTGATAACTTTATGTACGACTACAACGATTTGCGATTAAATAAATGCATTTCTATATTCTGGTTTTAAAGCAAGCGTATTGTGTAAAATTATTCCTGTAGGTGCTTTCCGAAACCCATAATCTTGAATAATTTTATTGCACTTTAAAGACGTTTGATTTCTAATCTGAGGCCTGGTGCTAGATTCTTTTACATTCATAAAGTGCCGTCGAGGCCTTCTTAACTCTCTCCTCTTCGTTCAGCTGCCACGACAACTTACTGTCTGGAATGATTCATGTATATTTTCGCAAGGTTTCGCCTGCAAGGTCACCCCTCCTAGCTTAGGCATGGTCCGATTTGGGACAGGACTATACCCGTCTTCTCCGCGATGGAGGTCAACCCGATTTGGAAGGCACTTCCCAATTGTGACCAATCGCCATGTCATCTACGTATGCCGTAAGTTTGAAGCGTTCCTCGCCGAACTACCTAAACAGTTGGTTGATGACCACCGTCCACTGATTCCGAAGCCGCATACAACACCCATTGTGAAGTAATCTTTCTGCAATTTAACATGCAGACGATCCATCTGGTTTAGCTGGATGTACTTCAATATTGTTAAGACCATCTATGATCGCTCATTTAAAGACATTGCTTAAAGCCCCGGCAATGTCTAAGAAGACTCCTAAAGCGTACTTCTTATATTCCAAGGCTTTCTCTATGTTTATGCATAGGGTGGATATGCAGTGCCGCGGGTTTTTCTGATCCCTGGTTAGGAATAAAGTTTGGTATCACCACCTAAGGCATTTACATGCTACACACTTTCATTGTATATAAACAAAGTTTTATTAAATCACAATCAGTAATATTTATTTACAGATGATACAAAGTGCTGCATTCCTTTATTGAAAAAAAAAAATAAAATAAAACTATACATAACAACAATACACAACAACACACTGACATTTGCGAGTTAACCTCGTCAATGCTAGCAATATATAGTGTTTACCAATGGGCCGAGAATTATATCAGTACGACACGATCGCACAACCACAGCAGATATAAAATGTCGTATGTCTGAATCAGATAAATCTACATATATATGTGGCAAATGATGACCACATCTAACTGATGCCATCGCACAAAGTTGTCCATTCACAACTACCGGTGCTCCAGTGCCTCCATAATGCGCATCAGCGGGACGACCACAAATTATTGATTTTTCGGGGTGACTTTCCATTCTTCTGCCCATTATCTGCAAACATTCCTCACTGTGTATTATAGACACGGTACTAGTTCGGAGTGCCTGTTTTTTCTCTCTTCTAGGGTAATAAAATGATGAACAGAGAATTGCTCCATCACCCCATCCACTAACTTGCATTTCATTCACCGTATTTAAGTTAGTATTACATTGTTGTAATGTGTTTATTGTAGGACCCCGGGTAAAGGGTGAATCCACTTGAAGCACAGTTGTAAACAAATACTTAACCAATGGCAAATATACGTTTTTCACTCTGCGAACGTATTCATTTGCAAATAATTCGCTTGCCCCAGCTACAACGAACATTTTGGTCCTTTGATAGGCTCTAAACATTTTCGGAGATGAAACCACCATATCCAGAGTAATCAATGAGCCAACGCCCCAATAAACCATAGTTTCTCCGTCCTCTTCATAAATTGTTACCAGATATGGGCTATATTCTATCGTCGTAGGTGTGCCCTTTCTATGCACCGATTGCGCACATTTCAGGAAGCAAATAAGCACCGAAAAAAGAGCGAAATAACTGTATAGATTCATTGTAATTTTTTACTGTTTTGGATTGTTAAGTGTTAAGTAAAGCAAGATTAGTTTTGTGGGCGCTATTTATACATTATTGGGTCGTAGCAATAAAAAATTAACAAAAGCTTTTTTTCTCTAGATTTGAGAAAATTGACAAAATAAAAATACTTCAAAATTTAACTTAAACAAACAAAAATTTTTATCCACTCGGCTCGTTATAGCTTGAGTAAATTTTCGGATTGGCGGCCAACGTGGTGTGATGGTAGCGTGCTCCGCATACCACACCGAAGATACTGGGTTCACGCCCCGGGCAAAGCAACATCAAAATTTTAGAAATAAGATTTTTCAATTAGAAGAATTTTTTTTCTAAGCGGGTCGCCACTCGGCAGTGTTTGGCAAGCACTCCGAGTGTATTTCTGCCATGGAAAGCCCTCAGTGAAAACTCAACTGCATTGCAGACGGCGTTCGGAGTCGGCATAAAATAAGTAGGTCCCGTTGTTGTTGTTGTTGTAGTAGTGCTTCGCCCCATCCAATAGTGCGTCCGATCACTAATTTTCATCAATATCCTCTAACGGGAGTCCAAGGAAACTTGCTGTTTCAACAGGAGTGGACCATAATGAGAGGGGTGTTTGAGGCATTGGTTCCGCATTACAATTAAAGAGATGGTTGGTGTCATGTGGGGACACATTGCAAGCGGGGCATACATTTTGTATGTCGGGGTTGATTCTGGATAGGTAAGAGTTTAACCTGGGAGTATGCGTTCCTCTTCCGCAAGTTTTGGGTACTGTTCTTTGAGTACTTGGCCCGTATTACGTGTTACGATCAGTGACTGAAAACCATTTTCACTGAAGTGATAACTATGCAACTGTCAAAATTTATTAAAAATTATAATAAATTATGGATCTAACGAGTACGATTTGTCACTAGTTCAAATATACCATTAATCCGATCCACCATTTCGGAGCTATTGGGATTTAAAAAATGAGTTTCGATCACGGATCGTAACACGTTATACGGGCCCAGGATTCACCGGGCAATTCCTGGCATAAAGATCCTACGCCTATTTGTGGAGTTCACCGAGGACCTGCTTGTGTTTTTTTGCTACATACAGCTGAGTTCTCAGGGGCCATATTTCCTCATAATGCTTACGGACGGTGTTGGCTCATCAATCAGATGTCTGTTGGGATACCCAGGTTTCTGGGTATTCAACAGGAACTGTTCTCTCCCTGATGGGGAGTATTCTCGCCTCATTGTGTATATGGTGTTCTGGGGACATAAGAAGACAGCCCGTGGCGGTTCTGAGAGCAATATTTGGCAGGCCTGTAGTGAGTAGTTTTTAGGCTTGGCGACCATATAGGGGACGCGTAGCACACAATCGGCTGGCCAATTGCTTTGTATGTGGTAAGCGTTTCTTTTTTTTTTGAGGATTTTATTACGACTCTTGATTTTAGGTATAATTGCGGCTGCATGCTCACCAAAATGTAGATCCTAATCAAACGTCACCACCCAAGATTTTGGGGTGTAGGACAGTCGGTAGCGTAGTGCCATCGACGTGGATTTTCAAAATGGTCGACATTTGGGACGTCCATGTTGTAAATAAGGTCATGGAGGATTTAGTTGGTGATAATGCCAGGTTTCGCGAGGCGAAAAAATCTGGAGAGATCAGGGAGGTAGCCGTTTATTCTTTTGCAAAGCCTGTGGCCATTATTGTGCAGTCATCGGCGTAGGAAACGATAGTAACTCCTTCTGGTGGCGAAGGTAGCCGACCACCCAGATAATTTGCGGTCCAACTTTTAAGACATGGGGGAAGGGTAGACCCTTCCAGGTCTTGCAGTAACGTGCCATGGTTGACCGTATTAAGAGCTTTTGATAGGTCTAGCGCACCGAGTACTGTTCTATGGTGGGGGTTTTGATTTAAACCGCAATTTATCTGGGTGCTAATGACATTTAGCGCGGTGGTGGTGCTATGGAGTTTTCTGAAGCCATGCTGATGATAGGCTAGCTGCAAATTTGCTTTGAAGTAGGGGAGGAAAATGTCTTCAAGCGTCTGGGCTACTGGCGATAGGAGAGATATCGGGCGATATGACTCTCCTATGTTAGCTGTTTCCCAGGCTTTAGTAGCGGGGCCGCCTTGGCCATTTTTCCATTTTTTGGGAAGGACAAAGGTGAAAAGAGACGGGGTTGAAGACATGTGCTCAATTTTTGAAACCCTCCCTAGGCTTTTAAGCATCGGCATGGCTATGCCGTCTGGGCCCCACTGCTTTGGATGGTTTAGCATGACCGATGGCGTCCTCAACCTCTTTGGCGGTGATGGTAATTGGAGACGCGCTGAATTTATATTTATGTGCGTGTCTATTGGCCCCTCCGTATATCTTTGTCAACCGTAGAATGCATTATATATTGTCGGCAGAAAGCGCTCGCGCATTTTTTCGCATCTGACAGCACTTTATCGCCAAAGGCGATGGAAACTTTGTCGTTGTGCCTAGACGGATTCGATAGGGATTTTACGGTGAACCAAAATTTACCTACACCGGCAGAAGAGGTTACAACCACTTAGGGTGCTGCTCCCATTTCGTCCGCTTGTGTTCACCCACAAGCAATCTGATGCGTTGGTTTATATCCCTTATTTGGGGGGTCGCCGGGATCGAGCTGTCTTATAAGGTCACGTTCTCTCGCTAGAAAGTGAGGCTGGAAAGTGAGGCCCAATTTCGGGAATTCTACCGGCGGAAATGAAGCGAGCCGAGGAGGATTCCATGACCTTGCGAAAAGCACGCTTCTCTTGGCGAGCATCAGTTGGATAGGGAGGGCAGCAAAGCGGTTGTCTGTAAAGGATTTGTATTCGTCCCACTTTCCTTTTTTAAAGTTTATGAAAGTGCGTTTTTCTGTGACGATGAAGTCGGCGGTATGCTCTAACGAAATAAGTATAGGCAGGTGGTCGAATGCCAATGTACCATTGGCTCCCAGTTGACGCAGTTTATGAGTCCTGCGCTCAAGATTGATATATCCGGCGAACTGTGACAGCTTCCTACCATACGTTTGGGGGCATCTCCGTTTATTGTGCAGAACGTCGTTTCTTCTATTTGATCCGCCAACATCTCACTCCTACTATCCGCCCGCAAGTTTGAATGCCATAGATCGTGATGGGCATTGAAATCGCCTAAGATAATGCGATTTTTGCCAGTGTGTAAGGCGCTGATATTAGGGCGGTATCCACTGGGGCAACAGGTGGCAGGAGGGATGTAAATGTTGATGATTTCTAGGTTTGCATCGCCTGACGGGATGTGAGGTTCGACGGATATCCGCCAGACATAAACGTTCTATTTCCGGTAGCCATAGGAAATGCTTCTCGTATATTACAGGGCAAGCCCAAATAGATGGTTTAACAGCATATGAGCAGTTTCGAAGTTCAAGTTAATGTTACATTAATGAGTTCAAACATAATTTCTAATAACAGAAGTGGGAACAGATGGTAACAGGTATCGTAACAGCAGGGCTTACACTGTGGGAGTATTGTAGAAAAAGTTGCAGAAATTGTGTGAGAGATTGCTTATTAAAAAAAGAAAAAAAATAACCGCGGGAAATATAGGAGAAAAATATAAATTCTATAGGTTTGAAGAGGCTGAAAATACAAAAACTACACAAAGGAAAATAGTTCGAAAACAGCCGATTAACGGGGAAAAATAGCTCGTAAACATTTTTTTTAATAGAAAATAGTTCGCAAACAATTTTTTTTGGAGAGCAAGTGACTTAATTGCGGCGGTTACCAAGCTTGGAAACGGATAGCAAAAAGTTGGACAAGTCAGTTACTGAAGGAGTTTAATGACGTTCGGTTGTCCGGGAAAAAAATGAAATATAATAAAATCAAGGGATACGTTGAAATCCCTTCTGCGCAAAACCAATAAAACAAATTTTTAAAGTTAATAAAAATTAAGATTTGACAGTGAACCTTGAAAAAAAAAAAATTGTTTTATGTAAAAATTTATCAAAAGTGAAGAAAGAAACTAAAATTTTATGAATTCGTGAACAACTGTATAAAAGAAAGAAAAAAAAAACTCTTTTTGGAAAAAAAAAAATAAAATTATTTTTACTAATCAAACAAAAGTTTATCCCGGCCGTGCACCGCGTCAAACTAAGAAAAAATTTATTTTTAAAGTAGAATTGAAACTTTGAAAACTGACGAAAACGATATTTTTGTATAAAATTTAACAAAAAAAGGGGAAGGTTTATGTATAAAAGTGAACCGAAAAGTTATACAAACAACAAAAGTAAATTTCTTGAAAAAACTTGTATTAGTTGGAAGTTTGGAAAAAAAAACACAAAAATAAGTAGGAATGAAAAATTTTCAGTTTCGAAAAACATCATCACGTGAACAAGGAACCGAAAATTTATACAAAAACAAAAAAAAGTATAATTGTGAAAGAAAGACCGAATTATTTGTAATTTCGAAAATACAGGTAAAAAGAAAAAAAAATTAAGAGGAATATAATTGAAGATAAACTAATTATCTCTGCGTTCGAATACAAACAAAAACAAATAATAGCAACACAAAAAAGTAAAGTATTTTATTTCGAGAAACAAAAGTTATAAGAACCAAAAGTTATAAAAAAAAAAAAAAAAAATGAACTAAGACAGAAAAAAAGTGCTTGAAGAAGAAAACCCTATAAGGTGTAAATTTTAATACAAAACTTGATATTTAAAAAGACAGCCCCTTTTATAAGCGAAACGTTATAAGAAAAAAAAGGGATTGTAGAAATTTGATAAAAATAATAATCAAAAAAAAAAAAAAACTCAACACAAGTGAAAAAAACATTTGTATCTGTGAATTCAAGCCTTGCGAGAGGTGTAAATAAGTAGCCATGATCAATGGTTAGTTTTGAATTGCGAAAAAAAAAAAACAAACAAAAAAAAATTTGCGAACTTAGTACAAAAAAAAAAAAATTATAACCGAAACATTTCACTTGCTTGTATAAGACATGAAAATTCTACAACAAGAAAAATTTTACGAGAGGAAGCAATCATCAATTAAATGAGGCAAAATGGGAAGTTGGAGTCCAAGATCTCGCCAGGAATTTCCAGGTTCAGGAGGCATAGCGGCTTTTTAAAAAAACAAAAAAAAAGTAAAAGAAAAATTAAAATTTATGTCGGTTCTTAGGCTCTCTAACATACAAAAAAAAAAAATATTTTATTGTAAAAAGTTGAATGTGGGTGAGTGAGCGAATCAAAAAGCCCCAGAAAATATACCACTGGAGAAAATGAGTATGGTTAGGAAAAAGGTGCTAAATAAAAAAAGTGATTGTGTTTTCTTCCCAAAACTTTAATAGCCACAAACGTCAACACTCCATCAACTGGTCAGCGGAAGGAGGATGAATCGGTAAGTGCCTCATCTTTTGACACTTGTACATATAACAGACCTGTTAATTATTGATTAACCAAAAAAAAAAGGTTATTATTAATTCCTTTGTTTGAATTGGATCATTCATTAATTGAAAAAGAGCGATGAAATTAGCTAATCCAATTAGCTGGTTTCTTTGTTAAATCGTTATAAAATTATTTAATTTTTAAATTTTTCTTTTGTGTGCGATGAATGTTGGACTCATAGTTTTCTTTTCATTAAAATGATCACCTTAATGAAAGGAAAAAATAAGTTATCTTCGTAAAAATTAACCGGTCTGTATATCTATGTTAATTCAACCAATTCATGTTTTTATTTGCACCACTTGAGGGGTTAACATCGTCACAAAATTCCAAAAGAAATTTGACAGTACAAAAAAAAAAAAATGTATTAGTAACAAAGATTTTATTAATAAATTTTGCAGTAGGTTGTGGATTTCTTTTGTTTATTTCGTTTTGTGCTGCTCCGTTAAGTGGGCCATGTAACATCGTCAAATCAGCTTATGTTGCAAGAAGGCTATGTTACAGCGTTCACATAATTTCGATTTTCTGCTAAATATTGTTTTTTTTTGCTTTCCATCTCTTAATTTGAAAGAGAATTTCATTTGCATAAATATGTTTTCTAAATTCCCATACTCAGCTGCTCATTAATTTCACTTTTCTTTCGTTGTTGGTTCTCCATGTACCAACTCAATTAATTCTAAGTGTTGTGACCATATGAGAGCGCAACATCGTGAGTTAACATACTGCGTATTAAGTGCAAGCAATGCTTCTCGCTCACTCGCAAACTGAGAGCGATTTATAAATATGTTTGAAACTATGTTAAATATGTAAGTACAGAGATCTCAGGTTATATGTATTATGTTGAATGGGAGAGAGATAGTATTGAGAAATAACTTTGTTTTTTTTTTTTTTTAGAAGTAGTAAAGTAATAAGAGAATTTATATACTGAGCGGCTTTTGGTTTAAATTGTATGTAGTGAGGAAATCTCAACTTAACATGTTTGACTAGTGATAAGAGATGAGAAGAATTTTTGGAGAATGTAAAGAAGTCATGGAAACCAGAGAAACGTTTTCTTCTGCTCAAGAGAATTAATTTATATATATGATTTTGTAAATTTGTGAACTTACTTTTTTGTGGAATTAAGAGACTTCGAAATAAAAATGCAAGATAGAGGATTCGATTTCGATCAACCTGTTGAAATGCAAGCTAACATAAATGATGTAAGGAACAGTTTAGGTAGGTTAACATATATGTACATAAATACATATAGCACAAAGTAATAAATGCGAAAATAAAAATACAAGTCTATCGTAGTAGTAGATATAGAAACAACGAAATGTATGATTGAAGAAGCTTTGATTAAAATTTAAGGATTTGTAAAAGGAGAAAAATTAAAGTTTAACTTTTATTGGATATTGTGGTAGGGCTAAAAGAACAACTTTTACCATTCTTTTAGCAGGTTGGGTGGGTGAAGACGGGAGGGCAACGACAGCTTAGCCTTCCACCTCTGCCGGATGAACCCCAAACGATGCAACGCGTGGCAGGTAGTTGTGTGTATTAGTTAACGCTTTACTTATTCATTTCCGTAGTAAATTTGATACGTTCTTTTGGGTATTGTTTTATTTGGATGAGCCTAACCCTTCGACGGCCTCAAAATGTAACTTTTTTTTAGTAAATCTCTGTTTGATTTTTTTTATGAGAAACCGAGGTAAAAGTCAGTGTAGGAGCAAGATCCCCCCCATATACGCCGTAGACTAGCCGGCTGTAGCAAACAGAGTATCCGCTCCTTAAACCCTATACCCACTCGGAGAGCTATTGCATAGCAGACCTGATGTTCCTTAATTCAGTGCCAAGTAAGCTAGACAATTGTCTAAGTGAAGAAGTTTGTGGCTGGGATGACAAACATTAATGAGGCCAGCTTCTTTGCATAGATGGTGCACTATAAGGGAGCCAACGGAGGCATGATGCGATTGGTTCATTACAGGGACAGATAAACATTGACGTTCTAAGACACTTTCCCTGCGGCCGATGTCGGGACCAAATGTATGATATTGCACAGAGTGGTGTATGATAAACGCGAGGCGTCCATTTCCGCTCTCGCTATCTTTTCTGTGGACATTATACCCAGAACAGGTCTGCAGAGCAGATCTTGCTGTGAGTTTAGTCTCTTGAATCGCAGCAATGTGGATAATGTGCCGCTGCATGAAATTGACTATCTCCGCGATCTTCCCAGTTAATCCATTACAGTTTAACTGCAGAACACTGAAGTGACGTCGCCACTCTGCGGGTAAGTGACGGGTGACTACGCCTGGGTTGTGAAAGGCTAGGATGTAACTGCTGATGTGGCCCTGGGACTGGACGTCCTTGGGTAAGCATTGGGGTACCTGGTGTATTTGGGTATGCGGCCTGGCAACATGGCGCAATGAATCCCGTCGGGGGGACCAGAACATCTAGGAAAGTGGCACCGTCTAAGGCGTAGACTACGGGACGCCCTTGGGCGTGAACAGCAAGGAGCAACAAAAGATTTATATAAGTTACGTGGGCGTCTGGTTTTGGGATCTAGCCCAGAACAACCTGTCCGATGCAATTATCCCTGACACGAGACACATTGACAAGAGTATGACCGTCCTAAAAAGATTCTTTTCTGGCAGAGGCAGCAAAACCATTTCTCAGGACCGGGGTCAGGAGATGGACCCGGATTGGGTATACCTTCCCGGAGCAAGAGAATATGGAGCAGTCCCGCTGCAAGGAGCTGCTGGGAGGATGACAATTTGTGGGAGGGACGCAACAAATTAAATGGCGTTACACTAAAATTACAGTTCTTGGTCGGGAAAAATCCCGAGTCGCTCCGGTACATAGAACCGACTGCCTTGGGAAGCGAAGTACGTCCCGTCCCGCCAATTTGTAGGACAAATTAAAAACGAGCATGACGCAAATTTGAAGAGAAGCTCGGCCTAAAATCTTTTCGGAGATTATCGCGCCTTATATTATAAAAATTTAACCTCATTATAGATAAGAACAACAAAAGGTTTATAAAGCTTTTTAAAATAACATTTCCGTATAAATTTCCTACAATAGGAGCTTAATGAACATATCTATTGTTTCAAGAATAATAATGAAAATTTGAAATCATGTAAACAAACAGTTTCTGCTCTACCAAAACAACAAATTCAATATAACTGTTGATATTCCGGAGAAATGTTATTACTCCACGTTTGGCAAATGTTTTGCTGTTTTACTTTTTCAAAATAAAATTTCCTTATAATTTTGTGTTTATATATTTGCACAACTGAGTGCAGTATCAGAACGTTCAGCGTATTTTTAATGAATAAATAGAGAAAAGTAAACAGACTCCACTAATTAGTTCTATCTGATAATAACATAATATAATAAGAATAAGAATGAAATGGTAATTTCAATTCTACCTGCCGTGTCTTGTGATGGCTTAAAAAAAACAACACAAGCAATTTTACGACATGCAAATGCATCACAGTGATGCCTTGGTTTTAAAAGGGTTGTAAAAATGCTAATTTCTAATAATTTTTTTTAATTTCTTTTCTATTACTAAGTTAAATTCATTTTTTCATTTACACATGTTCTGACTAAATAAATTGCTAAAGAGAAAAATAAACTCCAAAAAGAAACAAATAAAGAAGGTTAAGTTCGGGTGTAACCGAACATTACATACTCAGTTGAGAGCTATGGTGACAACATAAGGGAAAATAACCATGTAGGAAAATGAACCGAGGGAAATCCTGGAATGTGTTTGTATGACATGTGTATCAAATGAAAGGCATTAAAGAGTATTTTATGAGAGAGTGGGCCATAGTTCTATAGGTGGACGCCATTTAGGGATATAGCCATAAAGGTGGATCAGGGTTGACTCTAGAATGCGTTTGTGCAATATGGGTATCAACCGAAAGGAGTTAATGAGTATTTTAAAAGGGAGTGTGCCTTAGTTCTATAGGTGGACGCCTTTTCGAGGTATCGCAATAAAGGTGGACCACGGGTGACTCTAGACTTTGTTTGTACGATATGGGTATCAAATGAAAGGTGTTAATGAGTATTTTTAAAAGGGAGTGGGTCTTCGTTCTATAAGTGTTCGCCTTTTCGAGTTATCGCCATAAAGGTGGACCAGGGGTGACTTTAGAATATGTTTGTACGATATGGGTATCAAATGAAAGGTGTTAATGAGTATTTTAAAAGGGCGTGTGGCTTAGTTCTATAGGTGGACAAGGGGTGACTCTAGAATGAGTTTGTACGATTTGGGTATCAAATTAAAGGTATTAATGAGAGTTTTAAAAGGGAGTGGTGGTAGTTGTATATGTGAAGGCGTTTTCCAGATATCGACCAAAATGTGGACCAGGGTGACCCAGAACATCATCTGTTGGATACCGCTAATTTATTTATATATGTAATACCTGCCAAGATTTTAAGGGTTTTTTATTTCGCCCTGCAGAACTTTTTCATTTTCTTCTACTTAATATGGTAGGTGTCACAACCATTTTATAAAGTTTTTTCTAAAGTTATATTTCGCGTCAATAAAACAATCCAATTACCTTACCATGTTTCATCCCTTTTTTCGTATTTGGTATAGAATTATGGCATTTCTTCATTTTTCGTAAATTTCGATATCGAAAAAGTGGGCGTGGTCATAGTCGGATTTCGTTCATTTTTCATACCAAGATAAAGTGAGTTCAAGTAAGCACGTGAACTAAGTTCATTAAAGATATGTCGATTTTTGCTCAAGTTATCGTGTTAACGGCCATGCGGAAGGACTGACGGACGACTGTGTATAAAAACTGGGCGTGGCATAAACCGATTTCGCCCATTTTCACAGAAAACAGTTAACATCATAAAATCTATGCCCCTACCAAATTTCAAAAGGATTGGTTAATTTTTGTTCGACTTATAGCGTTAAAAGTATCCTACACAAATTAAATGAAAAAGGGCGGAGCCACGCCCATTTTGAAATTTTCTTTTATTTTTGTATTTTGTTGCACCATATCATTACTGGAGTTGCATGTTGACATAATTTACTTATATACTGTAAAGATATTAAATTTTTTGTTAAAATTTTACTTAAAAAAAATTTTTTTTTTAAAGTGGGCGTGGTCCTTCTCCGATTTTGCTAATTTTTATTAAGCGTACATATAGTAATAGGGGTAACGTTCCTGCCAAATTTCATCATGATATCTTCAACGACTGCCAAATTACAGCTTGCAAAATTTTAAATTACCTTCTTTTAAAAGTGGGCGGTGCCACGCCCATTGTCCAAAATTGTACTAATTTTCTATTTTGCGTCATAAGTTCAACTCATCTACCAAGTTTCGTCGCTTTATCTGTCTTTTGTAATGAATTATCGCACTTTTTCGGTTTTTCGAAATTTTCGATATCGAAAAAGTGGGCGTGGTTATAGTCCGATATCGTTCAGTTTAAATAGCGATCTGAGATAAGTGCTCAGGAACCTACATACCAAATTTCATCAAGATACCTCAAAATTTACTCAAGTTATCGTGTTAACGGGCGGACGGACATGGCTCAATCAAATTTTTTTTCGCTCCTGATTATTTTGATATATGGAAGTCTATATCTATCTCGATTCCTTTATATATGTACAACCAACTGTTATCCAATCAAACTTAATATACTCTGAGCCCTGCTCAACTGAGTATAAAAACATAGGCATTTCGCTGATTTTTTCATGTAAAGTGCAAAACCGGCGATTTTTTGAAATGTTTGTATGGTGAACCCCCAGGGGGGCTCCAGGGGGTGTGCCACTGGCGTCGGTGGGTCGGGCTCCAAAGTTAGTGGGGGTTGGTCATACATTTGGACGCGATTGGAGCACTCTAAATGGGTCAAAGTGGGATTTTTCTAAATTTGCCCCTACCCAAAAGTTCGACCCAAATTGGGGGACATGAGAATTCGTTTTAGAGGTATGGTTCCTTCGGCATCCCCTTTATCCCTAGAATACGATTTTTACAGAGCAATGAGCGATTTTTAAATCGACCCGCCCTAATGAATAGCCTGTATATATATATTCCCTACTTGCGGACGGGTCCGCGGATAAAGGCTAGTTTATTCATATGTAGACCATTCAGATAATTTTCGGTCCATCTTTTTAGACAAGGGGGAAGGATAAACCTTCTATGTCTTTGAGTAGCGTGCCGTGGTTGACTGTGTCAAAAGCGTTTGACAGGTCAAGTGCTACGAGCACCGTCCTATGATGGAGTTTTTCCTTTTTCAGTCCGTAATTCACTGAGCGCGGTGGAGTGCTATGTATTTTGCGGAAACCATGTTGATGGGTGGCAAGGAGAAGATTCGCAGTGAAATGAGGGAGCAGTAAGGTTTCCTATACCTTATCATAAAATAGGCTTATCACACCTTTTTTTGATTGGAAGCGATTTTTACTTGGCAGGTCACAAGCACAGCGCACAAGCCGGATAAGGAATTAAGCGATATTTCCACACTCATACACTAGCTTTCAGCAACGTCTTATGGTGAACACACGTCTTAAACCATGGCAGTGTTCCCTCTCTTTTTGGGATAGTAGTCAGAAGAAATCGGAATCTGCTCTATACATTGGTCCATTTTATAAAAGAAAAGCTTATTCCTAAATTTGGTTTTTTTCAACCCAAAAGCCCTCTTGTTTGATCATAAGCTCACAAAAAATTTAAATATTATTTATATTGCTTTCAACTTCATTAAAATTAATATTTACTGAAATAACATACAAAAATTACCTAGTTATTAATTAAAATTAAGCTTTGGTTTTGCGGCATGGTTTTAGCTAAGCTTTTTAATAAACTCGCTTTTTAATTAAGTTCGTCTAAAACCGTAAATTAAATTAAATGCTTGCAGGTAGTGCAAATATTACCTCTTCAGCAATTTACACGCATATCAAATATAATTGGAATACTAAAATATTTATAAATTTCAAAATATGAATGTAGCCAATTTGCATTGTTTTGTCCCAGAAAATAGGTCAGTTAAATATTTACACATAAAACATAAAATTCACATGAAAAGTTATTGATGAGCTATTAATTCATTATAAGAAGAGATGGGAAACGTGTAACTACCCAAATATTTACACAAAAGAAGGGTATAAATCATGTTTAAGAAAATATGGCAAACAAACACACAAATTCAATCACAATCGTACTACATTTGTAGTACATTGGTGGGATTCAAGAGTATGTCGGTTGGATTACAGATACCGCGTTTGTCATAAATCTTCAGGCAATAGTGTATCCCGTTACAAAAATATTAATTAACCCAACAAACAGTCAAAGAATCGGCAAATGATAAAAAATCGGAGCATTTGCAAACATTATAGGTGAATTTTAGTGGGAGAAACGGGTCTTTCGATGGTCGTACAATATGAGCTCTAAATAAGAATTCGAAATCACATTTTGAATGCGTACACGAAAATTAATAGAGAAATAACAAGAAGTAAATGACACTAAGGCACTTAAAAATATTCGAATTATACGATTAATCGAGCATTCGTTTATTCGATTTTCAATCTATGTACCTCCATTAATCGAATTTCGCTATTCAAATAGTTGATTTATTTACATTATTCCAATAACCGCATTTCAACGATTATTCGATTTTCAAAATCGGGCTTCGATTTTGTATGAAGTGTTAATACAAAATATTTATTCTTTGTTGGATTTTTGTTAACTTGATCGATTAGTAGACAATGAAATATTGGAATGGTATTTCTCAAAAATGGTGTCCCCGTGTAAAATTTTCCGAGCTTTCTGATTCCGGTAAGAAAAACATAGGTAAGTGTACAAAACTCTCGGGAAAATTAATATTTTGGTAAAAAGACCAAAAATGGTCAAAAATCGAAATTTTTTACAATTTTTGGAAAGCAATTTTTGATCATCACAAATATATTTTGCTTTAAAAAAATAAAGAAGACGTGCGTACTCTTTCAACGTGTCATAACTGACAGTTTGTAACAATCGGTTCACACGAGAGCTTTGAGAACCGATTTCTCGAATGCTCGAAACGACTTCTTAAATGCTGCAAGTTGGACTAAATAAATAGACAAGGTAAAATTAAAAATTTTAATTGTTAAAGCAGCTGTTGTATTATGTGGAAGCTAAACGGCTCTGGATGTACCGTGAAATAGTCCCCAAAATCAACTCGATATTACCAAGCATTGATCTCGAATTGGTCCCGAAATAGTTTTCAAAACTATCCCGTCCTTATAGGGAAAATGACCCTTATATGGTCTCCAAGATCATTATGGCAATGATCACAACCAAAGTCATCCGGAAGTTACTCCGAAATGACCTCTAAATGACCTCGGGAGAATCCTGACAAATTGGCCTCGAAATGGTCCTCACAGACCCTGCAACCATCCCGAAATGGCAACGAAATAGTCCCTTAAACCTTCAAGGAGTTACCAAAATTATCCCGAAATACAAAACGCTTATCATTCGTTGTTATAATTTTGCTCTTTTCTGCGCTCTTAAACACCACTTAGCTCATATTCTGTCCAAGAGCATTACTATCACGTTTTATGCAATGACTCGACTCTATAATCTCTTCATACTCACAGACGGAGCCGTAGCAGCGTATATTTTTTAATGTTACTGCTGCTCTGTAGTAGTAAATACAAACATTGGTTTAAAATTACAAATATTAAGTTTTTATGCTTTATCGAATATTCGATTGGTCAAATATCACGAGCTCTAAATGATAAAGTTTAGGCATTAAATAACAACACAAATAACAAAATATTTAGGAGGAAACCCAAGGAACAGCAAGGGCAGCAATAATGTACAAATTTAATTGATTTTTTGCGTAAATGAGTGCACCTGCCAATTTTCCCTAAAAGCATTTCGAGTCACAATAGAATCGGAAAGGAATCCTAAATTGGAGCGTTTATACTCATATGAGCTCATTTAAGATCCGGAAATGTGTGCATTTCCCTTCATACAATGGTCGTTTCATAAGAGGCTTATCTCATATATTATGTGAGCCTAAATAGGAGTCTGTTCATACCCTTAAATATGAGTCCAATCAGACTCCCATAACGATCATAATTTACCTCTTGACTCTTTTCGCTAGGCATGAAAAATGTAGCAGCATATTGGGAAGCCTCTGTTATAAAGTACGATATTTGGAATGGAACCCCTTAAAAGTGGGGCATATCGATATAAGCGGCAATCTAACACAAAGAATCAGTCCAAAATACTTACAAAAATGGCTAATATGCGAATTATTAAGAAATTATTAGGCGAAGCATCCATGAAAGAAAAAACGGCTATACCATTTTTGTGTTCGCTGCTTCTATTATCCTGCCCCGCGCTTTCTACCAATGAGAACAAGTATTCCCTTAATAATAGTAACCTATACGTGCTCTCTATATCGCTTACAGAATCAATATTAGTTTCTGCAGTAATCTTGGTAAAATTTTCGGATATTATTCCTAACTGTCAGCGTCTGAAGCTACTCGCGGTCCGGCTATTTAGCCTCCGGTTCCTTTCTCCAAAAATGTATATTGCCTACGATAGCTCTCTCGTATTGATTTACGGTACATAATGTACTCTACTTCATTGTCACCAGCGGCTACCCTCACTGGAAAGGAGTGCTGAAGCTTCACATAGGCTAACAAGTGCTTAAAGTTATGAAATAGTTTAAATGAGTGTTTTTCTTCAAAATTATTTAATAAACGCATCTTAGTACATTTGTTGCTGTGAATGTTAAAAACTAAGTTAAATATTTTTTAATAATGGTACTATTTTAATTTCCATTTCATTATCCAAACTGAATAAAAATTCGTTAATGAAGTACGCCGAATGGCATTTTTGTGCATTCAAATTTTTTTTTATTATTTTACTAATCGTGGTCACTGCACAATACTACTGAAATATTACATTTCCAGTCACCTACATTTATGTTAACGCAATCTACTCAAACATAACTCTCTAATAATCACTTAAAACTGCTTCTGCATTATTAACTGCTAATAGGTAGGAGACTTAAAGCGTCTTAAAGCGGTCGTTTAGTGACCCAGTACTGTATAATTTAAAAAAACATAAACAAAGCATAAATAAATACAACAAAATAGCAGACTAAGCAAGACCAGTCCAAACTTTGTCACTGATGATGGCACGTGGATGAGAAGCTTTTCGGCTATTATGTATTAATTGAAAGTTTCACATAAAATGACAAGAAAACACTCTCTGACAACCAACTGCTTGAGGAAGGGCGGCAAAATACCATCACTGGATAAAAATTGAGCATTGTGAGAAGCATGACGGTTTATCTCTGATATTCATAAATATGTATTTCTCTCAACAAGTATATGTTTATCAGGGAGACTGTTTAAGTGACTTGCGTTCACCTAACCACTCATCACTCACACACACATCACTTCTCCAAGCGACTTCACTAATTATGACTTTCGTTCATACAACCCTGGCGGTAGAGCAGACTGGAGTTGCCATCCAGTGCTTCCAGTCAACAGTGTTGGAATATGCTATAAATACAAGTGCAATGCATTAACTCGCTCTCTTGTTTAAGTGGAACGCTAAGCAGATATCATCAACCAATATTAAATCTTCATCGGATCATTAATTACGGAGCGAGTACGAACATCATCACCTACTCCAACTCCAGGGAAAAGAAAAGGAAGTATTCACCCACAACCGTAAGTTATATCTGTAAATATCGATCACTCGAGGTAGCACTTGCGCTGCGGTAATCCCCTAACTCAATCTAACCCTTGCGCGGCCACCACCATACTCGCGTGAGATTGGTTCTCGAATCCCACCTAGCCCTTGCGCGGTCGCAAGACGGATTAAATCCCGAATTATATTCTTCAACTTAACTATTCAAATTTCATTTCATTAAATTTTCTTTCCATTGTGGAATTAGTTATCTTTTACATCATCATATTTGCTGTGTGAAGTATCAGCCTTTAATTTCCAATTGTTAGTTTGAAGTATTAAATTCAATAAAAGAATTCGAATTGAATTAATATCCATTTGCGTCAATGCGTTAAATAGAGACCTAAAAATAAATATCCCAGTTGTGCTGGAATCTTATCACTTTTTATTTTATTTTCCTTTTTTACACGCTTACAGCAGTGAATAAGAAGTAATCAAATTTGGACAATTAAATTCTTCTATTTTTAATTTTCAAACCCTTTTCGGAAAAGTTCGAAATTTCGAGAAAATTTTACTAATATTTTGAACTTTTAATCCAGAGTTTTATGATTTCTAAAAGCATGCAATTTTGTTGCCCAATAAATTTTAGTCTAACAAAATGCAAGTTATAAGTCGCTCAAAATTCGTAAAGATTTTATGCCATACCAAGAAACTTTTTAAATAGAAGATTTAAATTTTGAGAGACATATACATAAATTGTCATTTTTTGGAACAGCGCAGGAATTCTTGTTCTATGAAAAGGTGAAATTAAGAACAAAAATTTAACAAAAACTAATTCAAGTGTATGAAATTTTTTTTTCACTTCGTCGTTTCGCAGAACAAGAACTCCCCACCATATTGATGGGGCTACAAAACCACATACTCAAAAAAAAAAAACAAAAAATATAGAAAACTTCATATAAAAAGATCGAAATTTTCGTAAAAATTTCTCGAATTTTTTCGAAAACGTCTTTGAGTTTCGTTTGCATATTTTCAAATACAAAAATCCTGCATAAAGACTTCAATTGACGAAATTCGAAAAAAAATTGCCACTGCTAATTTCATGTTGGCTGCTTTATATTAGGCAACTTCACTTCTCATGTGTTACATAATTTGGACAAAGAGTCTTATTACTGTATGTAGTTATATACGTTTCTTTGTCATTTTTAAATAGTCTCCGGTTCTAAACAGTTCTGGGATCCCGAACTTGATTCAGTTTTAAAGTGACCGTATACGAAAAATCACCCGAATCTAAAAATAAACCCAGATCCAAAAACCGACATGTTGCTGAAAAAGTACCGGGTTGTAAAAAAGTATGCAGATTAGCAAAACAAAAAATATCCGAATCCGAAAAGTATCTTGGTCTGAGGAGCTTTCCAGTTCTAAAAATAGTGCCAGTTTCTTATATAAGTATGTCGCTCATATACTTCAATGGTCTCACAACTCAAAAAACCAGGGTTTTAAATGAAAAATAATTTTCCAATTAAATTAAAATAATAATGAACGCAAAATACAAGTTTTATTATAAAAAAAACGTGATATATATGTTTGTTTGTAACTCTCTAAACTAGGCGCGCAAAGGAGAGTTACAAACAAATAAATATAGTTTAAAAAGCTAAAAACCACGCTTTTAAATAATATCGAACTAAAAAGTTAAAAATAATTTACAAAATAATTTTGGTATGCCTTATACTCTATGGAGATAGTTCTGAAATCATCCCGAAATAATTCCTATATAGAATTTATAAAATAGTTGCACAATTTGTCTATTTATCCAGTTCAAAGCTATCCCCAATTGATATCGACACCACTATCGAATTTATTCAGAAAACAACTCCTGAAATTAAATAATATTTTTGAGGCAAATCCAAAATGGTCCCAAAAAATCTAAAAATTATCTGGAAATATTAGCAAAACGATTTCCAAGTGATGTCGAAATTATATGGAAACAGATGCTAATCAATTCCGAAAATAATCTTGAAGTGGTTCCCAGATAGTCACAAATCTTTCTAGAAATGATCCGGTGCGAGAGTAACCGATCCAGAACTAATCACACAAACAATACAGAAATGGTGGAGTGAGAAAAGTTCGATTGTGTTATGACCACTTCAAATGGTCATGACTTCATGACCTTTCGTAATTTGACTTTATGACCATTTAGAAAATTTCTGTTTGTTAGACGTTCAATTGAATAAGCTCTTCTTTTTTCAAAAAAAAACCCCGCCGGCTCAGCTCTCAACGCACTTTATTGAAACCAAAATGAGGTAAGGAATAATTGAGGTAAAAGTCTCGCGGCGTAACTTCTACCTGAATAACTTCTTCTTATCAATGAGACGATCACCTTTTGGGTCAGTTTTTTATCCTTAACGTTACTACAATCAGATAAAAATATCCGAAGATTTTAATAAAAATCTCTTTTCTCTCAGCTAAAAAAATGCATAACGAAATATATGGGTTGTTACATGCTGTAATTCGACAGTTGTTAAAATTTGAATACATGGAGCGTGCGAAACAAATTAATTGACCCTATGGCCACTTGAGAAGACTTTATGAACATTTCGGTAAAGCAGGATGGTCCTAACGTCAATATCTCAGTCAATATTATAAAATAAATAAATACTTGGAGCGCTTTACCTACGAGGATATCTAGCCGGAGCTCCTCTTCCAATTTGAGTGGTGAGCCCACAAATTGGCGGGACGGAACCTACATGTTTTATGCCGACTTCGTACGGCATCTGCAAGGAATCATATGAATTTTCACTAAGATGCTTTTCATGGCAGGAATACACTCGCATTGTTTGCCAAATCACTTCCGATGAGCGACCCCAATTAGAAAAATTTTTTCTAATTAAAAACCTTTTTATGAATTTTTAATATTACTTTGCTCGGAAGTTACGTTCGGTGTGGTAGGCGGAGCACGCTACTACCACACCAAGGCGGCCGTTATACTTTAAATCGGCTTTACGGTTATTGGAAGTGCTCATAAAGTCAATTGATACAGAAGTACTGGCGAAATGATAACTAAAACAAAAAAATCCAATATTCCCCGCCCTATTCAATATAACCCTACCTTGTTAGCCAAAAATTATTTCTTCTTCAGTAAGAATTACATAAGTACCATTTTCCGCCCTTTCAGAGTTATACGCTAGCTCTGATTTGAAGGCATATTTTAAACGTTGCTCACGAAAATATATCACTTGTGTTTCATTTGAGATGTCATGTTACGGCATTGTTATCTATGATAATTGCTTAAGCCACAAAAAAGTTTGTACGGTCTTCCTTAATTTATTGTCTCTTTGACAATCTTTTAAAAAGCAATTCGAAATCACCACAATCGTTTTCTTCACGCGCTATTTAGTAGTGTAGAATCTAACAAGACTTGTGGCATTCTCTACATATTGTGAGTGAAGTATATACACACATTTGTGCATTAGGGTGGCCCCTCATTTTATGGAGAAAACAAAAAAGTGTTTGGTTTTGCGATCTCATCCCCAATAAAAATGCGAATAGCGCAAAATGAATCTATATAAAGTCTTATGGCAATCTATAGACATTCAGAGGTTGTGCAATGAGCTTGAAATCCTGAAAAGGGACGAATTGTAAACATTGCAACTGTTTATATTCCTTTATTCTAGACACGTTTACTTCTTTTCAAATTTGTATGTCTTTAATTCTTTGTTGTTATTTTTTTTATATGGTTTTAACCTTAGAAATCGGTTTATTAGTAACAGCTTTAACATATGTATTTTCAGTTTTCACTTTAGTTATAATTTAATTTGCTGCTTTTTACCAATTTCGGGCATAAATACAAAAATATGTTTTTCAGCTGCTCTTTGTTGATAATTTTAGTTCCAAGGCTTCTAAAGCACGTAGTTGGTGTTATCGAAAACCAAGGGAGCGCTAAAAGTATTATCAAATATTTAGATAGATTTAAATTTCATAAATATAAAAGATTTCCTTTCAGCTCTGAAAAAATTTGAGTGTAGAATAAGTAAATAATAAAGTTTTGTGTTTTCGTCTCATACAATTTATATTAATTTTCACACTAAATTTGATTGAACAGGAAATTAAGATTTGCTGGATCTTATCAAGATTTCACATTTAGCTGAACATTTTGGTTGGTTGAATTCAATCTTTCGTATTATTTTCAACTGTACCCTTATTTCATTTTCAGTTTTGTTCACTGTTTCAAATTCAGTTTTTGTTTTGATTCCAGTTAAAGTGTTGGGGTTTGGGTTGTTTCAGTTGCAGTTTTTATCTCAGTTACAGTTTTTTTGTTTTGGTATTATTTACAGTT
The DNA here is from genome assembly GCF_040869045.1 of Eurosta solidaginis. Classification (NCBI taxonomy): domain Eukaryota; kingdom Metazoa; phylum Arthropoda; class Insecta; order Diptera; family Tephritidae; genus Eurosta; species Eurosta solidaginis. The sequence continues at coordinate 196,065,393 of NC_090322.1, read as the reverse complement.
CCGATTTTCATTTCACTTTCGAAGTTGACTGTGGCTTCATTTTTGGTTTCACTTTCAGTTCAAATTGGATTTTAGCTATGATTTGAGTTTCTGTTTCTGTTCCGCTTTAAGTTTCAGTTTTGGTTTCGCTTGTACTTCAGCATTCGACCTGGTTTTGATCTTGATTCAATTTCGGCTATTGTTTCACGTTTTGTTTCGGTCTTAGTTCCAATTCTGGTCTTAGTTTCATATTCATATTCGGATTCGATTCGAGTTTCATTACCAATTCCTTGCATTTTCATTTTCAGTTTTAGTTAGTTTTTGTTTCGAGTTCAGTTTCGATTTTTGTTTCGGCTCCAGTTCCAGTTTCCGTTTGGTATAGGTTCCAGTTCAATTTTCGATCTCTGTATCGGAATCGATTTCATTTTTTATTGGATTTCGGTCTAAGTTTCAGTTTCGGTTCCAGTTTCGAATATAGTCTAGCTCTGCTTCAATCCGGCTTCCAGTTTCCCTTTGGTTTTTTTTTTGTCCTCCATTACGGCGCCAAGTTCAGTTTTAATTGCTAGTCGGTATAAATTTAAGTTTCGATATAAGTTTAAGTTTGGAATGTGCTTTAGTTTCGGCTTCGGTCCTGATTTCAGCTTTTTAATTTTAGTTTCAGTCCCTATACCAATTTCAGTTCCGGTTTCGAGTTCAGTTTATATTTTCGTTTCGGCTCAAATTCCAATTTCCCTTACTTCATTTTTCATTGGATTTCGGTCTAAGTTTCAGTTTCGATTTCGGTTCCAGCTTCGAAGTTGTTCTAGTTTCGGCTTCGATCCTGCTTCAAGTTCCAGTTTCCCTTTGGTGTCGGTCCAAGTTTATTTTTTATCCTCAGATACGGTGCCGATTACAGTTTTAATTGCTGTTCGGTCTAAATTTAAGTTTCAGTGTAAGTGTAAGTTTCGTTTCGAATGCTGACTGGTTCGGCTTCGGTCCTGATTTCAGCTTATCAAATTTGTTTCAGTCCCGATTCCACCTTCAGTTCCGGTTTCCAGTTCAGTTTAAATTTTAGTTAGGACTCCAACTTCAATTTCCCTTTGGTATCGGTTCCAGTTCAGTTCCCGGGCTCTGAACCAGTATCCATTTCATTTTTAATTGCATTTCGGTCTAAGTTTCAGTTTCGGTTCCAATTTCCAATATGGTCTAGTTTCGGCTTCAATCCCAGTTACAAATTTAGTTTCAATTACAGGCTCGAGACCAGTTTCTTTTCCGGTTCTGCGTTCAGTTTTAGTTTTAGATTCGGTTTTTTGGTATCATCTCCAGTGCCGGTTTCAGTTTCACTTTAAGAGCTGACTCGAGCTGCAGCTTCGGTCCCGGTCCATTTCCTACTTCGATTTCGGTTTCAATTTAATCCTCGGTTTCAGTCCATTTCAATTCTAGCTTCGATCAGGGTTTCATTTACAGTTTCAATTTCAGTTCCAGTTTCGTTCTTGGGTTCAGTTTCTGAATTATTTTAAGGGTCACTTCCGATTTCTGTTAACTTTTTGAAGTCTATTGTTTCATTTTCGTTTTGCGGTTAAAGTTTCAAAGTCTGGTTTCGGTTTCAGCCTTGTTTTGACTATAGCCTTGTTTTGGTCCCGGTTGATGTTTAAGTTACGGTCATGAGCACAATTCAGTGATTTGGGTTGGATAGGAACTTTTTCAATAAGAACTTGGAAATGTCTTACAAGCATTTTCATCGCTGATAAAGGATGTGAGCAATGTTTGAGCTCCAACGAAGTCAAAAATAAAAATGTTTGTCACTCGCGAGTTGTAGAAGCTTTGAACAGGCATTGCCATAGATTATCGCTTTAAAAACCAGAGGCGACGTCATTTGCGTAGGTAGCAACTGATAAAGTTAGAAGGAGCCCTATTTCGCTGAAAAGCTCATAGAGGAAATGTTTTAATATTTCGTGGTGTTTGGCGCTGGTTGAGAAAAAGAACAAAGAAGCGGCACGTTTTGGAAAGCCGAAGTCGTAAGCTGTTAACCTTCGATCAATAATTTATTTGGTTTAGTAAGCAAGAACACACTTTCTGTGGTTACCTCTTACAACAAGTATTTGTCCATGCCGTCCGTCTCCTCTATCAGCGTGTGAGCCAGAAACATGACATCTTGAGGAGCATCGCTTTTTGGCTGAAAGAAACATCATAATCAGAAGTTGTACACCACAGTATTTATTGCTGTAGGTTGTAGTGGACGTAGCAAGTCCAGATTAGTGTCATGCCTTTTCCTGTCCATCCATTAGCTCCACAAATCACTGCTTCCTTATACTAAATTTCTCTGTTCATTTCAATTTCAGAACCCAAAAAAATCGTAAATGAAAGTCCATTGCTAAATACCACAATCGCACATTCTCCACATTTCAATTAAATAATTGTCAATTAAAATCAATTTACACATCAACGATTTTTAGGTGACATAATTTAATTCTCGAAACCATATTTGTACCACGATTTTACTGCAATAATAATGACCATCGAATCGTTTGAGTGAAATAGTGTATGAATATTTTCTGTGTATATGTACATGCAGCTATGTACATATATATACACATGTATATTATTTAACTACAAAATGTTACCCCAAACGATGCGGTGGATACCCAATTAAATAAAAATTAGGAGTTAGTTTCAAATGCAATTGTGTTTAGTGATGTTCAAGAATTTCCACAAAAGGTCATGTCATGTGCGCTGTCGGAATAAGGAACGCGGTTCAAAAAATCCAATTTAGATTTACTTGCAGAACTGAGAGTTTTGTACACATGAGCAGTTAACTCATACATTTTTGACAAATTTTCAGTTCATTCAACCTCTGAGTTACAAAGGTAAAAGGTCAGTTACCTTTTTATTAGGCCTCGATACACTGCGACCTTTATTTCGATCTATTGTGCTTAGTGTAAGTGTGCCTTATTGTATTTATTAAGATTGTGTTAGGTTAGTTGGTAACTGGTAGAGGAAGCTCACTTGGACAGCATGTAGGCTCGTTGTGATACCACATTAAATAGCGGTGACATTAGCTATAGCTACTTAAAACATAGCTGCGTAGCAACGATATAGCTTCGAATGAGACCACTATCAAACTTGAGCAAATCCCCCAGAGATCCAAGTGACTCGAAACCATAATACTTTCGCCTAGTTGTGGCAAAAGCTGGGCAATCAAGCATAAACTGACCCGATGATTCCAGCTGATTGTCCTCCATACAGCAACTGCAGGATGCGATTTCCGGTATATTGAGACGTACCGCAAATGATTGCCATTGGGCTGTGTCCTGTCAAAACCCCAATGACCATTAATAGCTGAACCTTGGTGAATTCAATCATTTCAGAACACTTCCTGCCATCCACTTAAGACCAGAAGGATCTTGTTATCCTGCAAGATGAGGTGCTCGCACAACGCTTGCTGTACTGAATCGATCCCCATCTATGTAGGAGCAGACTATTTTATTATCAAGGCACTTTCACGTAAATTTGAGTTAAAATTGTAACTATGGAATTTATGCTCATATCCGAAGAGATTTTTGCGCTAAAATCTATATTAAATTTTGCTATGGAAGAATCCTCTCTTTCTAGTACTTTACATCCACTTATCATTTTCCTATCTTCCTACGAAATGAAATGAAATTTTTTGCTTGATGTGTAAAAATCTTTGTTCACGGTATGGGGAAATCCAAAATGAAGGCGCGAGTCAAGTTTAAGTATAAGCGCCAAGGCAATGCTAGGAAGGGTAATGAAGAGGAGTATAGGCGAGCAATCGATTTGTAATTTGGTCTCGATAACAAATGGTATTGATGAGCTATCTATTTTTGATCGAAGAGCTATCGACTTATTATCGACAAGTTATCGATTGTTGATCTGCAAGTGCTCGATATATTATCAGAAAGTAATGGAATTGTTATCGAAAAGTTATTGACTTGTATTATTGACCAGCTATCGAAAAATTATCGATTTTATAATCGGAGTGTTACCAATTTTTTATCTGGGTGTATTAATATAAAGTTATCGTCTTGTAATTAAAAAGTTTCCGACTTGTTATCAAAAAGTTATCCAAAATGTGTCGATTTATTATCAAAGGGTTTGGATAATTTATCGATTTTTTCTGCAGCGTAGTTTTCGTTTATGGCCGCCGTCGTGCTGTGATGATAATGTGCTCCGGCCATGACACCGAGGTTCCAGGGTTCAACTTCCGCGCAAGGTAACACCAAAAATTTAGAAACAGGTTTTTCCAATTACAAAAAAAATTCCAATCGGGGTCGCCCCTCGGCAGTGGTTTGGCAAACACTCCGAGTGTATTTCTTCCATGAAAAGCTTCTCAGTAAAAATTCATCTGCTTTGCAGATGCTGCCCGGAGTCGGCATAAAACATGTAGGCCCAACCCGCCAATTTGTATAGAAAATCAAAAGAAACACGACGCAAATTGGAAGAGAAGCTCGATCCAAGCCTCCTCGAAGGTAAATCCCGCAAAGTATACATTTTTATAATCAGCTGAGCAGAGCTCACAGAGTATGGTATGGTGCAACAAAATACAAAAATAAAAGAGAATTTCAAAATGGGCGTGGCTCCGCCCTTTTTCATTTAATTCGTCCAGAATACTTTTAATGCCATAAGTCGAACACAAATTTGCCAATCCTTGTGAAATTTTGTAAGGACATAGCTTCTATGACGGTAACTGTTTTCTGTGAAAATGTGCGAAATCGGTTAAAGCCACGCCCAGTTTTTATACACAGTCAACCGTCTGTCCTTCCGCTCGGCGGTTAACACGATAACTTGAGCAAAAATGAATATATCTTTTCTAAACTTAGTTCACGTACTTATCTGAACTCACTGTATCTTGGTATTAGAAATGGGCGAAATCCGACTATGACCACGCCCACTTTTCGATATCGAAAATTTCGAGAAATGAAACAAATGCCATAATTCTATACCAAATACGAAAAAAGGGATGAAACATGATGTCCGGATTGGTTTTTTGACGCAAAATATAACTTTAGAAAAACTTTGTAAAATGGGTGTGACGCCTACCACATTAAGTAGAAGAAAATGAAAAAGTTGTGCAGGGCGAAATCAAAAGCCCCCATGGCAGGAATACTGTTTGCGGTATTACATATATTTATTGTATTACATATATAAATAAATTAGCGGCACCCGACAGGTGATGTTCTGGGTCACCCTGGTCCACATTTTGGTCGATATCTCGAAAACGCCTTCACATATACAACTAAGGGCTACTCCCTTTTAAAACCCTCATTAATACATTTAATTTGATACCCATATCGTACAAACACATCCCAGAGTCACCCCTGGTCCACCTTTATGGCGATATCCCGAAAAGGGGTCCACCTATAGAACTCTGGCCCACTCCCTTTTAAAATACTCATTAACACCTTTCATTTGATACGCATATCGTACAAACACATCCCAGAGTCACCCCTGGTCCACCTTTATGGCGATATCCCGAAAAGGGGTCCACCTGGCCCACTCCCTTTTAAAATACTCATTAACACCTTTCATTTGATACCCATATTGTACAAACACATCCCAGAGTCACCCCTGGTCCACCTTTATGGCGATATCCCGAAAAGGGTCCACCTATAGAATTATGGCCCACTCCCTTTTAAAATACTCATTAACACCTTTTATTTGATACCCATATCGTACAAACACTTTCTAGAGTCACCCCTGATCATCCTTTATGGCGATATCCCGAAAAGGCGTCCACCTATAGAAATATGGCCCACTCCATTTTAAAATACTCTTCAATACCTTCCATTTGATAACCATGTCATACAAACACATTCCAGGGTTACCCTAGGTTCATTTTCCTACATGGTTATTTTATTTCTCAGCTGAGTATGTAATGTTCGGTTACACCCGAACTTAGCCTTCCTTACTTGTTTTTTATTTTCGTGTATACTCAGTCGGAATCAAAATCAATTAACAAAAGTTATAGATATCGCTACCCCTAGCAATGTTGTCATTCACCGCCTTATTATTATTCCGAGCGTTACCAGTTAATGTCACCTCATGGCCTACACGGTTATACTGTCAAAAAACCAAGATACGCTCATAAGAATCAAATGAAAATGTGTTATAAATTTTGTGTTAAAATTTGGAAATTATTGTTTTTTTTAACAAAACACGTGCAAGTTGCGTGGTAATCAGACGTTACCACCTATTTTACTGGTAACGTTATTATCCGCAATCAGAATGCGAACAGCTGTTTGAAATTTTCGTAACCGACTGTTTCCAGCAGGAAGAAAACCTAGTTAGTCAAGTGGAGTATCATAACCTAACTGACCATTTCAAATGGCCAAAGCGTGAATTTACTTTATGTCCTTTCTTAGTTTTACTTAATGGCCGTTTGGGGAACTTCCATTTGACTTAATGTCTGTTAGCACAAAAACAAAAATTTTCTGCAAAATTGGTTAGAAATTTCGTTGAATATGTTCATCATATTTGAAAGAAGTCCTTAAAGGTCCAGCTTTTAAACCGATTTGGCACTGTACCAGAATGAGGAAAAGTAGCACCGCAGAAGAAAAAATTGGAATAAAATATCGCGCGATTTTGTATTTCAATGTTTAAGTTGAATAAGCTTTTCTTGTATCGGAGAAAACCTCATTGGGTTAGTTTTTTCTCCTTTTTTCACAAGAAAAACGTTACAATTGTTTGAATTATAATAGATGGCGGTGCGAAACAAAAACTTGACCTTATGACCACTTGAGAAAAATCAGTTGACTTTATAATTATTTCGGAAAAGCATGATGGTCATAATGCCAATATTATTGGCATTATAAAAATTTGAAATTTGACGTTGTGACCATTTCATATGCTCATAACTTCAATTGACTTTGTGGCCGTTTGACCTTATGTCATCCGTCCTTTATTACACGTGGTATAAATCTTAGCCAAATAACTAACGTGTGGTGTGAGCCGAAGTTAGATATCCTTATTTTTCTATTAAAAACCATACACAAATGTAACAATATTCATTCTATTTGTGACTGTATGAGTAAAATACCTAAGTGACCCTTGGTTGCAAAACACATACACATATATGTATGTATAAATATAATAGACACTCAGTGTTTCACACACAATTGCTTACATATGGCTTTTATTATATTTTTTCAAACATGTTTTCCAATTTCGCTGCTCTAGAATCCATGACAATGGGTATTCAATAATTTGTTTCTATTTTTCTAACGACCTCCGTTAGTGGAAAAAGGATATCGAATGTTTTCAAATATATTGTGTGGTTTTATGTGCACATAAATATATTTGGAATGTGGTAAAAATGTTGGTGCAAATTGTTTTCATTCCAAACACTTTGGTCTGCAATATTTGTTGGGTACTATAAATAAGTATGTCATAAGTGCTTTGAAATTTCTGTTAAAATTGTTTTACAGATTCATGCAAACAGCTCGATATAATTGCGTATGAGTTGTTTATTTTGTATTAATGATAGGAAGATTTCAATACGAATATAAAGTAAGAGCTGATCCGCCATCGTCCTTGAATACCAACTAGGAACACAGAAAAAAAACATATAAAAACCAACAACACAAGCAAGTACAAAGGTCAATTTTTGGGATGAGAGGTAACGTTCTTTATCAGATGTATTATTCAGCATGATATAGAGAGTCTTGTCACCGTAGCCAAATAACTCTACAGAATGCTGCGCAAGGTATCTTAAAATCCGCTCTGATAAGGCATGGCTTCTCATCAACTTAGGTTACAATTTGGCACCCATATATTCAGGTTCTTAAGAAGGTGGTTTAGTATCTCCCCTAACCGGACAGAAACCGTTTAGAAGTCTATAGATAAATTTAACCAGCGGTAAGCCGGATTCTAAATTTTTGATGCTACTTTGACCGAGAGTTGAACACAAGACCTTCGGTGTGGGTGGCAGAGCATGCTACTAACACACCACTGCGGCCGCCACCAAGCGGAATCGCCATTCGACAGTGATTTGGCAAGCACTCCGAGTGTATTTAAGGCTTCTTAGTGTGTGAAAAGCTTCTCAGTAAAAATTAATTTGCTTTGCAGATGCCGTTTGCAGTCGGCAGAAAATCTGTAGGTTCCGTCCCGCCAATTTGTAGGAAAAATTAAAGGAGCACGACGCAAATTGGAAGAGAAGCTCGGCCTAAAATCTCTCCGGAGGTTATAATACCTTACATTTTTAAACGGTTTTATTTAACTTTACTGGACAGGCTGGATGGCACGAATTTTGTAATAGAAGTTCAAGTAACTTCCCTATAAGCTACATGCTTGAAATTTTGAATATAGTTCAGAACCCGATGACAATGCAATAATAATTGTGGCGCATGGATCGAAATATTTAAAAAAATCTTATTTGTGGTCCGATTTGGTTCAAATTTGGAACACATGGTTCATACAAGAATAGAAAGAGACCTATGAAAAAATCGCCGCTGGGTGGTGCAAGGATGGAGACATTCAAAAAAATCGTATTTCCGGTCCGATTTTGCTCATATTTGGAACACATAATACATACAAGAATAGAAGGAGACCTATGAAAAAAAATGCCGCTGGGTGGCGCAAGGATCGAGATATTCAAAAAATTTTATTTGTGGTCCGATTTTGCTCATATTTGGAACACATAATACATACATGAATAGAACGCGACCTATGAAAAGAAATCGCCTCTAGGTGGCGCAAGGATCGAGATTTAAAAAAAATCGTATTTGTGGTCCGGTTTGGCTCATATTTGGAACACATAATACATGCAAGAATAGAAAGAGACCTATGGAAAAATTGCCGCTAGGTGGCGCAAGGATCGAGATATGCAAAAAATCGTATTTGTGGTCCGATTTTGCTCATATTTGGAACACATATTACATACATGAATAGAAAGCGACCTATGAAAAGAAATTGCCTCTAGGTGGTGCAAGGATCGAGATTAAAAAAAAAAATCATATTTGTGGTCCGATTTGGCTCATATTTGGAATACATAATACATACAAGAATAGAAAGAGACCTATGGGAAAAAATGCCGCTAGGTGGCGCAAAGATCGAAATATTAAAAAAACCGTATTTGCGGTCCGATTTTGCTCATATTTGAACGCATATTACATACATGAATAGAAAGGAAATCGCCTCTATGTGGCGCAAGGATCGAGATTTAAAAAAATTGTATTTGTGGTCCGATTTGGCTCATATTTGGAATACATATTACATACATGAATAGAAAGCGACCTATGAAAAGAAATCGCCTCTAGGTGGCGCAAGGATCGAGATTTAAAAAAAATCATATTTGTGGTCCGATTTGGCTCATATTTGGAACACATAATACATACAAGAATAGAAAGAGACCTATAAAAAAATTGCCGCTAGGTGGCGCAAGGATCGAGATATTCAAAACATCGTATTTGTGGAATTTGTCAGGAAAGAGTCCTTGTAATAATGAGTCACTAAATCAACTAAATAAAATGAGAAATAATAGGCACTTAAATAAAAACTAAAAACTTGAAATAAAATAATTAAAAAAAAAACTTTTTATTTAAACGGTTTTATTTAAAACAATACTTATATTAAGTAATAATAATACCAAAAGCTAGAAATTAGTTAGGTAGGTCCTAAGTACTAGTCATCACACTCCACATCACTCTAGGGCATTGATCAGACGATTAAATATAAGCGTTGGATGCGTCAAATTTCTGTTGATAGTCATAAGTAAGACCAACTGAACCTTAATGAGGTTATGCTACGCCTCACATTTTTATAAATTTCTCGCGTCCAACACTTTTATTTTATTGTGTGATCAACGGCCTAGATTGATGAGGAGTGTGATGACTAGCACTAAGGACCTACCTAATTATTTTCTAGCTTTTAGTATTATTAATACTTCATCTAAGTATTGTTTTCAATCAAACCGTTTAACTAAAATTTTTTTTTTTGAATTATTTTATTTTTTTTATTTATTTAAGTGGGCCAAAAAGGAGCTCCCATTCACCCAAAGATTCTTCAAATATTAGCACCATTTTAAGCAGGAGAGGTTAGTGAACCTGAAGCGCTTTGTAGAAATGTAAGAACTCTTGCTCGCTCACCTATGGAATAAATTCAAACTAATCGAACTCTAAGATGGGGTTGTAGATTATTCATGAAAAGCTGGCAAACAATTATCAGCCAAGAACTCTTTGGAAGGTCTAATCTGATACAAACTGGCCACGGAAACTTGTAGGATTAAAAAGCATATTTATGCCATGTAATCTGAATTTCATTTTTGCAACTCTCGGCTGATTGGCCCAACGTCATACCACTAAATGAGCTAATGCCTCTGATTTTTTTGTGTGTATGTATATGTATACAATTGAACCATTTCATGAGTTCAATGTAGCGAAGAATGCGTAAATTTCATCATATCCAGATTTAACGGGACACCCTTCAAGTGGGATCCATTGCTCATCTGACATTGGCTTTTTCGGTAAATAGAGACATATAGTAGCGTTTGCACGTGGCAAGAGGAGAAGCTATGTGGCTTGCCTTGATAGTTCATTAGCAACACAGATCCGAAGAACCCATATCAAAAATGTGGTGCTCTGAAAGATTAGTTAGTTTAGCGACTGGTTGCTGGATTGCTACATTTGAGAAGGTGCTCCTATCTTTAAGAGTTTTGAGCGCTTCTTGCTGTTGAATTAGATTTAAATGGATGTGAGAAAGTAGCTATCGAGCAGCCTCCTTTAGTACTGTTAGTTCTGCCTAACAGAAGCTGCAATGGCTCGGTAACTTAATACTTAGAAAGAGCAAAAATCTTTTAGAGTATATATCACTTCCCACATTGACATTAAGTTTGAAGCCAGCCGTGAATACTACTGTAGTTTCTGGGAACAGAATGGAGATAGCATCCCATTGGTGTCGCTCTGCGATTCTGATATAGAACTTTTTGTCTACAGAAAGTGTCAAGTATATTGGGAGAGTGTTATAGGCTTTGTGGATGTGGGGGATAGTATCCCTAATATAAGCATTGTGGCCATTCACCAAACCGTAATGCCGGCTACTTTAAATACGTAGATGATATCTAAGACCTTTCTGGATACATTGTTGACATGTTTATTCTAATTAAGTTTACTCTCTCAAGCAGGGGCCTACATTCCATAGCACAATTTCAATCACGCCTATTTTTTGGGACCCCTGGTCTAAAATAACACCGAGGTATTTAACCTCTGGAAATAGTTCGAGCCTTACACCGTTTAGTTGCGGCTGGTTGAATGGTGGCCTATCGAATAGAACCATTTTAGTCTTCTCTGGATTTACTTTGAGGCCGCTACGAGGGTGAAGGCGGTCTGCAGTTCGCTTAGAGTTTATAAATGTTTTCCGGTTGCTACTAGAGCTATGTCATCGGCATAAGCAATAACGTAGTAACGGGTTCTTTCTATCTTCTTTAATAAGGTGGTCACCCATAGGGTCCACATCCCTTTGGGGAGTGCCCTTGGACGCATGCTCTATTATGGAGGAATTTGACAGACACTTCAGAATTGGTCGAACCTTATTCGTACTAGTTGACCGCGGAATTCATACCGGGCACTTTTTTCGGCAATAACCAATACCTTGAAGACGTCTGGAGGGCCATAAGCAACGCTCTGAACTACAATTGATCCCCCAAAGTATCTAAAATACATTCCCATGAGCCATTACTTTTAAAATACCTCGAACAAGCTATTCCTAGGACAATGGAACTGATTGATATATATTTAAAAATGTATCATTAAAAGGTCCTAACCTGAAATATCCGCGAAAGATCACTAATCATACTGAAATGATTTCGAATTGCTCACATATTCGTTGCCAAATAATTTCGAAAAAGTGGCGTGAAAAATTCCAAAAAGGGCTCGAATCAACCCAAATTTAAAATCATCACAAAAATGCCCCAAATTTTGTAACTGGTCCCTGCACTACTTCGAAATAGTCGGTATAGCATATTCCGATAACAAGGGCAATGATGGAGGCACATATATCAAAAATTTAGCATGTAACGATCCCGAAATAATCAACGAATGGTCAAAAATTATAGGAAAACAATTCCGAAGTGATCCAAAATGCATCCGGAAATAGTTCCGAAAAATTACAGAAAAAAGTTTAGAAATCGAAATTTTATAATCACGAAATAGTCAGGAAATTATCCCGATTTGATTTCATTAAGTGGTTCTGTATTGTTTGCGCAGTTAGTTCCGAAATGTTCTCTTAAATGTCAAAAAAGTTCCCGAAATAGTCCTAGAAAGATGAGAAATCATCTTGAAAACTATTCTCAAATTAGTCCAAAATCATCCCCAAACAATATTGTAAAAGTACCGGAAATAGTTCTGAACAATAATCAACCAGACACTTTAAATGATCACGAAATGCCCACAAAATTCGGAAATCACTCTTACCATATCATAAAATATTTGGAAGTTATCACAAAAACAACACCGCAACGATCCTTAAATTCTCCCGAAAAAATTCTCATAATGATTTCGAAGTTATCTTCAAAATAGTGTCTTAATAATTTCAAAATGGTATAGGAACTTTCTCCAACTATTACATTTCCAAAATGATACCGTAATATTCACAAATTATCTTTAAATGATCACAAAATTACCACAAAAATTCGAAATCCAATCAGCAATGATCTTAAAATAGTCCAGAAGCTCTTCGATATATTCCCCAAATGATGCCGATTACAATTGCAATGTGATCGCGAGGTAATCTTAAATCTCGCAATAGCGTGGAATTTTTTATCGATAGTAATTTAGAAAAGATCCCAACCAGATGGTAACGGCGGCCACCGTGGTGTGATGGTAGCGTGCTCCGCCTAACACACCGTATGCCCTGGGTTCGCACCCCAGGCAAAGCAACATCAAAATTTTAGAAATAAGGTTTTTAAATTAGAAGAAAATTATTCTAAGCGGGGTCGCCTCTCGGCAGTGTTTGGCAAGCGCTCCGAGTGTGTTTCTGCCATGAAAAGCTCTCAGTTTTCACTGAGACTCGTCTGCCTTGCAGTTGCCGTTCGGAGTCGGCATAAAACATGTAGGTCCCGTCCGGCCAATTTGTAGGGAAAATCAAGAGGAGCTCGACGCAAATTGGAAGAGAAGCTCGGCCTTAGATCTGTTCGGAGGTTATCGAGCCTTACATTTATTTAGATGGTATCATACTTACTTTTGCTTTTAATTCGACGTAAATAGCCTTACGTTTGCCATTATTGGTAGCATATCTAATTTAACTAAAAAAAAATCAAGTAGGCGTCGAAATTATTATAAGCCGGTGTTAAGCTCATGAATTCATAATAATAAGTATAAATTGAACACACCATTAAGAACAAACAAACATAAATATGTAAAACTGAGCACGAGTTTATAAAGCTTCTCATTCGCAACGAAAGAGAAACTTTACAAAATCAAATCTACACAACACACAAATTAATAGAGCCAGAATATCTCAATTGTATTGTTAGTGTAGAAATGAGAAAAACTGAATTAAGCATGAAAACAAATACCAGCAGGATAGCCTAGTAGTTAAAGGCAACTACATTTTCACCTTGTGATTCGCGGTTCCAATATCGGTGAAATATTTGATAACATTACGAAATTGCCTGATGATGATTACGTGGCGGTTTTCGAAAAGGTACCATCACAATATGCCAGTAAACGTTTCTTTCTTTCTTTTCAGTTTCTCTTAGAAAAACATAAAAATTGTATACTAAATTATTATAAGCCGGTGTTAAGCTCAAAAATTCTTAATAATAAGTATAAATTGAACACACCATTAAAAACAAACGAAAATTGTCCCACTTTATGCACCAGTAAAGAAACTCCATTCGTTTCTGAGAGAATGGATGTGGATTTGAAATTAGTAAATACAATACGCGATATCTGTTATTCGAGTTGGGAGAAATCCTCTTCTTTTTCATCTTTCTTTTTATGGCCCATCTTTCTACCCTTTGCTCATCAATTTCTTCAGCTTTTTCTGTTCTGATTTGGTTTATGTACATTTCTTAAGTCTCTTAGTGTCTATCAGGCCCTATATTAAACTTAACTCAACCTAACTTCTTTTCATCATTCTCCTTTCCCTACCTTCAACTATCCTAGCTTTCGCTAATTTCTTTTCGTAATGGCAACGGATTGTTACTTTAATGTATGTAGTATATTTTTGGAATGTATGTTATCACTTAAATGTCACTCATACCACATGGTGGTCAGGGTGCTTTTCTTTACAGCAAATTTTTCTTTGCTCAACAAAAACTTAACATTCAATTTTGTTATTATACTCAGCTAAGCAGAGCCCACAGAGTATATTAACTTTGTTCGCATAACGGTAATCCGTAACGGCATAAACTAATCGAGATAGATATAGACTTCTATATATCAAAATGATCTGGGTGAAAAAAGAAATTAATTTAGCCATGTCCGTCCGTCCGTCTGTCCGTCCGTCTGTAAACACGATAACTTGAGCAAATTTTGAGGTATCTCAGATCGCTATTTAAAATGAACGAAATCAGACTACAACCACGCCCACTTTTTCGATATCGAAAATTTCGAAAAACCGAAAAAGTGCGATAATTCATTACCAAAGACGGATAAAGCGATGAAACTTGGTACCTGCATTGACCTTATGACGCAAAATAGAAAATTAGAAAAATTTTGGAGAATGGGCGTGGCACGGCACACTTTTAAAAGAAGGTAATTTAAAAGTTTTGCAAGCTGTAATTTGGCAGTCGTTGAAGATATCATGATGAAATTTGGTAGGCACGTTACTCCTATTACTGTATGTATGCTAAATAAAAATTAGCGAAATCGGATGACGAACACGCCCACTTTTAAAAAAAAAATTTTTTTAAGTCAAATTTTAACAAAAAATTTAATATCTTTACAGTATAAAAGTAAATTATGTCAACATTCGACTCCAGTAATGATATGGTGCAAGAAAACACAAATATAAAAGAAAATTTCAAAATGGGCGTGGCTCCGCCCTTTTTCATTTAATTCGTCTAGAATACTTTTAATGCCATAAGTCGAACAAAAATTTACCAATCCTTGTAAGGGACATAGATTCTATGACTATAACTGTTTTCTGTGAAAATGGGCGAAATCGGTTGAAGCCACGCCCAGTTTTTATACACAGTCAACCGTCTGTCCTTCCGCTCGGCCGTTAACATGATAACTTGCGCAAAAAACGATATATCTTAACTAAACTTAGTTCACGTACTTATGTGGAGTCACTTTATCTTGGTATAAAATATAGCCGAAATCCGACTATGACCACGCCCATTTTACCGATACCAAAAATTACGAAAAATTAAAAAAATGCCATAATTCTGTACCAAATATGAAAAAAGAGATGAAACATGGTAATTGGATTGGTTTTTTGACGCAAAATATAACTTTACAAAAAACTTTGTACAATGGGTGTGACACTTACCATATTAAGTAGAAGAAAATGAAAAAGTTCTGCAGGGCGAAATCAAAAGCCCTTGGAATCTTGGCAGGAATACTGTTCGTGGTATGACATATATAAATAAATTAGCGGTACCCGACAGAAAATGTTCTGGGTCACCCTGGTCCACATTTTGATCGATATCTCGAAAACGCCTTCACATATACAACTACCACCACTCCCTTTTAAATTCTCATTAATACTTTTAATTTGATACCCATATCGTACAAACACATTCTAGAGTCACTCCTGGTCCACCCTTATTGCGATATCTCGAAAAGGCGTCCACCTATAGAACTAAGGCCCACTACGTTTTAAATAATCATTAACACATTCCAGGGTTACCCTAGGTTCATTTTGCTAAATGGTGATTTTCCCTTATTTTGTCTCCAAAGCTCTCAGCTGAGTATGTAATTTTCGGTTACACCCGAACTTAGCTTTCCTTACTTGTTCGAATATATGTATGTTATCACTTAAATGTCACTCATACCACATGGTGGCCAGGGTGCTTTGCTTTACAGCAAATTTCCGTAAGCGTTAATATAACAAACTACATACATTTGAATGAATAATGTAAATGGTAATCAAAATGCATAAACCAAAATCACAAAATAAATATGTGGTGTAGGTACGTACATACGTACGTATATTATGACATCACATGACATGCAGCACATGACTTATAAGATGGACGAAAGCATGGAGGTGTACGACAAAATTATATTTCTGTTCCTGAACTTTGAGATTTGTTGTTTGTTTTTTGTGTGACAGATTGAACAGAAATTTAGTATTCAGTAAGAGAACGAATCATATACTCGTATATATGGAATAAGTTTCTACTAATCGTAATAACAAAGAGAGAAAAACTGATGGTGATCACTCTGAAGATATGCATTTGTATACATCAGTCGTAATAAGAATTAAGTCAAAATAATAAGCGTGTTGGTTTAATAACCCACAAAGGCTATTGCATTGCTCAAAGACCAAAATTTTCCAAATATTTGCACCTTAAGATATACGTAAAATAATTCATAATTCATCAATATTCATAAGTGTTTTAGAAGTTAAGAAAGGAAATTTAATAGCGCTAATTGAAAAGATATTAGAATAAAAATGTAAGAAGCTTACAGATCGACTGTATAGAATACTACCCTATTTCGGCCCTGAAAAACGCCCCACTTCGCAATCTTTTCCATCTCCCAGAACTTTATTGAATAACAAACGCCTCATATTTGAGTTTTTTCAAAAAATTCCATATCCTAGCATAAATTCAGTGAATATCGAACTAAAAAAGTGGGTTTATGAAAAAGTTCTGAGAAACGCATTTCGGATAGTGATTCTGAGAGCGTTTTTCAGTCAAAGATTGAGTGTTGAAAAAAAGTCTAGAGACAGAATTTTTTCAAGCCAAATTCGAGATAGGCCAAAATTCTAACTGGCAGTTAGGATAGATTACATTCCACTCAGTAATCGCAGTAGTAGGGAAAAAGGTTCAAATAGCCATTATGATGTCTTTCCGGGTGAAAAAACGTTTTATTGGGTTAAGAAAAGAGATGAAACTGCTTACTCTATTTTTTCACCGTGTCAAGTTCATGTATCATAGCAAATAGTTTTGATGTCTTAACATCTTCGCTCAGCATCTCTAACTGATCCCAAAATTCTGAAAAAGTCCGGAGGAAGTCCAAAAAAATAATGCCGAAACTCTATTATCGATGTGTTCTTGTCGAGTTAAAGATAAGATACTCGATTGTGGAACAATCGATAATAAAACGTTACCAATGAAAAAGAGGTTTTTTTATCGATAAGCTATCGATTTGTTATTGAAAAGTCATTAATTTTCTATTGAAAATTATCAACCGGCTATCGCATAATTTGCCCATTCGTTATCGAAGGTAATGAGCATATTATCGACGAGTTATCGGCCTGTTATTGATTTGATGTCAAGTTTTTTATCATAATGTAATCGCTTCGAAATGTTATAGGTTTGCTAGCGATAAAAACTTTTTCAGTGACTCTTTGGTTTGTATTAAATTAAATATCTATAACATTTCACGGAAGGGTAGTGTTATCGATGTTGTTGGTCTTTTGACGGATACAGATCCAGTACGTTCCAGTAACAAGCACATTTAAGGCACCAGCCGACCATCTCGGGAACGATTTAGTATGACCACATGAAACCTTCTAGCTCATACCGCCCTCCCATCCCCCAGATCCATGAGGAACTTCAGGTAGCTGAAGACCTGGCTGCTAAGGAAATAGCACGGGCAGGTGAGGTGACAATGGGTTGGAGAAGCTATAAATTTCGCATTTGCTCATATTTGCCATAGCGTCTCTGGCTCTTTGTTTCAAAACATACTTGCATGCAAACAAACTGCGTGTATGCTCAGAGATTTTAATTTAAATGTAGATGACGTGTTTGCCCTCAGTTGCTGTGTGATTTTCGATACAGTGTAATAACAACACTTACGCTCTCAATCTTTATTACTCTATACAGCCTACACTTATACATTCTCTAGTATTCCATACAGCACATATACCAATATTACACACTACGCCTGCAATTACATTCTACATACATATATCCCCCATATTTCATAGCACGTACAAACACTACACTTACACTTACACTTACGCTTACAGCTTATGCTTATATTACGGATTCCCCCATATCGTGGACGAAAATGTTTACTTATAAAATATAAACTCGTCAAGAATAAAAAAATTACAAAACAAGTGTTCTAATACTCTCTCAACATACGCCTCAAATAAGGGACAGTCTTTTTTTAACTTCTTCTTATCGACCCAACCTAGTAAATTCCAAAATATGTCAAGCAACGAAGTTCTCTGTGACCCATTCAAGAAAAACAAACTTCTTTTTTTGGTTCACCCTAATACATATGAATTTGTTTGTGTGTGTTATTAGTTGTAAGCGATTAGATATTTAGTATTTACAGCTTTTCACCATTCTTTGCTTATTTGCATGTACATATGTAGATATGTGTGTCCACTTTGTCGGTCATTGTTGGCTATGAGCTGCTTTGTGTCAGTGTCCTTTGCACTCACTTCCGCCGTTTCACTGCAACGTTCTGCTTCACTTCAACGTCACAATCGTTTCACTTTCCTTTTGTATATATCTTGATTTCCCTATGCACAACATATCCTCTTACAATGCGCTACTATCCCTCTATGATGCATATTGGAACGATTTTCCGTTATCCCTTGTCAAATTTGGTTTTGAGACAAACCGGTTTCGGCGTTGTGCCATCATCAGTGTCGATTTTCATTCTATCCATCTGTATTCACTTTATTATATTTAGTTGTCGTTTTTGCTTTTGATTTCATTACTTTTGTTTAGCTTACTTTCTCTCTCTCCCTGTCTGCGCTCTGACTAACAGCATACTTCCGCTTTGTGTGCTCGTCGTAAGCTTTAAAGCTCGCATTGTTCCTCGATTTTATCGTGACCTCGCCTTTTATTATTTATCACATTGCATTTTGTCCTTGTTATATTTTACGACAGATTATTGTTGCAACTCACATCGTTGCACAGTGTTTCGTGTAGAACAAGTTAGCTGGACAAAAACAAAGTTCTTATTCCAAGAAAAGTGTAATGAGAAATGAAAGAAAACAAACAAAATAACGGGATTTTTGCTTTTTTTTTTTAAATATTTTTGCTCATATATATTGAGTAATTGAAGTAAGAAGGCAGGAGTGGCCGTAAAATGCATTGATTAATTTGCAAAATTCTTGTTGAAAATTAAGCTTCATATTTCTTTTAAGTGAACACTTTTATATAATTTTTTTGATGGATTCTAAGCTCGAAGGTAAGCAAAATTTTTTAATAGTAATTCTTTCGCAATTAGAGTATTTTCAATATATTTAACATTCCGTTATTAAGAAGAAAAGGTATTTTTTCTCTGTATTTTTAACTTTAGGGACAAAAAAGTTACATACATCCGCCGACATCCGGGCTAAATTTTACATATGTTATAGTCGCAAGTATTCTCTAATAGTCCAAAGAAAAAACCATTGCGAATTCTTTGCACATCTATTTTAAATTTTTTTTTTGTAGATTTAGTTATCTCTACATATAAAATAGGATGTATGTACGTACCAGCTCCGACGAGATATTTGAACCTTTAAGGCTGATCTGCAAACGGCAAAACCAATTCCCAGGTACAGTGAACAAATACGTATTCATAAACACACACAAAAATAAACGCGCAAGGTCAACAAGAGCACACCAAAAGCAAAACGGCGAAGATCACTGACTTCAACCTGCCACAACCTACCGCACCAGTCACCAAGGCATAAAAACAGGTACATACAAAGCAATCCCAATGCAGGTATAATCACACAGGAACACTACACAAAACAACCCCATTTGGTAGCATCAACGCCAATAGCTGAATGTAATATAAATACTGCACAACTGATAACAAATCAGAACGATCAACGACACTTAAGATAGCAGCACAACAATCATCAACTATTCACCCTGTCGGAAAATCAACAACACAAAGCAGTTTAGTTATAACCGGACCAAGAACGGAGTTTTTTGACATTTGGGTTCAACATTCGAAGGAAACCAGATATAAAGAATTATTGAGTTTTATTGTACTTAAGTACGATTTAAGCGAAGCAGCCGAGTATTCGATAAAAAGTTTAAGCTTACAAATATCGGCATATTCGTCGAAGCTGGATCAAAAGTGGAACACTTCTGGAAGACATAAGGAGCGATTTTTGAATAAAACATCGGAGTGGCTTTCGGGTCCAGACTTCACATTTACAATAACGGTGGATTCAAAGTTACCATCAGACCAACCAACCACTTCTTCAGGTATCCCCGGCCACGGAAGACGAAAGAAGGACTTTGTTAGCTGCAGTCAAAAAAGCAAACGGCGTCGAGGGGATGAGCTCTTGCAATCTAAAAGTCCTGGTTAGTTACTTTATGCGGCAGAAGTATCAACGCGTATGTCCGGCAACAGAAATGTTGCTAGCATTATAAAAAAATCACAGGAAACCACTGAAATATCCGGCAAAAAGATGACATGTGAGCCAGATGCAAGATGCTTGAGCAATGTAGAAGCTTTAGCATACTACGTAGATAGCAAGCCGACGACTCATAGGTACAAAACTACTCGGAAGTGGAGCATCAAGGCAGGCCATAAGGTTTATCCATCATTTTATAGTCTAAGAAAAGCTAAGGCAGAATGCTATCCAAATGTAATTGATGTGGGTGAAACACGTGCGGAAATTAAAGTTCAGTCCGTATTAGATAAAACTGTTGAGCGTTTAGTTTTAGCAAATTAAGAAGTTTTTGTTAGTTTATTACCTACAAACTTGACGTATACTTTAGTCAGCAAGTGGGGTTGTGATGGAAGCTTTGGCCATAGCATATATAAGCAAAAGTTTACATGCAGTTCTGACACTGATGAGTTTTTGTTTATATTTTCTTTCATTCCTCTTCAATTACAGGATGAAAAAGGTAACATTGTTTGGCAGAATCCTCGACCTTCTTCTACCATGTATTTTCGTCCAATTAAATTTATTTTTTCTAAAGAAACAAAAGATTTCATTGCTTTTGAAACGAACAAAGTTTTAGAGGAGGTAAATGCGTTGTTGCCAACAAAGTACATGCTCGAAGAATACGAAGTTTCCGTAAATCACAATATGCTTCTAACAATGACTGACGGACAAGTTTGCAATGCTTTGACTGAAACTTCTTCCGCACAAAAGTGTTATATTTGTGGTGCCACTCCAATGAGTTGCGGGACTTTACGCCTAACCGATATAATCTTGGTTTTGGTTTGTCTACTCTCCATGCATGGATAAGATGTTTTGAATGCTTGCTTCACATAAGTTATCGCCTCGAAGTAAAAAAATGTAAGCTGATAAAAAAAATGAGGCAGATAAAGGGAGTGTAAAGCTAAGTTCCAACGAAATCCAAAATAAATTTACTTGGATTGATAGTAGATAAACCAAAACCATAAAATCTTAGTGCATAGTACTGGTATTATAAAATCAGCAATTTTACCTATTGGTCAACTTTCTGAGGAAGCACAGGAAGCGCGTAACAAAGATTTGAGACGATTCAGGGATGATAACACACAAAAGCAGTCGCGTGAAGCCACGAATAGAGATCTTATGAATATGCTGCTTATAACATCGGATCCTTTAGTTAACAGTTTTTGGGAGATACCTAAGAAAAAATTTAAAAGTCTGAGTTCAGAAGTATTAAATTTACTGTCCCCCGATAATGTTGAGGAGTCAATAAATACCCCAGTTGTTTCAAGCTTTCACAGTAGTGTTGCTGATGTTCATGACTATTCCACAAGTGACTAATTGAATGAAAGTGATGATAGCGAATAATAACATAATTATAAAAATAGCCTACGCTATAACTTTTTGTTAGATCAGGTTTTATTTAATTTAAATCTATTGTCTTTTCTACTTTGTATGATACTTTACTTTTAAGTTTTTGTAATAAGTAATTTTCACATAATTAATTTAATTATTTACATTGTTATTATTATTATTGTAATTAATTTTTCATTCCTGACTGGTACTATAAAATAATTTTGTAAAAATTGTATTGCCAGGATAAATACTCAAATAAATACAAAATATGTATGTACATATGTACAGTCACTCACATAAATAAGTAGTCACCCCTTTTTGGACAATTCTTACAATTTTCGCTTTCACAAATTTATTTTAACTAATTTCCCATAAGAAAATTTGTCACGATCTATAACAAAATCTAAATTATATTTAAAAAAATGTTTGAAAAATTCGACGAATTTTCATAAAAAATTTAAATTTTTTTTTCCGTATTTTTAGAATTTTTTCGAGTATTGAGATTTGTAGTCCATTCAATTTAAGTACAATAAAGTAATATTCTTAAGTCCTTTTAATTTTTTTGGATCTACGTCACTTATTCACATGAGTTACTGTATATGAAATAAGCAAATGTATGTATATGAAGTAAAATTTTGGAAAAAAAAAAAAAAAAGAACATATGGCTGAAAAAATGACGTAGTTGTACCAAATGACTGCATATGAAACGGAAAATCTCATAAAAAAATTTTGTCCAGCTAGCTTGTTCTACGCGAAACACCGTGCAGTGTCTGCTTTCTTCAGAAAACAAACCAGCCGCGAAACCTTCGCACTAAGCGCTCAGGATTAGGGGGCTTAAAGTATACCCGTGGTAGCTATACCTGTCGTAAGAAGCGACTAAATACCAAATTAATTCAAGGGGTTGTGCAGCGAAATCCCTGTCAAGGGGTTGCCAGCACAATATATAGCTTCTCCAACCCAATTGTCAACCTTACCTACCCGTGGCGAATCTTGTTCCCGAGATGGTCGGGCTACTACCTTTATTGTGCTTATTACCGGAAAGTACAGGAACTACATCCGGCAAAGGACAATCAACATCCATAACACTCCCCAAGGCCTTCGGGGAAGGTCCTTATCGCTACAACGACAAAAACAACAACAAGCGCTCAGATGTTTCTAGTCCATGCTGAGCTCAGGTTATACATTATATTAAATTACCCGCTTTTTCTTACGCTTGCTCATTTGAACAAGGTACCTCAAAACATGCTTACCATACGTTGCAATAGGACGCAGTTGTCTAGATAGAGCATGATATAGCTTGTAAGATTCCTTACACAGCAGCATATTTACAAACTACTACACGCTCCGCAACAGATGAGATCATTGCGATTTATTAACTCGACAAAGAAATGCTTAAGCTAACTACGGCAAGCATGAGTGAAAACATGAAGGAGATACCATATGCGACCGCTGAAGACTGAAAACAGTGCAAAATATATATCACGTCTATTCCAACGATCCAATTTTGGGCTATAGCTTCTCCTGTAAAAGAAGGTCACTTCTGACACATAAAAGAACGCTGTGGCATCGCATAACATAACATTAACGTAAGCTCTAATTTGCTGCCAACTGGTCCAGTGCCTCCGATTTCACGCCTACCTTTGTTACTTAGTTGGAAATTAAGGTGTTAAAGCCAGCAAAAATAGCAACGTCGGCATACAAAAAAATGCTCTGGCTGTCGCAGGTATTAAGAATTCTTGGTCTGAGCAATGACCAATTCGATTCCGTATCTTTATAATCCAAAGAACCCATGGTCAGCATTGTTTTCAGGGCTAAGATGGATTTGGTTCCTAAATACCCGCTCAAACTAATCCGCAGAAAAGTATACCTGTCGGCAGTGCTGACTAAAATCAGGCAACAGAGGGAGTGAAAGGGCGTCACTTTGTTGCAAGAGACAGGAAAGTGACGACTTTATCTCTCTTGGTGATCCCAATTAGCATCAGTAATCGTAAGGCAGGGATGACTGGAGTGACTTCAACTTGAGTTAGATTTCGCACACTCGTTCTTGTAGCGTTCGCTTCAAAAAGCACCACCATTTGGTTCCAGTAATAAATGCATCGAGATAACGCCCCGTTTGCTACTTTGGTCTAGGTATTTAGTATCCGGGCAGTACAGCACCCAACCAACCAACCCCATCTCCGAAAATGAACAACCGACCTGGAATTTAAGGGGTTGATAAGCGCAATACAAAGCTTTATAGCTTCAAATCTTCCGAAACACAATTGTCAACCTCACCTACGCGAGGGGAATCCTGTTGCAAATATAAATGTATCATAAACATATTTATCAGGCGAGGCTCTGGCGACCCCAAGTTCCTCATGGAACTAGGGGGTGGGGGAGTTATGACATGGAAGGTTTAATGTGGTCATATTAATCGTTTCCGAGATGGTCGGGCTAGTACCTGAATGGTGCATTGTTACCGTAACGTACTGGTTCTATATCCGGCAATGGACCATCAATAATGATAACACTCCCCAAAGCTTCGGGCAGTGTCTTTATCGTTAATACAACAACACGAATTGAACCTTGTGTGCCATCAACCTTACTACGAAATATATCAAGGATACTACTAGGGAGGTTTTTTGCTTTTAGCCTCCTTAAAGGAAACTCAGCACACCTTTAAAAATACATTTCTACCACCTCTGCATATCACACGAGATACATACATATCAATACACATTGCAGTTATACCAACAGATTTTACCATTACCAATGCCAAAAGCGAGAAAGAATATGAAATTGCACAAATAACATCAAAAAGCAATAAAAATTAAGTATTGAAAACGAAAAAGTTAAAACATTTTAATAATTCAGCTGCGAAAAAGCGCCAACAGGAAACAACGAAATTCTGTCGATGCATAAATAAATAACCGAAAAATATAGCATTTCAGTGAATTCGCCATAGCGGTGCGCAACAAAGGGCGGAAATATGAAAAATTTCCATCTTTTACATTGCATTATGGCCATGTTTTCTTATTCATTGGTGTTGCTTTTCGTTAATTCCTTGCAGGCGATTGTTTGTGCATATTCATGTGGACGTGCAACACGGACTGTTCAAGCATGCTTTTCACACTTACTTAAATCAAAACAACGGCCAAGTCAAAAAATTGCAATGCTCAGAAAGCGCGAAAAACTGCCTGCCTTCCCCAAATGCGCCAATGCAATTCTTACTTTTCACAAAAGCCTTTTCTCACTGTTATATGGAGGTATAAATAAATCGAGTACAAAGTTCGATAGCTATGGAATTGGGACGCCTAGTGCAACTTTAAACTTCAAAATTTTAGATGTTTGAGTTAGCTACCTTTGGATCTAGGCATGCGATATATTCATATTTTCTGCTGTTTTTTACAACAATACGTTAAGTAATTGAATACACGTTGAGATAAACCAAAAAAAAAAAACAAATGTAAAGCGCGATAATCTCCGAAGAGATTTTAGGCCGAGCTTCTCTTCCAATTTGCGTCGTGCTCCTTTTTAAATTTTCCTACAAATTGGCGGGACGGGCCCTACTTGTTTTATGCCGACTTCGAACGGCATCTGCAAGACAGATGAGTTTTCACTGAGAGCTTTTCATGTCAGAAATACACTCGGAGTTCTTGCCAAACACTGACGAGGGGCGACCCCGCTTAGAAAAATTTTCTTCTAATTGAAAACCCTTATTTCTAAAATTTTGATGTTGCTTTGCCTGGGGCGCGAATCCAGTATCTTCGGTGTGGTAGGCGGAGCACGCTACCATCACACCACGGTGGTTATAAAAGTATAAATCTTTTACGAATTTATTACTGCATTTCTTTTCCATTATTGTGTGCAAGAGGGTAACACGCTTTCATATAACTATTTTGAGTGAAATGCAAAATTTTATCTCAAATCAGGTAATAAGTTAATTATATTAAAAAAAACAAAGGCAGTCTGCAGTGGATGTCCATAGTGATCGGTCGTTACTGCAGTTACTCTCCGCGATTTAAAGTCATACGTTACATGTATGTCGGAAATTTTAAGAAAAAACGTGTTCACTAATGGAAGAAAATATTACGCTATCGGCCCCCATAGGGGCAGTGAAAGTAGCTATATGCAACTAATTTTTGATAAATCAATTGAATTAAAAAATACAACTCCTGGACCTAAATTTCTTCTAATGAAAAGAATTAAAAACATCAGTGAAAATTCATCAGAACTAGTTAAAAAAGACAATAACAAAAGTGTATTGAACCGCAGTTATAACGGTGCAATCAACGAGATTGAAAATAAAGAGAGCAGCTCAGACAATATTTCCCCTTTTTTATTAAAAAATGTATAGACAAAACTTGTGGAAGTGAAGTGAGTGAATGTATAAAACTCAACAATGGAATGCGTTTAATTTAAACAAAAAACTTAGAGCAAGCTAAAAAACTAGTATCACTCACTGCTCTCAATGAACAAATATTAATGAAAGTGTCAGAACATCCCACTCTAAATCATACTAAAGGTGTTATATACTCCAATAATTTACGTGGTATTGACGAGAAAGAGATAATAGAAGAACTTAAATCATCTTTTGTTGTTGACGTCCAAAAAAATAAAAAGAAAAGTTAATGATCAGTTAATCGAAACTGGGCTAGTAGTACTTTCTTTCTCCTTATCATCACTACCAACTCATATATATATTGGATATGAGAGAAAACCAATTCGACCATATATACCGCGTCCAGTACGCTGCAATAAATTCTTCCAATACGGACATATTTCCAAATTTTGCAAAAATAATGAAATCTGTATTAATTGCAGTCAAGCTTCACACATAAACAAAGAGTCCAATGATAAATGCACAAGAGAAACGGTTTGCATCAACTGTAAATCTACCGACCAGAAATTTGATCACTTCGTCTTAAGTTCCATATGTCCCATATTTTTAAAAGAGAAAGAGCTTCAAGCTATACGTACTCTTCAAAAGGTTGGACATAAAGTAGCACGCAAAATATACAACGACCGTCATATTTTACCTTATACATACTCTGATGTAACAAAAGTAAACAACAACAACTCACGTACATTACAAATCTATGCTGATATCCCATCGCAAGCGGAAATTCACACAGCTGAAAACAGCACTCTCAACCTAGCAACGTCAAACAAAAAGACTAGCAAGACGACGGAAATACACTCAGAAATACACTCGGAAACGAACACTCTCCCACCAGCAAAGCCAAACGAAAACACAACCAGTTGCTGTAGTAAAGCAACTGAAAGCAGCACTCTTACCTCAGTAAAGGTAAGCAAAGACACAAGTGATATAGTTCGCGCAAGTATATGCTCGGGAAGCAGCACAGCAAAGAAAATCAATATACTGCCTAAAAATGCATCAAAGCGTTTGAAAAGGCAAATAAAAATTTCCCGTAAAGCTCAATCTGCATTGAGAAAAAAGTGTGAGAAGACAATTGAGGCGATGGAGGAAGAGTTTAAATTCTCTGACTCAATTAACTGGCATAGTTCATACTCTTTTATTTTAGAACGTCATTCTCACTAAACCTTTTTTATTCCTTTCTTACATAGTTTTACTCTCTATTTTTTAAGTTTGTCAGAATGAACTGCAGTATAATTCAGTGGAACATAAGAGGCTATTTGAATAATTACAATCAGTTATTAATATTGATAAAAGAGAAATCACCAAAAATCAGTCTCCAAGAAACACATTTGCAATCTACAATAAATACATATTCCAATAAATTATAATTTATTCATTTCTAAGAGTTCTAACTCTTTTGTCGGAGCTGCACTTTTGTTTGATACATAATTCTGTGCAGCATAACTTAAATACAACTAACAATAGTATGACCGATATAATCTCTGCAACAATTACCTCAAAAATTAAGTTTACAATTATTTCTGCTTACATTTCTCCAAACAAATCATTTAATATTACAGATTTGCAAAACACAATAAATATAACTAGACATCCAACTTTGATAACAGGCGATTTTAATGGATGGCATACAAATTGGGGATCATATAAAAATAATAAAAGAGAGAAATGCATTGCTAAATTTATAGATAATAAAAACTTTATTTTACTATACAATAACTCACCGACACACTTTAGTACGCATGGATCTTTTAGTTATATTGATCTAACATTTTGTTCTCCGCAATGAGCAGTAGATTACACTTGGCATACAGCCAGTTCAACATATTCCAGCGACCACTTCCCCATTTTTATGGAGCTTTTTAAATCAGCAAACACTTTTTTCTATAAAAACGAACCAAAATTTAAATTAAAAAGTACTCACTGGCCTAAATTTGCGGCAAGGGCAGAAAAAGTTAGTTTAGAACGCCCAGTTAGCAGTAATATTAACAAATAATGTGCTAATATACATCGCATTATCTTGACCTCTGCCAATGAAGCAATTTCACAAACCAATTTGAAAAATAAAAAATATGTACCATGGTGGAATGACAATCTTAATAATCTAAAAAAGGAAAAAAACAGACTCTTCAACGTACTTAAGCATAATATTTAGAATACCAATATTATCAACTACAAGAAGGCTAATTCTAAGCTCAAAAGAGAAATAAAAAAGGCTAAGGCCGAATCTATTAATGAATTTACAAGTCAAATCAGTCCGAGTTCTTCTTCAAGCCAAATTTGGTCAAACATTAGAACATTTTGCGGCCTTCATAAGCCAAAAGCCATCCATTGTATTACACCCCTATATAACCAATCAGTAAACATTATAGCCAAAAATTTAATTGCTGAAGAATTTGCGAAGACTTGGTCAGAAGAAGCCTTAGACATAAATTTTTCAAATTCATATCGTGCTGCTAAAAGTTCTATTCCGTCATCACACACAACAGCAGTTAGCAAAGAAGCTTCCATCATTGAAAAAGAAATAACTTATATTGAGTTGGAAATGGCCTTAAACAAACTAACTGGGACAACTCCAGGCCAAGATCGAATTTCGTATCCTATGATCTCAAACTTACCCAAATGCGTCAAACTAAGGTTATTAGAACTATTTAACAACATTCTCAATAATTAAATAAAAAATAAAAATAAATGTAAGGCGCGATAACCTCCGAAGAGATCTAAGGCCGAGCTTCTCTTCCAAATTGCGTCGTGCTCCTCTTGATTTTCCCTACAAATTGGCCGGACGGGACCTACATGATTTTATGCCGACTCCGAACGGCATCTGCAAGGCAGATGAGTTTTCACTGAGAGCTTTTCATGGCAGAAATACACCCGGAGCGCTTGCCAAACACTGCCGAAGGGCGACCCCGCTTAGAAAATTTTTCTTCTAATTAAAAAACCTTATTTCTAAAATTTTTGATGTTGCTTTGCCCGGGGTTTGAACCCAGGGCATCCGGTGTGGTAGGCGGAGCACGCTACCATCACACCACGGTGGCCTCAATAATTATGCCCCCCAAATTTTTAAAACCAGCATTGTCATTCCCATATTGAAGCCCAATGCAAATAAAACAGAAATAAGTTCATATAGACCAATTTGTTTAAATTCGTGTATTTCAAAAGTAATGGATAAAATTGTAGTAAATAGACTTTGGTGGTATTTAAACAATAAAAACTTCTTACATAGTCATCAAACTGGGTTTAAAATGGGACAGTCTGTTTCGAACAACTTAGTATATATAGATTATTTAGTAAACAATTCTTTGTCATCACATAGTCATATCTCTATTCTATCTTTGGATTTTAAAAAAGCATTTGATAGGATAGGAGTAGATCAACTACATAAATGGAAAGTAGGTAGAAAAATAATGAATTATGTAAAGAATTTTATGTCCAATAGAAAAATTAGAGTTCGCGTTCAATCGCTCTGCTCGCAACCTTACAATATCGAAAATGGCATACCACAAGGTTCACCATTATCCGTGGTTCTTTTCCTTGTGGCATATAATAAACTTTGCGATGTGATTTCAATTCATAAAGAAATAAGCTTTTGTGCCTATGCTGACGATTTTCTTCTGATTATAAAACCTAACAAAAACAAAAACCAATCAATTGAACTTAATAATTTGTACAATGATATATCCACTTGGTGCGATTACACAGGAGCGAAATTATCCCCAGAAAAATGTAAACAAATACGTATATGCCGTAAGAAAAATTGCATAGTGAACATAAAAGTAAATAACATTCCCATACCTAGCGTTGAGGAACTAAAAATACTTGGCGTTGTTTTTAATAAAAGATATAACTGGAGAAGTCATATTATTAAACTTAAAAAATCCCTTAACGATAGCTTAAATATAGTAAAATGCCTCTCCAGCAATAGTTATAACTGTAATCCACTAAACCTCATAGGTATAGTCAATGCATTACTGATGTCAAAGATTGATTATTCTTTGTTTTTATATGGTTATGAAGCATCTTCTTCTCTTAGACAGGTCAAATCAATATATCACTCAGCTATAAGATTGGCACTCGGAACCTACCGCACAACAAATATAAGCAATTTAATGTTTGAATCAAAAATATCACCAATAGAAAATCGTTTATTATTTTCAACAATTAAACTCTTTAAAATCTTACTGAAAAACAATAAACTTCTTTCAAATATTGTCAAGAGAATAGATTCCTCAAAAAAAGCACCAACATATAAATTCGCTATACAAAAATGTATTGAGTTATGTAAAAAGATAGGCATACCATATATAGCTTCAAAATCAGTTACTGAAAGATACCCTCAGTGGTTTTTAAATGACGAATACATTGACGACAGCCTAAGTTATTTTATGAAATCAGACACAGCCCCAGAGATCTACCGCAGTAAATTAAATTTTATTCGGAATAGATACAAAAACTATAAATTTATATACACTGATTGATCAAATTTGACATGAGAGCATTACATTCAGCATTACAACAAGCAAACCCATTTTAAAAGTAGGCATACTCCCTGAGTATAGTTCTGTCTACTCGGCTGAAATAGTAGCTATTCTCGAAGCATTATTGTTAATAAAAAATAACAACAGTAACTATGTTATTTGCACTGATTCACTTGGAGCTATCAGTTCCGTTAAAAATGTAAATAACACAAATTTTTATTCGAATCAAATAAGAACAATTTTAATCAATAATTTCCCAAAATTTATTCTACTTTGGGTACCCGGGCATGTAAATATTATTGGTAATGAATTCGCCGACAAGATCGCTAAAGAAGCTCACAAATCACCTACCTTCTTAATAAAAACATTAACAACGCAGATATTATCAGATTATTGAAAACAAAACTACAAAAAGTCAACATTTCTAGTTTCAATAAAACTTCAAACTGGTACAAAAGATCTAACCCTCATAAAAACAGCGTAATAAATAAAATTTCCCGTATAGGACAACATAATTTAAAACGACTGATTTGATCAAATATATCCGATTAAGATTAGGGCATACTCGAGTGACACACCAATACCTTATGGATAGAAGTTATTCAAACTTATGTAAATTTTGTAATTGTTCAACAATAGCCTCTATTGACCACCTTCTTTTACATTGTACTAAATTCAGATACGATAGACAAAAAATATTTACGAATCATAATATATTAGATTGTTTATCTGATCCCACTGACATAAATATAAAATCTGTAACTCAATTCTTAAAATAAACTCATCTTTACTTCAATATTTAATACTCCTTTTAGCTTAGCATAAAATATACCTTAAAATTAACCATTACTATTAGTTTAAAAAAAAAAAAAATAAATGTAAGGCGCGATAACCTCCGAAGAGATCTAAGGCCGAGCTTCTCTTCCAATTTGCGTCGTGCTCCTCTTGATTTTCCCTACAAATTGGCCGGACGGGACCTACATGTTTTATGCCGACTCCGAATGGCATCTGCAAAGCAGATGAGTTTTCACTGAGAGCTTTTCATGGCAGAAATACACACGGAGTGCTTGCCAAACACTGCCGAGGGGCGACCCCGCTTAGAAAAATTTTCTTCTAATTGAAAAATCTTATTTCTAAAATTTTGATGTTGCTTTGCCCGGGAGTTGAACCCAGGGCATACGGTGTGATAGGCGGAGCACGCTACCCATCACACCACGGTGGCCGCCACTATTAGTTTAAAAGCTTGTAAAATATAGATTAAGTATTAGCTATAAGCATTACGTATTAATTAGCCTAAGGCCCTTGCTGCTATGGCTTTATAGCTATATTATAATTTCATATTATAATTTTAGCTTTTGAATAAATAAATAAATAAATTAAAAAAAGGGGGGACAGAAGAAAGGAAAGGTAAGAGTCAAAGCCGAATTCAAAAGCAAAGCCGAAGCGGAATGATAGGCTCTCAACTGTTATGGGTTTGTTAAATTTCTATCGATAACGAATGTTAGCGATGAGTAATCGATAAGTTAAGATTTTTTATATAAGATGCTGTCAAGCGCATTGTGCGAAATATTGAAGCCCACCATGAATCGGCTGATTGGACCTTAACAGTGCGTCTGCTCTCCTGTTAAATATAAAAAATTTGACACACATCACCTCTTCATCGATTTTAAAGTCGCCTTCGACTGAATTTGCTTTCCCCACAAGACTTATACACCATCAATTCAGTCAGACTAGGGAAGGACCTCTCCGAGGCGTTCGAAAATAAACGAGGTTTCAAACGGGGTTACCCCCTATCATGCGATTGCTTTAATTTGATGCTGGAGAAAATTATAATAGCGTCAGAACTTTACCGCTCTGGAACAATATTCTATAAATGTGTGCAAATACTGGCATAGGCTCATGACATTGATATCAAAAAGATATGGAAAAGATGGGTTTAATGGTGAATGAGGACAAAAAAGTGCCTGCTGTCATCGAGCAACGAGTCAGCGCATTTGCGCATTGCAAACGGTACAACTCTTGACAGCCATAATCTCGAAATAGTAAAGGACTTCGTTTATTTGAAAATCAGAATTAACACAAACCACATCAGCTCTGAAATCCAGCGAAGATTCACTCTTTCCAATAATTCTACTTTAGAATAGGTAGGCAATTGCAAGAAGTAAATTCCTCTCTCGGCAAACGAAAATCATTCTCTTCAAATCACTTATCCTAGCCGTCCTGCTTTGTGGTGCAGAAGCATGGACCATGACAACATCAGATGAGGCGGCTGTGGGAGTGTTTGAAAAAAATTCTTCGAAAGATTTATGCGCCTCTACGCGTCGGCAACGCAAAAAACTGAACAAGATTTAATATATACGAGCTTTACGCAGACATCAACATAGTCCAGCGAAATAAAACAGAGCGGCTGCGCTGGCAAAGCCATATTATGCGAATGACAGATGGCAATCCGGCTTGGAAAGTATTTTTATCAGCTTCCATAGGCGGGAAGCATAGGAAGAGGGCGGCCCCAACTCCGCTGGAAGAACCAGGTGAAAAAAGGCTTGAATTTGTTTGGTGGGAACAATTGGCGCCAGTTAAACCAGCGAAGAAGCGACTGGCGTGCCTTGTTGGACGGCGATAATCGATTAAATGGTGAAGCGCCAGTGATGTAAGTATAAGGTTTTTTTTCTAAGCGATCAAAATTTTTTCTGCTCGCTTAAAAAAATATTTCAATTGGAAAACAAAAACAAAGCAAGCGAGTTGTTTAAAAATTCGGTTATCGAAAAGAATAAGATATGTTTTCAAAAAATTATCGATTTTCTATCGAAAATTTACTAAAGTGTTCCAAGTTTGTTATCGATTTGTTAAGAAACAAATTATCGCTTTCTTATCGAAATATGATTAATTTTTTATGAAAAAGTTATCGACTATTCATCGATATGCTATCAAAAAATGATCGGAATGTTATCGAAAACGTTTGATTTGATTTTCGGACCGAAGTATTACTATATATATTTTATTTCTATTATATACACACTTTGTGAAAATTAACAGAAACGGTTTAACACCACGCCCACCTAAAAAAGACCGAATCGAAATTTCGGAAAATGAGAAAAATGCGATAGTTCCTTACCTAAGACCGATAAGGTGATGGTACATGTTATGTGGGTTGAGTTTATGAGGAAAATTTGAATTTTGGTAAAAATTTGGAAAACGGGCGTGGCAACCCATACATAAGAAATCGTTACTATTATTTTGCAGAACTATGGTTGTAGGCATTATATATTGATCTGAATAACTTTTTGTATAAAGAAGCAAAAAAAGTTGGTTTTGCGGTAAATAAGGACAAGACGAGGTACTTGCCGTCATCAAATAAAGCATTGGCGCATTTACACTTTGGCGTCCACGTCACTGTTGATGGATATAAACACGAGACTGTTGAGGGTTTCGTCTATTTGGGAACCAACATTAACAGCAAATATAATGTCTGCTTAGAAATGTTTTGCCAACAATTGCTACTTTGGAAGGAGTAGGCAATGAAAAAGTTAAGTCCTCTCTCGACGAACGAGAATCACGCTCTACAAATCGCTCATCATAAATGTGCTGATGTATGGCTAGAAATCATGGACGATGTTGAGAGAAGATGAGATGCTTCTTAGAGTGTTCGAAAGAAAAGTTCTCCGAAAGGAGGTATAATGATAAGCTCTGTGAGCTTTACGCATATATGTCGATAAAGCAGCGAATAAAAATCCAAAGGCTTCGGGATATTACCATTCTTATTTTGTCATAGTCGGGTGCGGAGCGTGTTTTCTATTATCAGCGATTTAGGCATCGTGTTTGTCTGCTCCCTCCCTTTAGCAATGAGGAGGAGTGTTCCCTCCACAACTTAAGCACGCTTTATACGACAGCTAACAGGTCACCAATATTGTTCCTGCAGGATTGTGTTGAAATTAGCAATGATATTATTGCAGCTATAGTATTTATGCCTTTTTTCAAGTACTACAACGGGCTTTCAAAGCATAAGCAACAAGCAAAGTGAACAAAGCTGCACTACCCAAATGGACAATACAAGGAGTAAAAAGATTTTTAAGCCTTTGTCTTTGGACTTACAAAATGCCAGCTTTGTTGTGCAGCCAACAACAGCTAAAGCATACCAATCAAATTTGAAATAAAATAGTAAAGGAAAATCCTTTTAATAGTACACACATAAGCATTTAAGTGCATATGTAATTTTTTATGCTCAATTACAAACAAGCTTAATATCTTCGTTTATGTACTCAAAAGCTTGTGCGGTCAATATTTCTGTGTAAAGTTAAATATCTGCACTCACGCAGATGCACAAAATTGAATAAAACTACAAAAGTGAAAATGCTTTCTGTCGACATAGATATTTACAAACACTGTACAATGTATGTACATTAGGCCGGGTCGATTTGTGGGGAGGCAAAAAAATCGCCCATTCCTCTGTGAAAATCATATTCTAGCGATCAAAATAAGAAACTTTGCCGAAGGAACCATACCTCTAAAACGAATTCTGATGTCCCCCCCTTTGGGTCGTAGGAGCAAATTTTGAAAAATCCCACTTTGAAATGCCTATGTTTTTTTTTTGGAGTTTATTTTTCTCTTTAGAAATTTATTTAGTCAGAAAATATGTAAATGAAAAAATGAATTTAACTTAGTAATAGAAAAAAAATTAAAAAAAATTAAAAAAAATTATTAGAAATTAGCGATTTTACAACTCCCTTTTAAAACCAAGGCATCACTGTGATGCATTTGCATGTCGTAAACATAGTTGTGTGGGTTTTTTATTCCACCGTTTTAAAAAATGAAGGTATCACTCTGACACAATTGCAGATCGTAAAATTGCATGTGTTGTTTTTTTAAGCCCAACAAGACACAGCAGGTAGAATTGAAATTGCCCCTACCCAAAAGTTCGACCCAAAGGGGGGCATCAGAATTCGTTTTAGAGGTATGGTTCCTTCGGCAAAGTTTCTTATTTTGATCCCTAGAATACGATTTTCACAGAGCAATGAGCTATTTTTAAATCGACCCGCCCTAATGTACATGTATTTATATGTCTGTAAATATTCTATACACATATGCTGTACGCCTCAGTGAATTGTTTATTAATACATAGGGAGTCGTAAGAAAACTATACCCAACAAAAACTATATGAAGTGAGTGAAAAGTTAGTTGCTTACTGTACCAAAAAGCGGCTGGCAGTCAGACGAGTACTTCATCCTAGCAGCACTGTAGGCGCAGAGGTGGAAGTCGGTTTAAAATGGTGAAAATATAAGAACCAAAGTTGGCCAACTGATTGTACTTGGTCAGTGTGACTTCAGACCTGGTAAAACTACTATCCCGCAGAATTTCAAGAGATACCAAGTCTTGGATAAAACTTGCGATAAAAGAATCGAAAAGACCAACTCTTTTGTCAACTTTAAAGCAACTTGTGACAAGCCAAAGTTGTTCCCTGCACGCGAAAAAAGTGGAAGAGCGAGATCAAGTTAAATTGCTAGCATTAACATAATAATCACTCATTTTCTTCATTCAAGCCATGGAAGCCATGTCACTGTTGATTGACTGAAGGACTACATCTTCATCAGAAAATCACGCACACCCACAGGATGTATTTAAAACTGAGTAGGCGATTGAGAAATATAGCCTTTTGCAGAAAGAAATTATATACCTACGTAATGTGTGCCTCGAAATCATGCATGGTGTCAAGTGAAAATTTTAAATTGCGAGAAAAGTTCTCCGGGAGAGCGCAGCCTATGCGGCCGTAGTAGGAGGATAGTGTCATCAAATGCTGGACTAAAGAACATACTACCTAATTCCGTACATGCGCTACGATAAGGATCTTAGAGCCACAATAGATGTGGATGGTTTGCGCAAGAGGCGATACACGTGTACAGCGATAGTTCCAAAGTATGCTGACCCGGAAACAAACAGTAGCAGTGACCAAAGCAGTAGAAGCCCTTAAACTATAGCGGAGTCTTCTTTTGTATTGACAGTCAAGCAGTAATCAACGCAATAATATCGCATAGCGCATACATGGGAGGCGAATATAATACATGGTCTACATAGCAGGAAAGGCGTGAAACCAAGCGCAGAGCTGCAAAGTGTCGAAGATCATGTGCAGTCCTTAAAACACCTATTCTGACTGGGCACTTCCTTCTGGCGTAACATGCTCTTAAATTAAGCCTAGTCAGTAATAGCGGATGTAGGTAATGCTGGTTGGAGGAAGAAACGATCGTACACGTTTTGAGCTCGTGCTCGTTCCATGCTCTCGTCAGGCTAAAAAACCAGCTATTATGGATGACACAGCTAACATATTTAGAAGCAGCACAGGTGATAGAAAGCTTCTGCTATCTGCCAAGGGGTTGGAGATATTTTATAACATAGGTACGATGTTTAGGAGCAAAATTTTGGCAACACTATGTGAGGTGGATCGGCCAGTTCAACCTAACCTTACCTTCACAGATAATTTCGTTCTAACTTCATCTTGATAGGTTCACCTTATTTAGAATTCATCGTCAGGAATTTTTATATCAGTCTCGTAATTCATTTCGCTATCAAGAAATGAGTTGAGGTATTCAGGGCCTGTACATTAGTTACCAGGACGCTTTTATAATTTTTGCCGAAAACAGCCCCAAGTTTTAAACCTTTCGCCACCTGCGAGATTATCTGGTTTTCTGGTGCATTTCTTGGCTGCCAGAAGGTAAAAGTCTGGTCGAAATTTGGTCCGTGTATAGTGAATACATCCTAAACACTGGTGCTATGGGAGGTGCTAAGTAAATGAACCTAAAAATCCCAACCAAATGACCGTAGGTCCCTTCCTTGCCCATTGATGCCATATCTCGATCGGCCGTGCCATCTTTTGATGCGATGCAAAATCTAAAAGGGTCACGACCCGAATTGGAAAGGAAGCTCGGCCTAAAATCTCTTCGGAGGTTATCGCGACTTAGATCTTATCAATATTATAAATGTGAAAGGTTGGGTGTTTAGACATTTGTCATTGTGACTCACTGACGCAACAACGGTCAGGAGGGAGGTCCACGCCCCTAGGAATAGTTATAATTTAATTAAATGGTTTTCAGGATCCGTCCGGGATCCCGTCAGTGCCATTTCGGGACTATTCCAGGATCATTTCTGGATGATTTTCGAGATCCGTCGGGGATAAACAGGCTAACATGAATAGTAGGCCGGGTCGATTTGTGGGGAGGCAAAAAAAATCGCCCATTGCTCTGTGAAAATAATATTCTAGGGATCAACAGAAGAAACTTTGCAGAAGGAACCATACCTCTAAGACGAATTCTGATGTCCCCCAATTTGGGTCGAACTTTTGGGTAGGACAAATTTTGAAAAAATCCCACTTTGACCCATTTAGAGTGCTCCAATCGAGTCCAAATGTATGACCGACCCCCACTAACTTTGGAGGTCCGACCCACCGATGCCAGTGGCACACCCCCTGGAACCCCCCTGGGGGTTCACCATACAAACATTTCAAAAAATCGCCGGTTTTGCACTTTACATGGAAAAATCAACGAAATGCCTATGGTTTTTCTTTTTTTTTATTTATTTATTTATAATAATATTTATTATTTATTTATAATAATATCTATTTTTCTCTTAAGAAATTTATTTAGTCAGAATATATGTAAATGAAAAAATTAATTTAAGTGAGTTATGGAAAAGAATCTAAAAAATTAAGTAAAAAGTATCATCTTTTCTGCCATCGAATGAAAACGCTAACAAATTGGTATCATCTAACCGTTTGCGAAGCACTTCTTGTCTGCATTTCTCTTTTTCTCTGCGAACTTTCGATTTATCCATGATGATCGGTTTCCCATGTTTATCTTTAATTTTAAAATCTTCCAAAAGAGCGGTTCCCAATGCTGATGCTACTCTTTCAGGCACACCAAATCTGTCACATACCAAGGCAAAGTTAAAACAATCGTATCTCTCTGTGTATTGTGAACTTGTGCTTCTATCCATATCTTCTTGAACCGGTGGCGTTGCGTATGTTGAATCATCGGGATCTTGGTATGTTGGCATTGATGACATAGACGTTGCTCCTTGCTCTTCAGTTTCCATCATAAATGCATCCATTGTTAGTCTTCACTGATTATGTTGATCGTGCATAAACTCTTTGAGGCGTTCGGGAACCCAGCCTCATGCACATGGAGCTGCCTTCAAATCGCAGTTACATGTTCCAATGTAAAAAATTGTTTCCAGAGATTTTACATACTCTGTAAATTGTTGGGTGTTGTTTCTTCTCTTGATTTGCTCTTGATACTTGTCAAGCAATTTATTCAATTTATTAAATAAACTTTTTTTCAGCATTATTTCCATACCAAGTTTTTCCCAAATTTCAATCAACTTATCTTGTACTTGAATAGTGAATGATTTATGGGAAAACTTTTTTTCTTCTGTTTTAGCACGTTCGCTTAAGTAAAAATAATATCTCAAGATATCCAGATGGGTTGGTAAATTAAGATCAGTTAAATCAGTAGACACAATAAAAACAGTAACATCATGCTCGATCTGCAATTGTGTCACAGTGATACCTTCATTTTTTTAAACGGTTGAATAAAAAACCCGCACAACTATGTTTACGACATGCAAATGCATCACAGTGATGCCTTGGTTTTAAAAGGGGGTTGTAAAAACGCTAATTTCTAATAATTTTTTTTAATTTCTTTTCTATTACTAAGTTAAATTCATTTTTCCATTTACAAATGTTCTGACTAAATAAATTTCTAAAGAGAAAAATAAACTCCAAAAAGAAAAAACATAGGCATTTCGCTGATTTTTTCATGTAAAGTGCAAAACAGGCGATTTTTTGAAATGTTTGTATGGTGAACCCCCAGGGGGGTTCCAGGGGGTGCACCACTGACTGGCATCGGTGGGTCGGGCCTCCAAAGTTAGTGGGGGTCGGTCATACATATGGACTCGATTGGAGCACTCTAAATGGGTCTAAGTGGGATTTTTCAAAATTTTCCCCTACCCAAAAGTTCGACCCAAATTGGGGGACATCAGAATTCGTTTTAGAGGTATGGTTCCTTTGGCAAAGTTTCTTATTTTGATCCCTAGAATATTTTTAAATCGACCCGCCCTAGTGTAAAGGGGTTAGGAGCAAATATAAATGCAACTACCTGAAACGGTTTTGCGGCTCATTTTATACGGTTTCTATGCCTTTATTTTTTCATATTGACTCCCCGAGAGACTTTCATTTAAATAAATGAAATATTTCATCTAAGTTTAACCACCTTCACAAACAACATTGCACTAAGGACTTAAGGGCCGTTTTTAAGTATCCCTAACCCAGCAAGTAGCTACCACCAATTTTTGAGTACGGCGTTATATAGCCGCTCATATTGCTCGCCATGCATTGGGCCTCCATAAAATAAATGGTAAAGGTCTGCAACTTGGAAACTATTACCTTTCCAGTTATGACGCGTTACACCGCTTTACGCAAGCGCTCTGAAGCGAGCCAATTTGTATTAAGATGTCGGCTATGTAGCAAACCACACCCGCTAAGAGCGTGCCCAGTTTTCAGGGCCAAGGAGCCCACCGAACGCCTACGATTAACACATAAATACCGCTACTGCACCAATTGTCTTTCAGAGGCACATATCGCGTGCTTAAATGAAGGGTTATGTCGACGATGCGCCGAACATCATCATACGATGGTCCACGTTGAGCCCAACGAAAAGATCAGGCGACGACCAACACGTCCCACCAGGAATGACGCCAACGACACCGACTCAATGTCGCTATTTGCCTCGGAGGGCGATTTAGCTGACTCCGAAACATCTGCTTTCCGCCAGGATAATTTGACTGGAGTAGAATCCATGGCATTCCACCCACCCCCTGAAAGTAGTACTGCGCTGCAACTTTCCCGGCCACGTCTAGGCCATGAAATCACACAGGAAAAACGGCAAAAAAATGCTCCGACCTATAAGGGATCTTGGCGCAATCACAAATAGGGGCGAGTGGAATCTGAAGCATTCCACCTCCATTCTCGTCACAACCAGGGGGAGTGGAATCTGAAGCATTCCACCCCCTCTCTCATCGAAAACGGGGTAGAGTGGAATCTGAAGCATTCCACCTACCCTCTAGGGTCAACTTCCGCTCCGGCGCAATAGCAATACCCCCGGTCGTGCAATGCCTCACCTCGGTTGCACCAACAGCAGTCGTGAAGATAGAAGCAGGAGGACGCATACACCTCGTGCGGGCGCTACTTAACGTATGCGCCAGTGCCTCCGAGGTATCAGAGGACTTGGGACGCGAACTTCAATTGGGGGTAACGTACTTAAACGGGCGGATGGGGTGTTTTTTAAAATTACGTGGGAAGCATGGCAATTCGGCGACCATCACCACACATGCGGTCTGCGTTCAGCGGATACAACGCAAAACACCAGCCACAAACCTCGACGCAACAGTATTCGGTCAATACGCGAATCTTAAACTGGCAGATCCGCAATTTAACCTCGCCGCCCCGGTTCGCATTGTGTTGGGGGGCGAAAGTTGTTCCTAAGACATTGCTGGGAGCTATTCCAGCGGGAACTCTGGGTCCTTTATTGGCCCAGAATACAATCTTTGGGTGGGTACTATCCGGCGCTTGCTAAATATGCATAAAAAAATAATAAAAAAACTTACATATTATTTTTAAATACATACAAACATGAATTTTCCTTGAATTGATCAATAAAACGTGCCACTGAATTTGAAACCACGTATATTTCATTTTTTCCTTTATCTTCCCTTCTTTTCAGAGCGAAGAGCTTAGATATAAGAAATTAGTTTTGAAAATCTGAGGAAACACGACGGCTTCCGGTACGCTTTTTCTCTTCTTTGTTACGTTGCGTCATGCAACGGGGGCCGGCATGTTTAAGCCAGATGCCTAAAACCGTACTTAGTTAACAGAGTTGGTCGAACGGTTTAAGTTATATCTGCTAAAACATCGCACGGATAAATAAACCGTATGACAGCAAATCGCTTAACATTGTTAACAGTTTTTTATCCTTTACTTGAATTTATCGTTCATCACGTCAACACGCACCAGGAGCCGTAGCTGTTTTAACAAAGGTAACCTAAAAAGAAGTATAATTAGTATTATAAATTTACCGAATTAACGTGCCTTGTATATTAGTTAATATACATATTAAATATTTGAAAATAATAGATACCACATTTCTTTTCTTTTCTTTTACCCCCAAAATTTGGTCGGTCAAACTTTCGAGTTTGCACTCCGAGCAAAACAATTTAGATTTATCTGGCTCAAATCGTTGTTGTTGCATTTACATGCAAAATTATTTATCTGGCTCAGGATCTTTGCCACCGGTTGATGGCTTATGATTCTCAAGTTGAGCCACTGTTTCGTAACAACTCTTGAGATTTTCGAGGTATGCTAGTTATCAACATGAGCTCTAACGGTACTCAAGCCCAAATGCTCATTGGGTATATTCAACGCCATTTCGAACGAACGCAAATCACCGATAGGTTAACTAGAGTTTAACCATACCAGATAGGCCGCTTAAGCTCAGCTTAAACTTCAGTTAAAGTAGACTGAAGAACTGCAGAACAAGTTTAAGCGTAGTTTAACTGACAAACTGAGTTGAACTTGTACTGAAAAACCGGACCTTAAATAAAGATGCAAAACTTATTTTTAAATGTTGTTGCATCTAATACAGCAATTGGTGGTGTCATAAACAAGATTTTCACATTTTGTTTATTCGAAAAAGCTTTCTCCATCAGAGGCAAAGTATAGCGCATTCGACCGAGAGTTCTTAGTCATTTATTAAAACTAGTATCGCCTGTGGTCGAAACTCGACCAATTTTTATTTTTTTCAATTTTCGATTCACTCAAGTTGCATTTAAATAATAATAAGCTAAGTTGAAATAAAAGAATATATAATAAAATAAAATAAGAAATAAAATAAATTACAGATGGCAATTTCGATATTATTACAGATTTTCGAATTTACAAAAAACTTTTTCTATTAATTATAAAAAAATAGAGTAATATTTGTTAACAAAAATAGGCCTATGCACAGCGGCTGATCCTTACGAATCGATTCATATAACTTTTATATAATTTTACGTACGCTAACTATGCGAAACAGCCTGTCAATTGATTGTATGGAAATTTTGTTAGCGTATTGATATAGATATCTAGCACTTTGGGTACCTTTTAGAAGGGCGACAGTTTACGGTTTACGGTTTACACAGACCACAAACCATTAACATTTGCTTTAAATTCAAAAACAGACCGAAATCCTAGACAAACTAGACACCTCGAATTCATAGCACAATTTACTAACGGTATACAATATATAAAAGGAAAATATAATATAGTAACCGATACATTGTCACGAGCTTTTGAAGTAGATGCCATTAAGAACTTCGATCTAAATTTTAAAGTTTTACAAAAAGAGCAACAGCAAGAGAGGGAACTTAGTGAGTTAATACTTTTCATTATCTTAAGTTAATCAAAACTGCTTTAATAAATTTTAATATATGGTGCGAATTTTAGGAGAAAATCCCAGACCATATATTCAAAACAGCTTACAAAAAATAATTTTCGATATGTTACATGGAATCGCACACCCTGGTACCAAGGCTAACCGTAGATAGATAGTTAAAAAGTATTATTGACCAAATGTGAACAAGCAATTAGTCAGCCAGGCGCTGATATTTCTCAATTTTCGCTAAGGTGAATTCAGTACCAGGTGTTGTTATCCCAACAGCTGATTGCTTCTTCTTGATAATTTTCCATACATCGCCTTGTACTTTAATATGTCAACCAAGGCGAATTCAGTACCACGTATTGTTTCCCAACAGCTGATTGCTTCTTCTTGATTATTTTCCATGCAAAACCGTGTACTACAATATGTCAGCTAATCGAAATCAATTAAAATTTTCTTTTCACTTGACACTCTTCTGGACAGCGAATTGGTTAAATTCGCTTTGCCACCACCTGGTATGGATTC
This sequence comes from Eurosta solidaginis, assembly GCF_040869045.1. Taxonomy (NCBI): domain Eukaryota; kingdom Metazoa; phylum Arthropoda; class Insecta; order Diptera; family Tephritidae; genus Eurosta; species Eurosta solidaginis. The sequence goes on along the minus strand of NC_090322.1, from coordinate 196,021,780 downwards.
ACCTTTATCTACGCGCAGATATTACGCCTACTCAAAACATAATACCGGGCGAAGTTTTCTGGCGCTTTTTATTCAGAGTGGTCATATACAAAAATACAGATGAAAACAATTAAAACTTTTTTAAATTTTTGCTTTAGCACTTGACTGCTAAAATACGCCCAAAATGTTAAGATGTGTATCGAAGGACACGTTTGGTTACCAAGGATCTTAATCCGACGGGTGAACATCAATATTATAATAGTTTAATTTATAAAATACAGTTTACATATGTATATACGACGTACGTTACATACTTTTCCAAAGGCTTGCATGAGTTTCAATTTTTGACAGCGCACGTACGCCAGATAGTTGAAAACATTTATAGAAAAAACTAAAATTTAGCAAATGTTTTTGCTTATTACCTTCAAGTTTTTATTAATATTAATCTATAGATGGTATCCTTTAATATTTATATAGAATCACGTCTTTCGATATCTCTCCCAAATTTTTTTGACGTGTTTTGATAGTAAAACTAGTGTAATATTTCCGAATAATAATAAAATAGATGCGCTGAAGTTTAGCGTCAGAATGATATTCCTTTTTTATTGAATAAATTCTTTCCTATTTATACAAAAGTTCTTAACCTATACATATATACATTCTTACATTAATATTTACATACTAGAGGTGCATGACTCAATAGTGAGAAATGTTTTGTCAGCAAATTATATTGACCTACATATTGTCAATATGATTCCTACTTGAGCAATTTGGGTATGAATGAACTCATGGTAGGATATTGTATTTTCTTTTTTTATACCCGGCCAAGACAGTCTTAAATGTGTAGCAAATATAGAACACCACCGCCGCGCTGATATTTTTGACATTCGGCGGCGGCGTGCGAAAACCGACGAAAATCGGCGGCGGCGGCGTATATCTCTAAAACAGATAGAACTTAATAAGTGGAGTCTGTTTACTTTTCTCTTTATTCATTAAACAGTTGTGCAAATACATAAACAAAAAATTAAAAGGAAATTTTCCTTTGAAAAATAACAGAAAAGCATTTTGCCAAGCTTGTACTAATAACAATTCGCTGGAATATCATTAATTACATAGAATTTGTTATTTTGGTAGAGCGGAATCTGTTTGTTCACATGATTTCAAATTTTCATTTTGGTTCATAAAGCAATGGTATAAGTTTGCGAAGTAAAATCAGTTTTTAAGTAGACAGACAGCATCTTACTGTTTGACTTTAGCTGGAATGATGGCTCTTCATGCTACCAGCACGGATACGGATGGTCCCTTTCAACCCCATTTGGTACGCTGGCCCCTTTTTCAGTTTTGGTCCTTTTTAGGCATTAGCCACGACATTGACACTTTTCTTTCTTTTTCACTGAGGCAAAGTTTCACAATTCTGCTCAAAAATTTTTGTCACACATTCATTAACCCACATATAAGTTTCAATTTACTTGAATGAATTTTTACCGCAAAAATTCCTAAGTCAATAAAATGTAACAGAAGAATGATATTTCACCTGGGAAGTAATTTGGGCGAGCACATTTATGGCAAGCACATTTTCGTTTATTGTTGATAAAACAACGGACTTATCAGAAAAAAGTCTAGTTTTAGTGGCTAGGTATATCGATCGGTTATCAAACACTTTTCGTGATAGAATTTAGTCACTAATGAGCTAAAATGATTTATTTCAAATTTACGTGTGCCTTTAAGGAATTTAACAGGGCGTTCCACTGATGGAGCCATTACGATGGCCGTCGAGTGAAATGAATTGAAAACTAAGTAAAAGAATGAAACTAATATGTTTTATATTAAGTGTACTTGCCAATCACTTAATCTGCATATGTTTAAGCATACCGAGAGATATCGAGAGTTTGTGAAGGAATATATCATCAACGTGCCAAACAAAAAGTAACACTTTCAAAATTTTTTACAAAATAAATTCTAAGCAAAAAATTTCGCATCCAGCTCAAGGCAGCTCAATGAGTTTAAGGAATACCAGCGTAGTTTTAAGCCACGCAAGATACTTGAAAACTATGTATTTTGGCACAAGAAATATTTTAAATAGAAATATGGCTGAAATACATCTTAAAAGTGATAACTTTATGTACGACTACAACGATTTGCGATTAAATAAATGCATTTCTGTATTCTGGTTTTAAAGCAAGCGTATTGTGTAAAATTATTCCCGTAGGTGCTTTCCGAAACCCATAATCTTGAATAATTTTATTGCACTTTAAAGACGTTTGATTTCTAATCTGAGGCCTGGGGCTAGATTCTTTTACATTCATAAAGTGCCGTCGAGGCCTTCTTCACTCTCTCCTCTACGTTCAGCTGCCACGACAACTTACTGTCTGGAATGATTCCTGTATATTTTCGCAAGGTTTCGCCTGCAAGATCACCCCTCCTAGCTTAGGCATGGTCCGATTTGGGACAGGACTATACCCGTCTTCTCCGCGATGGACGCGTACTATTTGTCACTAATTCAAATATGCCATTAATCCGATCCACCATTTCGGAGCTATTGGGATTTAAAAAATGAGTTTCGATCACGGATCGTAACACGTAATACGGGCCAAGGATTCACCGGGCAATTCCTGGCATAAAGGTCCTACGCCTGTTTGTGGTGTTCACCGAGGACCTGCTTGTGTTTTTTTGCTACATACAGCTGAGTTCTTAGGTGCCATATTTCCTCATAATGCTTACGGACTCCTTAAACACCTGGGCGGTGTTGGCTCATCAATCAGATGTCTGTTGGGATACCCAGGTTTCTGGGTATTCAACAGGAACTGTTCTCTCCCTGATGGGGAGTATTCTCGCCTCATTTTATATATGGTGTTCTAGGGACATAAGAAGACAGCCCGTGGCGGTTCTAAGAGCAGTATTTGGCAGGCCTGTAGTGAGTATTTTTTAGGCTTGGCGACCATATAGGGGACGCGTAGCAAACAATCGGCTAGCCAATTGCTTTGTATGTGGTAAGCGTTTCTTTGTCTTTCCCCAAGTACTGCCAGCAAGGGTTTGAGGATTTTATTACGACTCTGGATTTTAGGTACAATTGCGGCTGCATGCTCACCAAAATGTAGATCCTGATCAAACGTCACGCCCAAGATTTTGGGGTGTAGGACAGTCGGTAGCGTAGTGCCATCGACGTGGATTTTCAAAATGGTCGACATTTGGGACGTCCATGTTGTAAATAAGGTCGTGGAGGATTTAGTCGGTGATAATGCCAGGTTTCGCGAGGCGAAAAATCTGGAGAGATCAGGGAGGTAGCCGTTTATTCTTTTGCAAAGCTCATCGATCTATGGGCCGGGGCCTGTGGACATTTATGTGCAGTCATCGGCGTAGGAAACGATAGTAACTCCTTCTGGTGGCGAAGATAGCCGACCACCCAGATAATTTGCGGTCCAACTTTTAAGACATGGGGGAAGGGTAGACCCTTCCAGGTCTTGCAGTAACGTGCCATGGTTGACCGTATTAAGAGCTTTTGATAGGTCTAGCGCACCGAGTACTGTTCTATGGTGGGGGTTTTGATTTAAACCGCAATTTATCTGGGTGCTAATGGAATTTAGCGCGGTGGTGGCGCTATGGAGTTTTCTGCAGCCATATTGATGATAGGCTAGCTGCAAACTTGCTTTGAAGTAGGAGAGGAAAATGTCTTCAAACGTCTTGGCTACTGGCGATAGGAGAGATATCGGGCGATATGACTCTCTTATGTTAGCTGGTTTCCCAAGCTTTAGTAGCGGGGCCACCTTGGCCATTTTCCATTTTTCGGGAATCTGACAGCACTTTATCGCCAAAGGCGATGGAAACTTTGTAGTTGTATCTAGACGGATTCGATAGGGACTTTACGGTGAACCAAAGTTTACCTACACCGGCAGAAGAGGTTACAACCACTTAGGTGCTGCTCGCATTTCGTCCGCTTGTGTTCACCCACAAGCAATCTGATGCGCTGGTTTATATCCCTTATTTGGGGGTCGCCGGGATCGCGCTGTCTTATAAGGTCACGTTCTCTCGCTAGAAAGTGAGGCTGGAAAGTGAGGCCGAATTTCGGGAATTCTACCGGCGGAAATGAAGCGAGCCGAGGCGGATTCCATGACCTTGTTAAAAGCACGCTTCCCTTGGCGAGCATCAGTTGGATAGGGAGGGCAGCAAAGCGGTTTTCTGTAAAGGATTTGTATTCCTCCCACTTTCCTTTTTTAAAGTTTATGAAAGTACGTTTTTCTGTGACGATGAAGTCGGCGGTAAGCTCTAGCGAAATAAGTATAGGCAGGTGGTCAAATGCCAATGTACCATCGGCTCCAAGTTGACGCAGTTTACGAGTCCTGCGCTCAAGATTGATATATCCGGCGAACTGTGACAGCTTCTATTTGATCCGCCAACATCCCACCCCTACTATCCGCCCGCAAGTTTGAATGCCATAGATCGTGATGCGATTTTTGCCAGGCGCTGATATTAGGGCGGTATCCACTGGGGCAACAGGTGGCAGGAGGGATGTAAATGTTAATGATTTCTAGGTTTGCATCGCCTGAAGGGACAGATAAGCCTTGACGTTCTAAGACACTCTCCCTGCGGCCGATGTCGTGATCAAATGTATGATATTGCACATAGTGGTGTATGATAAACGCGAGGCCTCCATTTCCGCTCTCGCTATCTTTTCTGTGGACATTATACCCAGAACAGGTCTGCAGAGCAGATCTTGCCGTGAGTTTAGTATCTTGAATCGCAGCAATGCGGATATTGTGCCGCTGCATGAAATTGACTATCTCCGCGATCTTCCCAGTTAATCCATTACAGTTTAACTGCAGAACACTGAAGTGACGTCGTCACTCTGCGGGTAAGTGACGGGTAACTACGCCTGGGTTGTGAAAGGCTAGGATGCAACTGCTGATGTGGCCCTGGGACTGGGCGTCCTAGGGTAAGCATTGGTGTACCCGGTGTATTTGGGTATGCGGCCTGGCAACATGGCGCAATGAATCCCGTCGGGGGGACCAGAACATCTAGGAAAGTGGCACCGTCCAAGGCGTAGACTACGGGACGCCCTTGGGCGTGAACAGCAAGGAGCAACAAAAGATTTATAGAAGTTAGGGCGTCTGGTTTTGGGATCTAGCCCAGAACAACCTGTCCGATGCAATTATCCCTGACACGAGACACACTGACAAGAGTATGACCGTCCTAAAAAGATTCTTTTCCGGCAGATGCAGCAAAACCATTTCTCAGGACCGGGGTCAGGAGATGGAGCCGGATTGGGTATACCTTCACGGAGCAAGAGAATATGGAGCAGTTCCGCTGCAAGGAGCTGCTGGGAGGATGAAAATTTGTGGGAGGGACGCAACAAATTAAATGGCGTTACACTAAAATGGCAGTCCCGACTGCCTTGGGAAGCGAAGTACGCCCCGTCCCGCCAATTTGTAGGACAAATTAAAAAGGAGCACGAAGCAAATTTGAAGAGAAGCTCGGCCTAAAATCTTTTCGGAAATTATCGCGCCTTATATCTATATTATAAAAATTTAACCTCATAGATAAGAACAACAAAAGGTTTATAAAGCTTTTTCAAATAACATTTCCGTATAAATTTCCTGCAATAGGAGCTTAATGAACGTATCTATTGTTTCATGAATAATAATGAAAATTTGAAATCAGGTGAACAAATAGTTTCTGCTCTACCAAAACAACAAATTCAATATAACTGTTGATATTCCGGAGAAATGTTATTACTACACGTTTGGCAAATATTTTGATTTTTTTTTTTTCAAAATAAAATTTCCTTATAATTTTGTGTTTATATATTTGCACAACTGAATGCAGTATCAAAACGTTCAGCGTATGTTTAATGCATAAATAGAGAAAAGTAAACAGACTCCACTAATTAGTTCTATCTGTTAATAATATAATATAATAAGAATAAGAATGAAATGGTAATTTCAATTCTACCTGCTGTGTCTTGTGGTGGCTTAAAAAAAACAACACAAGCAATTTTACGATCTGCAAATGCATCACAGTGATGCCTTGGTTTTAAAAGGGTTGTAAAAACGCTAATTTCTAATAATTTTTTTAAATTTCTTTTCTATTATTAAGTTAAATTCATTTTTTCATTTACATATGTTCTGACTAAATAAATTTCTAAAGAGAAAAATAAACTCCAAAAAGAAAAAACATAGGCATTTCGCTGATTTTTTCATGTAAAGTGCAAAACCGGCGATTTTTTGAAATGTTTGTATGGTGAACCCCCAGGGGGGTTCCAGGGGGTGTGTCACTGACATCGGTGGGTCGGGCCTCCAAAGTTAGTGGGGCTCGGTCATACATTTGGACTCGATTGGAGCACTCTAAATGGGTCAAAGTGGGATTTTTTAAAATTTGCCCCTACCCAAAAGTTCGACCCAAATTGGGGGACATGAGAATTCGTTTTAGATGTATGGTAGGGTTCTTCGGCATCCCCTTGATCCCTAGAATACGATTTTTACAGAGCAATGAGCGATTTTTAAATCGACCCGCCCTAATGAATAGCCTGTATATTTTATTCTCTACTTGCGGACGGATCCGCGGGTAAAGGCTAGTTTATTTATATGTCGACCATTCAGATAATTTTCAGTCCATCTTTTTAGACAAGGGGAAAGGATGAACCTTCTATGTCTAGGAGTAGCGTGCCGTGGTTGACTGTGTTAAAAGCGTTTGACAGGTCAAGTGTTACGAGCACCGTCCTATGATGGAATTTTTCCTGGTTTAGTCCGTAATTCACTGAGCGTGGTGGAGTGCTATGCATTTTGTGGAAGCCATGTTGATGGGTGGCAAGGAGAAGATTCGCAGGGAAATGATGGAGCAATAAGGTTTCCTATAACTTATCATAAAAAATGCTTATCACACCTTTTTTTGATTGGAAGCGATTTTTACTTGTCAGGTCACAAACACAGCGCACAAGCCGGATAAGGAATTAAGCGATATTTCCACACTCACACGCTAGCTTTCAGCAACGTCTTATGGTGTAAACACGTCTTAAACCATGGCAGAGTTCCCACTGCTTTTGGGATAGTAGTCAAAAAAAATCACAATCTGTTCTATCCATTGTTCCATTTTATAAAAGAAAAGCTTATTCCTAAATCTGGTTTTTCTTTTCAACCCAAAAGCCCTCTTGTTTGAACATGAGCTCACAAACAATTAAAATATTATTTATATTGCTTTCAACTTTATTAAAATTAATATTCACTGAAATAACATACAAAAATTACCTAGTTATTAATTAAAATTAAGCTTTGGTTTTGCGGCATGGTTTTAGCTAAGCTTTTCAATAAACTCGCTTTTTAATTAAGTTCGTCTAAAACCGTAAATTAAATTAAATGCTTGCAGGTAGTGCAAATATTAACTCTTCAGCAATTTACAAGCACGTCAAATATAATTGGAATACTAAAATATTTACAAAGTTAAAAGTATGAATGTAGATCAATTTGCATTGTTTGTGCCAGTTACATATTTGCACATAAAATATAAAATTCACATGAAAAGTTATTGATGAGCTATTAATTCATTATAAGAAGAGAAGGGAAACGTGTAAATATCCGGTAAATTGCTTATACATAGTAAAAATTGGTAAATATCCAAATATTTACCCAAAAGAAGGGTATAAATCATGTTTTAGAAAATATGGCAAACAAACACACAATTACAATCAAAATCGTACCCCATGTGTAGTACATTGGTGGGATTCAAGAGTATGTCGGCTGGATGACAGATTTCGCGTCTTTTTCAAAAATCTTCAGGGAATATTGTATACTGTTACAAAACTATTAATTAACCCAACAGACAGTCAAAGAATCGAGAACTGATATCTAAATCGGAGCATTTGGCAACTTTATAGGTGAATTTTAGTGGGGGAAACGGGTCTTTCGATGGTCGTACAATATGAGCCTACAATATGAGCTCTAAGTAAGAATTCGAAATCACATTTTGAATGCGTATACGACAATTAATAGAGAAATACTAAGAAGAAAATGTCATTACGGCACTTAAAAATATTCGAGTTATACGATTAATCGAGTATTCACTTATGCGATTATTTGAAGCAATTTTTAATTTATAATTTTTTTTAATAATTTGGGAAAAATTTAAACAACTATTTTTGTACCTTTATTAATCGAATTTCGCTATTCGAATAGTTGATTTATTTAGATTATTCCAATAACCGCATTTCAACGATTATTCGATTTTCAAAGCCGGGCTTCGATTTTATATGAAGTGTTAATACAAAAAAATTACGTATACGCAGTGTATGTACAAAATATTTATTCTTTGATGAATTTTTGTTAATTTGATCGATTAGTAGGCATTGAAATATTGGAATGGTATTTCTCAAAAATGGTGTCACCATGTAAAATTTTCCGAGCTTTCCGATTCCGGTAAGAAAAACATAGGTAAGTGTACAAAACTTTCGGGAAAATTTATATTTTGGTAAAAAGACCAAAAATGGTCAAAAATCGAAATTTTTTACAATTTTTGGAAAGCAATTTTTGATCATCACAAATATATTTTGCTTTAAAAAAATAAAGCAGACGTGCGTACTCTTTCAACGTGTCACAACTGACAGTTTTTACGATGAAAAGTACGCTCGAGATGTGATCAGTAACAATCGGTTCACACGAGAGCTTTGAGAATCGATTTCTCGAATGCTCGAAACGACTTCTTAAATGCTGCAAGTTGGACTAAATAAATAGACAAGGTAAAATAAAAAAATTTAATTGATAAAGCAGCTGTTGTATTATGTGGGAGATAAATGACTCTGGATGTACCGTGAAATAGTCCCCAAAATCAACTCGATATTACCAAGCATTGATCTCGAATTGGTCCCGAAAAAGTTTTCAAAACTATCCCGTCCTTATAGAGAAAATTACCCTTATATGGTCTTCAAGATCATTATGGCAATGATCACAACCAAAGTCATCCGGAAGTTACTCCGAAATGATCTCTAAATGACCTCGGGAGAATCCTCACAACTTGGCCTCGAAATGGTCCTCACAGACCCTGCAACCATCACGAAATGGCAACGAAATAGTCCCTTAAACCTTCAAGGAGTGACCAAAATTATCCCGAAATACAAAACGCGTATCATTCGTTGTTATAATTTTGCTCTCTTATGCGCTCTTAAACACCACTTAGATCATATTCTGTCCAAGAGCATTACTATCACGTTTTATGCAATGTCTCAACACTATAATCTCTTCATACTCACAGACGGAGCAGTAGCAGCGTATATTTTTTAATGTTACTGCTGCTCTGTAGTAGTAAATACAAACATTGGTTTAAAATTACAAATATTAAGTTTTTATGCTTTATCGAATATTCGATTGGTCAAACATCACGAGCTCTAAATGATAAAGTTTAGGCATTAAATAACAACACCAATAACAAAGTATTTAGGAGGAAACCCAAGGAACAGCAAGGGCAGCAATAATGTACAAATTTAACTGATTTTTTGCGTAAAAGAGTGCACCCTGCCAATTTTCCCTACAAGCATTTCGAGTCACAATAGAATCGGAAAGGAATCCTAAATTGGAGCGTTTATACTCATATGAGCTCATTTAAGATCCGGAAATGTGTGCATTTCCCTTCATACAATGGTCGTTTCATAAGAGGCTTATTTCATATATTATGTGAGCCTAAATGGGAGTATGTTCATACCCTTAAATATGAGTCCAATCAGACTCCCATAACGGTCATAATTTACCTCTTAACTCTTTTCGCTAGGCATGAAAAATGTAGCAGCATATTGGGAAACCTCTGTTATAAAGTACGATATTTAAAATGGAACCCCTTAAAAGTGGGGCATGTCGATTTAAGCGGCAATCTAACACAAACAAAGGTTCGGCCAACCAACCGGGGTACAACGCGGGTTGTTGCAATCAAAACAGTCCAAAATTCAGTCCATACAAAAATTGCTAATATGCGGATTATCTATATATTAATACGCTAACAATTTTTACATACAAACAATTGACAGGCGGTTTCGCATAGTTAGCATACGTAAAATTATATAAAAGTGATATTAATCGATTCGGATAGATCAGCCGCAGTGCATAGGCCTATTTTTGTTAACAAATATTACTCTATTTTTCTATAATTAATAGAAAAAGTTTTTGTAAATCCAACAATCTCTCCAAATTTGGATATTTACTTTCTTGCACAAAAGCGCGCCATCTTTGGACAAATTATGTAAGTGCTCTAAGCCACAAACCTACATAAGCGTGAAAGATTAAAACATGGTTTCCCATTGTTGCAACTTACCTATAATAGCCTCTACCAAAATCCTAAATAATTGTTCCAAAGTAATTTGTAGCGTACCAAAAAATCTTAAATAGAATTAATTTCTGACCTGCCCATTTTTTGTGGCAAATTTCAGTTACACGTAAATACATAAGTCTTTATTTAACAGATTCTTTGTTTTTTATTTTAGATGTTTACAAAAAAACATGAAATCGCAAATAATTAGTTATTTTTTGTTGAAACTAACTAATTTTTTTATAACAATTAATGGCAAATTTGCCCCAAAATGTTTTTGCATTTGCAGATTTAATCCTCATTTTAGATAAAGTACGCCTTATACTGAACAAAAAAAAAGTTACAAAAATATAACATTAAATTTTTTATATTGTTTTTTATGCTAATTTATTTTATTTCTTATTTTATTTTATTATATATTCTTTTATTTCAACTTAGGTTATTATTATTTAAATGCAACTTGACTGGATCGGAAAATTTCACGTTGTATATTAAATGAAAAAAAAACGTCCCAAAAACCTTTTTGATTTTAGGGCAAAACGGCAACCGGCATCATGGCGGCCGTATTGTGTAGGCAGTATATTACCCACTATCTATATATTAATACGCTAACAAAATTTCCATACAAACAACTGACAGGCGGTTTCGCATAGTTAGCATACGTAAAATCATATAAAAGTGATATGAATCGATTCGTATAGATCAGCCGCAGTTTATAGGCCTATTTTTGTTAACAAATATTACTCTATTTGTTTATAATTAATAGAAAAGTTTTTTGTAAATCCAACAATCTCTCCAAATATCGATATTTACGTTCTTGCACAAAAGCGCGCCATCTTTGGACAAATTATGTAAGTGCTCTATCCGAAGCTCTATCCGAAGATTAGAATCTTCATATTTCCACAATGATCACATTAAAAGCTGGAAAAAGTCTAAGTACACTTATTGCGTTTTTATATGGAACTGTTTGTTCACTTCACTTAATTTCAAGTAATTTCACCATAATTATATGTCAATTTCATTTGATTTTACATAATTTTTATATTTTTGTTTAAGGAGCTCCATACCAAAACGTTATAATTACATGTGAAAAGTTTGTAGAAAATTTAAGAAAATACAATCAAAAACTACAAAGTCTTAGATAAAATTCAAGATTTTACATAAAAAGTTAAGTAGGTTAGACCAGTCTGCTATATTTCCAACACTTGATGCATAGACTGAGTTGAAAAAAATACACGTTGGTCGAATTTCGACCACAGGCGATACTAGCTAAGACATTATTAGGCGAAGCATCCATAAAAGAAAAAACGGCCATACCATTTTTGTGTTCGCTGTTTTTATAATCCTTCGTCAGGGATAGGGGTATCGCGTTCGTACTGACCCGCGCTTTCTACCAATGAGAAATAATATTCCCTTTATATTAGTAACCTATACGTGCTCTCTATACCGATTGAAGGATCAACATTAGTTTCTGTAGTAATCTTGATAAAATTTTCGGATATTATTCCTAACTTTCAGCGTCTGAAGCTACTCGTGGTCCGGCTATTTAGCCTCCGGTTCCTTTTTCCAAAAATGTATATTGCCTACGATAGCTCTCTCATATTGATTTACGGTACATAATGTACTCTACTTCATTGTCACCAGCGGCTACCCTCACTGGAAAGGAGTGCTTAAGCTTCACATTGGCTAACAAGTGCTTAAAGTTATGAAATAGTTTAAATGAGCTGAAGATCATAGACGTTATTGAGTGTTTTTCTTCACAATTATTTAGTAAACGCATCTTAGTACATTTGTTGCTGTCAATGTTAAAAACTAAGTTAAATATTTTTTAATAATGGTACTATTTTAATTTCCATTTCATTCTCCAAACTGAATAAAAATTCGTTAATGAAGTACGCCGAATGGCATTTTTGTGCATTAAAATTTTTTTTTTTTATTTTACTAATCGTGTTAACTGCACAATACTACTGAAATATTACATTTCCAGTCACCTACATTTATGTTAACGCAATCTACTCAAACATAACTCTCTAATAATCACTTAAAACTGCTTCTGCATTATTAACTGCTAATAGGTAGGAGGCTTAAAGCGTCTTAAAGCGGTCGTTTAGTGACCCAGTACTGTATATTTTAAAAAAACATAAACAAAGCATAAATAAATACAATAAAATAGCAAACTAAGGAAGACCAGTCCAAACTTTGTCACTGATGATGACACGTGGATGAGAAGCTTTTCGGCTATTATGTATTAATTGTAAGTGTCACATAAAATGACAAGAAAACACTCTCTGACAACCAACTGCTTGAGGGAGGGCGCCAAAATACCATCACTAAATAAAAATTGAGCGTTGTGAGAAGCATGACGGTTTATCTCTGATATTCATAAATATTTATTTCTCTCAACAAGTATATGTTTATCAGGGAGACTGTTAAGTGACTTGCGTTCACCTAACCACTCATCTGTGACTTGCGATCACTTCTCCAAGCGACTTCACTAGTTATGACTTGCGTTCATACAACCCTGGCGGTAGAGCAGACTGGAATTGCCATCCAGTGCTTCCAGTCAACAGCGTTGGAATATGCTATAAATACAAGTGCAATGCATTAACTCGCTCTCTTGTTTACGTGGAACGCTTAGCAGATATCATCAACCAATATTAAATCTTCTTCGGATCATTAATTGCGGAGCGAGTACGAACATCATCACCTACGCCAACTCCAGGGAAAATAAAAGGAAGTATTCACCCACAACCGTAAGTTATATCTGTAAATATCAATCATCCGAGGTAGCATTTGCGCTGCGGTAATCCCCTAACTCAATCTAACCCTTGCGCGGCCACCACCATACTCGCGTGAGATTGGTTCTCGAATCCCACCTAGCCCTTGCGCGGTCGCAAGACGGATTAAATCCCGCATTATATTCTTCAACTTAACTATTCAAATTTCATTTCATTAAATTTTTCTTTCCATTGTGGAATTAGTTATCTTTTACATCATCATATTTGCTGTGTGAAGTATCAGCCTTTAATTTTCAATTGTTAGTTTGAAGTACTAAATTCAATAAAATAATTAGAACTGAATTAATATCCATTTGCGTCAATGCGTTAAACAGAGATCTACAAATAAATATCCCAGTTGTGTTGGACTCTTATCACTTTTTATTTTATTTTCCTTTTTTACACGCTTACAGCATTGAACAAGAAGTAATCAAATTTGGACAATTAAATTCTTCTATTTTTAATTGTCAAACCCTTTTCGAAAAAGTTCGAAATTTCGAGAAAATTTTACTAATATTTTGAACTTTTAATCGAGAGTTTTATGAATTTGTAAAAGCATGCAATTTTGTTGCCCAATCAATTTTAGTCTAACAAAATGCAAGTTATAAGTCGCTCAAAATTCGTAAAGATTTTATGCCATACCAAGAAACTTTTTAAATAGAAGATTTAAATTTTGAGAGACATATACATAAATTGTCATTTTTTGGAACAGCGCAGGAATTCTTGTTCTATGAAAAGGTGAAATTAAGAACAAAAATTTAACAAAAACTAATTCAAGTGTATGACATTTTTTTTTCACTTCGTCGTTTCGCAGAACAAGAACTCCCCACCATACTACAAAACCACATACTCAAAAAAAAAACAAAAAATACAGAAAACTTCATATAAAAAGATTGAAATTTTCGTAAAAATTTCTCGAATTTTTTCGAAAACGTTTTTGAGTTTCGTTTGCATATTTTCAAATACAAAAATCCTGCATAAAGACTTCAATTGACGAAATTCGAAAAAAAATTGCCACTGCTAATTTCATGTTGGCTGCTTTATATTAGGCAACTTCACTTCTCATGTGTTACATAATTTGGACAAAGAGTCTTATTACTGTAAGTAGTTATATACGTTTCTATGTCATTTTTAAATAGTATCCGGTTCTAAACAGTTCTCGGATCCCGAACTTGATTCAGTTTTAAATAAAAACTTGATTCTAAATAAGTACCACGATCCGCAAAGTGACCGTATACGAAAAATCACCCGAATCTAAAAATAAACCCAGATCCAAAAACCGACCTGTTGCTGAAAAAGTACCGGGTAGTAAAAAAGTATGCAAATTAGCAAAACAAAAAATATCCGAATCCGAAAAGTATCTTGGTCTGAGGAGCTTTCCAGTTCTAAAAATAGTGCCAGTTTCTTATATAAGTATGTCGCTCATATACTTCAATGGTCTCATAACTCAAAAAACCAGAGTTTTAAATGAAAAATAATTTTCCAATTAAATTAAAATAATAATGAACGCAAAATACATGTTTTATTATAAAAAAAACGTGGTATGTATGTTTGTTTGTAACTCTCTAAACTAGGCGCGCAAAGGAGAGTTACAAACAAATAAATATAGTTTAAAAAGCTAAAAACCACGCTTTTAAATAATATCGAACTAAAAAGTTAAAAATAATTTACAAAATAATTTTGGTATGCCTTATACTCTATGGAGATAGTTCTGAAATCATCCCGAAATAATTCCTATATAGAATTTATAAAATAGTTGCACAATTTGTCGATTTATCCAGTTCAGAGATATCCCCAATTGATATCGATACCACTAACGAATTTATGCAGAAAACAACTCCTGAAATTATTCCGATATTTGTTCAAAATAATATTTTTGAGGCAAATCCAAAATGGTCCCAAAAAATCTAAAAATTATCTGGAAATATTAGCAAAACGATTTCCAACTGATGTCGAAATTATATGGAAACAGCTGCTAATCAATTCCGAAAATACTCTTGAAGTGGTTCCCAGATAGTCACGAAACGTTCTAGAAATGATCCAGTGCGAGAGTAAGCGATCCAGAGCTAATCACAAAAACAATACAGAAATGGTGGAGTGAGAAAAGTTCGATTGTGTTATGTCCACTTCAAATGGTCATTAGGAAAATTGACTTCATGACCTTTCGTAATTTGACTTTATGACCATTTAGAAAATTTCTGTTAGACTTTCTGCAGTATTTGTTAGACGTTGAATTGAATAAGCTCTTTTTTTTCAAAAAATCCCCGCCGGCTCAGCTCTCAATGCACTTTAATGAAACCAAAATGAGGTAAGGAATATTTGAGGTAAAAGTCTCGCGGCGTAACTTCTACCTGAATAAGTTCTTCTTATCAATGTGGGTCAGTTTTTATCCTAAATTTTACTACAATCAGACAAAAATATCCGAAAATTTTAATAAGTATCTCTTTTCTCTCAGCTAAACAAATGTATAGCGAAAATACCAACCCATGCTGCAATTCGACAGTTGTTAAAATTTGAATACATGGAGCGTGCGAAACAAATTAATTGACCCTATGGCCACTTGAGAAGACTTTGTGAACATTTCAGTAAAGCAGGATAGTCCTAACGTCAATATCTCAGTCAATATTATAAAATAAATAAACACTTGGAGCGCTTTACCTACGAGGATATCTAGCCGGAGCTCCTCATCCAATTTGAGTGGTGAGCCCACAAATTGGCGGGACGGAACCTACATGTTTTATGCCGACTTCGTACGGCACTAAGATACTTTTCATGGCAGGAATACACTCGCAGTGTTTGCCAAATCACTTCCGATGAGCGACCCCAATTAGAAAAATTTTTTCTAATTAAAAACCTTTTTATGAATTTTTAATATTACTTTGCTCGGAAGTTACGTTCGGTGTGGTAGGCGGAGCACGCTACTACCACACCAAGGCGGCCGTTATACTTTAAATCGGCTTTACGGTTATTGGAAGTGCTCATAAAGTCAATTGATACAGAAGTACTGGCGAAATGATAACTAAAACAAAAAAATCCAATATTCCCCGCCCTATTCAATATAACCCTACCTTGTTAGCCAAAAATTATTTCTTCTTCAGTAACAATTACATAAGTACAATTTTCGCCCTTTCAGAGTTATGCGCTAGCTCTGGTTTGAAGGCGTTGCTCACGAAAATATATCACTTGTGTTTCATTTGAGATGTCATGTTACGGCATTGTTATCTATGATAATTGCTTAAGTCACAAAAAAGTTTGTACGGTCTTCCTTAATTTATTGTCTCTTTGACAATCTTTTACATAGCAATTCGAAATCACCACAATCGTTTTCTTCACGCGCTATTTAGTAGTGTAGTATCTAACAAGACTTGTGGCATTCTCTACATATTGTGAGTGAAGTATATACACACATTTGTGCATTAGGGTGGCCCCTCATTTTATGGAGAAAACAAAAAAGTGTTTGGTTTTGCGATCTCATCCCCAATAAAAATGCGAATAGCGCAAAATGAATCTATATAAAGTGTTATGGCAATCTATAGACATTCAGAGGTTGTGCAATGAGCTTGAAATCCTGAAAAGAGATGAATTGTAAACATTGCAACTGTTTATATTCCTTTATTCTAGACACGTTTACTTCTTTTCAAATTTGTATGTCTTTAATTCTTTGTTGTTATTTTTTTTATATGGTTTTAACCTTAGAAATCGGTTTACTAATAACAGAGAAAATTACAAAGTTTACAAACGGCGATGGTTACTAGGCCAAGCTTCTGAATTTCACTTCTTCATCAGCTAGCCTCTCGGGAGCTGAGTATTAAACTCGAAATCTCCAGCATTCATACTTTATACTAGTGCAAAGGCCTTTATCCATTCAGCCATATGAATATCACGCTGCTCGCGTCTAACTGTTGCCTTCTTGTTGCTATTCCTTTATTCGCCAATTAGGTGCATACTAATTCTATATGATTTTTAATCCTAATTGTGTGGAATAATTATAGGCGCGCTCTAAGAGCTTAGTAACATTGGGTTTATAGCATTGCTTTTATAAGCAGTACTTCCGCATTCATATGACTGTGTGCCTTTACACTAGAATAAAGTATGAATATTGGAGATTTCGAGTTCAATACTCAGCCGCGAGGAGCTAGCTGATGAAGAAGTAAAATTCAGAAGCTTGGCCTAGCAACCATTGCCGTTTGTAAACTTGGTAATTTTTCTCTAATACATATCAATAACAAAAACAAATTGTATAAAACAATTTGAGCAGGTTTCGCTAATTAAATACACGAAAACAATTTTTCTTTATTCATTCTGAAGATTAAACAGAAATTGATAGCGTTTTGAAACTTGCACGTCGTTAAAGTCAAATTTAATGAGCTATCTGCGTACTCGAAAAATTTCAAAAATTTATAATAAAAAGTTGAAAATTTTGCGCGCAGTTGAAATCTTCTCTTTTATAACTTTTTTAGTATTTGAAAAATTTGTTTAATTTAAAATGCATTTAAAAGCAATCTCTGTAAAGGTTATTGATAACAAGTAAGAGTCAATTTCGCCTACAATAAATGGAGTAAAGTGAGCAAAAGAAAATTTAAAAATTCGCAATTTTTATGTTTTCAAACTACTTGCAACCTCTAAATCTTTTTTGATATCCTAAAACTTTGCACATACAAATTTTAGGGCAATTTCAATATTTGTAAAGGGTGAGATTGAGAATCGGAACACTTGGGAAAATAAGGCCCACCCTAACGTATGTACATCCATAACAATAATTGTTTTCTTCCATATGTATGTAAATCTTTACTTAAATTTTCTTTTCTACATCTTTTTTAAGTTTAACCGAATTAATTTACGATTATTTTATGCGTCGCGAAGGGAAATATAGAATGGACCATAATTCGAAGCTTAAAATGTAGACCTGAAAGCGCATTTATTCCGTTTGGCAACATAAAAACGATTTGAAACGAGCGATAAAAAAAGTTACTCATACGACCGGGTGTACGTGCAAGCAAACAAAAAAAAAACCACTTAGAGCGAATTGAATTTTTTACAGCATTTCTTTTGCATTGTTGTTGGCTATTTGAGCAAAAATTCAATTTGTACTAAATCGTGGATTGTTGCGGCTTTATGTGCAAATAGACTGAGCAAAATAATTGCATACATAAAATTTTTATATAAAGAACAATAAAATAAATTTTGTAGTGGTGAGTGAAGAAGAGGCTATAAAAGAGTAAAATCAAAATACATATATGTACATTTCCTTTTATGTATGCATATGGCTTCTTCCAGAGAAATCGACACCTCGTAAAAATTTCAATTATCTAAGCCCATGCACCAACCAACTCTCGAAATAATTCAGGATCGGGACCATCTATGGACCTCAACATTCGCGGTACAGTGAGTCTAGATGCTGGAACGATAAGCAGTATGACGACAGTTGTTTCCTAAGATGATGGATTCGACAACATATATCATGCGTCCCTATCGAACTTCGAGTAAAATTTAAAGTGAAATGCAGGGGTCTTCTCCGAACAGCTTCCTGTTAAAAAATTTACTAGCGGTATAGCGGCATGCAAATACTTAAGACAATCAAGCATAGCTAATGCATGGGATTCACCATTTACGTCCTTTAAAGTTGACGACACCTACGAAAAGGCACCTCGCGAGGCAGCAAACCTAGCGACCATATAACTAACATGGGTACAGGGTCACAGGAATATTGGTGAAAAAGCGGTGGAAGCAGCACAGGCCCGTGTATCGTTAGATATCACTAAGGCAATCACAGTGCATCAGCCACCTACATCCATGCATGATCGCCAAACTGACCGGAGTATAACCAAAAAAGAACAGAGACTTTACTTAAAATAATTAAGAAAGAAATTTTTAGGATAAATCCACCATTACAAGACACTCGCCATTCAGTATACACACGAAAATGATAGCAATCCCACTCAAAGACAGGAGGGTTTGCAAGGAAACGGACATCCATTTCCTTAGACAATGCCCATCCCTGGCGAATATCAGGTAACAAACTTAAAGCGGCTTTGTGCTCTACAATCTAAGTGACAAATTTTGGCACAAAGACATACCAAGCTACATGTATATCATTTGATGGAAAATGTGAAATTACGTAGACCATTCCGAAGACGGTGCAGACTTAGCACTAGCATCCTAGCTCACTCTTCATTATCACAATATTTATTAGGAGAACCACATATATGAGGTGGCCAATGTTAATGATTTGACACTGTCATAGGCCACGTCAACGATTAAACTGTTAATGACAGCAGTTGGCGGGCTTGTGCTACATTCAATCTATACAACTGATGTTTCCTTATGACGTTTGGATACCATCGACGTAGCGTGGCGGAATTGCTCTATGCTAAAAAGCGAAATGAGATACAAAACAAGAAGCTCTTACTCAATTGTTTCCACCAGGCAACTGCTTCATTCAGATGTACACCAAGATGTATAACAGAACATCTGCCTATGATGACATCTGCAACAATTGGCACAACCGTTTGATGCAGCTGTACGTAGCTTTCTTAGAAGGGTGAGATCTGCTGAATACCATTATTAAAACTATATTACGGGGCATTTTAGAACAAGATAGCACACTTTCCAGCGGGACGCAGGCCACTCTGGCTAAAGTTCGATTTTATTTCTAGAATCACCCCCAGCATACGTAAGTGTATGCTGCATCATGTTCTACTTCAAAACTCTTTGGGATTTCGTAGCTTGGCTGCATACCAAAGTCTTGGAACAAGGTTGAAGTTACTTTAATTCCAAAGGCAGGTAGGAACTCTCACGTATCCTTAGAACGTTGGATCCCACTTATTGAACGTGAGGGACCGGACTCCTCGGTGGTTGCTATAGGGATCGCAGCATGCCTACATGCCATTCGATTGTAAATTCAATAGAGGGACCCGTATAAGGAGCTAGACTTATGCTGCAAGTTTAAGTTGCGTAGAACTATTTTATGATTTAGTGACCTTATTCTCGGGTCATAGCAATCTCCCTGGTAGTTATCACGCAGATTTTCTTGGGCGCAAAGGTATAGTTAAACCGAATGTAGATAGCTGTAAGAAATACGGAGTGTCCCTTGTCACTCGTGTAATCGACCCTGTAATCTGCTCCTCTATTGATGGGCCTCAATTCAGCTAAGTAAATTCTGCGCGGCCACTATATCTAGCAGGCTAGCGAGATTCTTCTGACCGGTACAGCGGCAACGCGGTAGCATGCGATTCTGAATTTATTGGGTTCACCAAGGCGTAACTATCAGTGAGGGTTGGGGTTTTGATGGGTCACTGTCCAATGACACTTCATGTGGTGAATCTCAAAATGCTGGCAAAATTTTTGTTTTCCCAGTTTCATAGAGGATGGCAAGATGGAATTACCGAGACATGCATAATGACAAGGTGGAACTAATGAAACAGTTCCTGTTTGACCTTTGCAGATTTTGCTAGAATTAGGCTAAGTATTTCCACGTAATTATAAAAATTGTTTCCGAGATAAACGGGCTAGTAAATTCAGGTATTGAATCCGTAACCTACTTGATCTTTATACGGCAAAGTACTATAACTTCCCAAGTCTTCTATAGTGTAGGTATCGTTACAACAACAATAACAAACGTTACCACGCGAAAAGAAATGCGAAGCCAAATTTGGTAAGATTGAGATACACACTTTAAGAGTTATCATGTTTGTTTCATAACAAATTGGCACTTAACCATCTACGCGATTTCGGACATTATATACATAGCAAGTCGCATCAGCCATCCTTGCTTCGTCATAACTCTTGCAAATTGGAAGCTAAAGGAAGTTCAAGTCTTCTTCTCTGCCCAAAAGGAAGCCATTAAACAAACTTTAAATGAAATTATAAGTCACCGTGGAAATGTGCTTTTTTCAATTTTACATGCGCAGCCACCGTGATAGGGTGGTAACGCACTCCGCCTACCATACCGAGGGTTATAGGCTCAACCCCGGGTAAAGTACCATCAAAATTCAGAAAAGTTTTTTAAATTAGAAAATTGTTTTTCTAACCGGCGTCGCCACTCGCAAGTAATTTGGCAAATATTCGGAATGTATTTCTGCTATGAAAAGCCTCTCAGTGGAAATAAATCGGACTGGCAGATTGCGTTTGGAGTCTGCAGAAAACATGTAGGTGCAGTCGACGCAGATTTGAAGAGAAGTTCGGCCTTAATGTCCTCGGTAGTAAATCGCACCAAGTATTTTTATACCTTTCATGAAAATGAAATGGTATATTAATTTCGTCACGAAACCGAAAATTGGAAGTCCTTAAAAGAAAATAGATAGACCCACCATTAAGTATACCGAAATAATCAGGTTGAAGAGCTGAGTTGATTTAGCCATGTCCGTCTGTCCGTCTGTCCGTATGTCCGTCTGTCTGTTTGTATGCAAACTAGTCCCTCAATTTTTGAGATATCTTGATAAACTTTGGTGAGCGGGTGTATTTGGGTGTCCGATTAGACATTTGTCGGAACCGACCGGATCGGACCACTATAGCATATATCCTCCATACAACCGATTTTTCAGAAAAAGAGGATTTTTGTAATATCTTACCCAATTTAACAGATTGAAGCTTCAAACTTCACCATATACTTTCGCATATTGCACGTATTGTTGCCTGAAAAAATTGATGAGATCGGTCGTATATATAGTATATATCCCCCACAACCGATTGTTCAGATAAGGAAATTTTCGTAATTACTGCCCTATTTTAAGAGCTAGAGGCTTCAAATTTCAACGAATGCTTACGTATATAGCATATGCTGTTGTCTGAAAAAATCATAAAGATCGGTGGTATATATAGTATATATATGGTGGTATATATAGTATATATATATAGTATATATATATATATATATTCGCAAATTTTAGCCCCATTTTAACAGCTAGAAGCTTCAAATTTCACAGAATACTTACGTATTTAGCATATATTGTTGTCTGAAAAAATCATAGAGATCGGCTGTATATATAGTATATATCTCATACAACCGGTTGTTCAGATAAGAAACTTTTCGCAATTTCTACCCAATTTTAACAGCTAGAAGCTTCAAATTTCACCGACTGCTTACGTATATAGCATATATTGTTGTCTGAAAAAATCATAGAGATCGGTTGTATATATAGTATATATCTCATACAACCGATTGTTCAGATAAGAAACTTTTCGCAATTTCTACCCAATTTTAACAGCTATAAGCTTCAAATTTCACCGATTGCTTACGTATATAGCGCATATATTGATGTCTGAAAAAATCATTGAGATCGGTGGTATATATATTATATACTTCACATAAACTGTCATTTTTGCCCCTTTTTTACGGCTAGAAGCTTCAAAATTCATCAAATTTCATCAAATAGTTACTTTTACGTCATATATTTTTGAAAGACGTGATTCGTAGTCATAGTTTTTACATGCAGACCACAAAAAACGTGAAGCTTTGCATCCTCGCACAGATTACCTACCTATTTTTTATTTTATATTTATCTTAAAAATCGTTTAGATATGTTCAAATTTCACCAAATGCTTACGTGTATAGCATATATTGTTGTCTGAAAAAATCATATAGATCGGTGGTATATATATTATATACCCCATATAAACTCTAATTTTTCCCCCTTTTTACGGCTATAAGCTTCAAAATTCATCAAATTTCATCAAATAGTTACGTTTACGTCATATATTGTTGAAACACGTGATTCGTAGTCATAGCTTTTACACGCAGACCACAAAAAACCTGAAACTTTGCATCCTCACACAAAGTACCTACCTGTTTTTTATTTTATATTTATCTTAAAAATCGTTAAGGTATGTAGATCTGTTCACTATTTATTTCTTATCTTATACATCCGATTACTCGGAGATTACGAGCGGGATAAGATTATTGTTCAGCCCCATTCATGAAAGGTATGAAGTCTTCGGCACAGCCGAAGACAGTCCCGTTTTTACTTGTTTTTTTTTGTTATACACAGTTGAGCAGAGCTCACAGAGTATATTAACTTTGATTGGATAACGCTTGGTTGTACAGGTATAAAGGAATCGAGATAGATGTAGACTTCCATATATCAAAATCATCAGTATCTAAAAAAAATTTGATTGAGCCATGTCCGTCCGTCCGTCCGTCCGTCTGTCCGTTAACACGATAACTTGAGTAAATTTTGAGGTATCTTGATGAAATTTGGTATGTAGATTCCTGGGCACTCATCTCAGATCGCTATTTAAAATGAGCGATATCGGACTATAACCACGCCCACTTTTTCGATATCGAAAATTTCGAAAAACCGAAAAAATGCGATAATTCATTTCCAAAGGCGGTTAAAGCGATGAAACTTGGTAGATGGGTTGACGTTATGACGCAGAATAGAAAAGTAGTAAGATTTTGGACAATGGGCGTGGCACCGCCCACTTTTACAAGAAGGTAATTTAAAAGTTTTGCAAGCTGTAATTTGGCAGTCGTTGAATATATCATGATGAAATTTGGCAGGAACGTTACTACTATTACTATATACGTGCTAAATAAAAATTAGCAAAATTGGATGAATATCACGCCCACTTTTTAAAAAAAAAATTTTTTTAATTCAAATTTTAACAAAAAATTTAATATCTTTACTGTATATAAGTAAATTAAATCAAAATTCAACTCCAGTAATGATATGATGCAACAAAATACAAAAATAAAAGAAAATTTCAAAATGGGCGTGGCTCCGCCCATTTTCATTTAGTTTGTCTAGAATACTTTTAATGCCATAAGTCGAACAAAAATTTACCAATCCTTCTCAAATTTGGTAGGGGCATAGATTCTATGACTGTAACTGTTCTCTGTGAAAATGGGCGAAATCGGTGGAAGCCACGCCCAGTTTTTATACACAGTCCACCTTCTGTCCTTCCGCTCGGCCGTTAAACTTAGCCCACGTACTTATCTGAACTCACTTTATCTTGGTATGAAAAATGGTCGAAATCCGACCATAACCACACCCACTTTATCGATATCGAAAATTACGAAAAATGAAAAAAATGCCATAATTCTATACCAAATACGAAAAAAGGGATGAAACATGGTAACTGGATTGGTTTATTGACGCAAAATATAACTTTGGAAAAAACTTTGTAAAATGGGTGTGACACCTACCATATTAAGTAGAAGAAAATGAAAAAGTTCTACAAGGCGAAATCAACAGCCCTTCGAATCTTGGCAGGAATACTGTTAGTGGTATTGCATATATAAATAAATTAGCAGTACACGACAGATGATTTTCTGGATCACCTGGTCCACGAAAAGGCGTTCACCTATAGAACTAAAGCCCATTCCCTTTTGAAATACTCATTACCACCTTTCATTTGATACCCATATCGTACAAACACATTCTAGAGTCACCCCTGGTCCACCTTAATGGCGATATCTCGAAAAGGCGTCCACCGATAGACCTAAGGCCCACTCCCTCCTAAAATGCTCTTTAATACCTTCCATTTGATACACATGTCATACAACCACATTCCAGGGTTACCTTAGGTTCATTTTCCTACATGGTGATTTTCCTTATTTTGTCTCCATAGCTCTCAACTGAGTATGTAATATTCGGTTACACCCGAACTTAGCCTTCCTTACTTGTTTTTTATTATTTTATACTTCATTGCTTGAAGCTGTATAGCCATTTAATAACCAACAAGCTTAATAGATACACACAACACACATTTTTTTATATGTACTGAACCATTAAGACTTGCATTTTATTGCAAAAGTTTAAAGTATTTCGAATTTTTAAGCTGGCTGCATATTATTTACATATATTTAAAAAAAATTCATATTTTTTATGCTTTAACATATTTTCAGTTTTCACTTTAGTTATAATTTAATTTGCTGCTTTTTACCAATTTCGGGCATAAATACAAAAATATGTTTTTCAGCTGCTCTTTGTTGATAATTTTAGTTCCAAGGCTTCTAAAGCACGTAGGTGGTGTTATCGAAAACCAAGGGAGCGCTAAAAGTATTATCAAATATTTAGATAGATTTAAATTTCATAAATATAAAAGATTTCCTTTCAGCTCTGAAAAAATTTGAGTGTAGAATAAGTAAATAATAAAGTTTTGTGTTTTCGTCTCTTACAATTTATATTCATTTTCACACTAAATTTGATTGAAC
Source organism: Eurosta solidaginis (assembly GCF_040869045.1). Taxonomy (NCBI): domain Eukaryota; kingdom Metazoa; phylum Arthropoda; class Insecta; order Diptera; family Tephritidae; genus Eurosta; species Eurosta solidaginis. The sequence continues at coordinate 195,996,592 of NC_090322.1, read as the reverse complement.
AGGAAATTAAGATTTGCTGGATCTTATCAAGATTTCACATTTGTCTGAACATTTTGGTTGGTTGAATTCAATCTTTCGTTTTATTTTCAACTGTACCCTTATTTCATTTTCAGTTTTGTTCACTGTTTCAAATTCAGTTTTTGTTTTGATTCCAGTTAAAGTGTTGGGGTTTGGGTTGTTTCAGTTACAGTTTTTTTGTTTTGGTATTATTTCCAGTTCCGATTTTCATTTCACGTTCGAAGTTGACTGTGGCTTCATTTTTGGTTTCACTTTCAGTTCAAATTGGATTTTAGCTATGATTTGAGTTTCTGTTCCGCTTTAAGTTTCAGTTTTGGTTTCGCTTGTACTTCAGCATTCTACCTGGTTTTGATCTTGGTTCAATTTCAGCTACTGTTTCACGTTTTGTTTCGGTCTTAGTTCCAATTCTGGTCTTAGTTTCATATTCATATTCGGATTCGATTCGAGTTTCATTACCAATTCCTTGCATTTTCATTTTCAATTTTAGTTAGTTTTTGTTTCGAGTTCAGTTTAGATTTTTGTTTCGGCTCCAGTTCCAGTTTCCGTTTGGTATAGGTTCCAGTTAAATTTTCGATCTCTGTATCGGAATCGATTTCATTTTTTATTGGATTTCGGTCTAAGTTTCAGTTTCGGTTCCAGTTTCGAATATAGTCTAGTTTCTGCTTCGATCCTGCTTCCAGTTTCCCTATGGTGTTTTTTGTCCTCCATTACGGTGCCAAGTTCAGTTTTAATTGCTGTTCGGTATAAATTTAAGTTTCGATATAAGTTTAAGTTTCGAATGTGCTTCAGTTTCGGCTTTGGTATTGATTTCGGCTTTTCAATTTTAGTTTCAGTACCTATTCCAATTTTAGTTCCGGTTTCCAGTTCAGTTTAAATTTTAGTTAGGATTCCAACTTCAATTTCCCTTTGGTATCGGTTCCAGTTCAGTTCTCGGGCTCTGTACCAGTATCAATTTCATTTTTAATTGCATTTCGGTCTAAGTTTCAGTTTCGGTTCCAATTTCCGATATGGTCTAGTTTCGGCTTCAATCCCAGTTACAAATTTAGTTTCAGTTACAGGCTCGAGTACAGTTTTTTTTTCGGTCCTGCGTTCAGTTTTAGTTTTAGATTCCGTTTTTTGGTCTCATCTCCAGTGCCGGTTTCAGTTTCACTTTAAGAGCTGACTCGAGCTGCAGCTTCGGTCCCGGTCCATTTCCAACTTCGATTTCTGTTTCAATTTAATCCTCGGTTTCGGTCCATTTCAATTCTAGCTTCGATCTGGGTTTCATTTGCAGTTTCAATTTCAGTACCAGTTTCGTTCTCGGGTTCAGTTTCTGAATTATTTTAAGGGTCACTTCCGATTTCTGTTAACTGTTTGAAGTCTATTGTTTCATTTTCGTTTTGCGGTTAAAGTTTCAAAGTCTGGTTTCGGTTTCAGCCTTGTTTTGACTATAGCCTTGTTTTGGTCCCGGTTGCTGTTTAAGTTACGGTCATGAGCACAATTCAGTGATTTGGGCTGGATAGGAACTTTTTCAATAAGAACTTGGAAATGTCTTACAAGCATTTTCATCGCTGATAAAGGGTGTGAGCAATGTTCGAGATCAAAAATAAAAATGTTTGTCACTCGCGAGTTGTAGAAGCTTTGAACAGGCGTTGCCATATATTATCGCTTTAAAAACCAGAGGCGACGTCATTTGCGTAGGCAGCAACTGATAAAGTTAGAGGGAGCCCTATTTCGCTGAAAAGCTCATAGAGGAAATTATTTAATATTTCGTGGTGTTTGGCGCTGGTTGAGAAAAAGAACAAAGAAGCGGCACGTTTTGGAAAGCCGAAGTCGTAAGCTGTTAACCTTCGATCAATAATTTATTTGGTTTAGTAAGCAAGAACACACTTTCTGTGGTTACCTCTTAGAACAAGTATTTGTCCATGCCGTCCGTCTCCTCTATCAGCGTGTGAGCCAGAAACATGACATCTTGAGGAGCATCGCTTTTTGGCTGAAAGGAACGTCATAATCAGAAGTTGTACACCACAGTATTTATTGCTGTAGGTTGTAGTGGACGTAGCAAGTTCAGATTAGTGTCATGCCTTTTCCTGTCCATCCATTAGCTCCACAAATCACTGCTTCCTTATACTAAATTTCTCTGTTCATTTCAATTTCAGAACCCAAATGTGCAAGAAAATCGTAAATGAAAGTCCATTGCTAAATACCACAATCGCACATTCTCCACATTTCAATTAAATTATTGTCAATTAAAATCAATTTACACATCAACGATTTTTAGGTGACATAATTTAATTCTCGAAACCATATTTGTACCACGATTTTACTGCAATAATAATGGCCATCGAATCGTTTGAGTGAAATAGTGTATGAATATTTTCTGTGCATATGTACATGCAGCTATGTACATATATATACACATGTATATTATTTAACTACAAAATGTTACCCCAAACGATGCGGTGGATACCCAATTAAATAAAAATTAGGAGTCAGTTTCAAATGCAATTGTGTCGGAATAAGGAACGCGGTTCAAAAAATCCAATTTAGATTTACTTGCAGAACTGAGAGTTTTATACACATGAGCAGTTAACTCATACATTTTTGACAAATTTTCAGTTCATTCAACCTCTGAGTTACAAAGGTAAAAGGTCAGTTACCTTGTTATTAGGCCTCGATACACTGCGACCTTTATTTCGATCTATTGTGCTTAGTGTAAGTGGGCCTTATTGTATTTATTAAGATTGGGTTAGGTTAGTTGGTAATTGCCCTGGTAGAGGAAGCTCACTTGGACAGCATGTAGGCTCGTTGTGATACCACATTAAATAACGGTGACATTAGCTATAGCTACTTAAAACATAGCTGCATAGCAACGATATAGCTTCGAATGAGACCACTCTCAAACTTGAGCAAATCCCCCAGAGATCCAAGTGACTCGAGACCATAATACTTTCGCCTAGTTCTGGCAAAAGCTGGGCAATCAAGCATAAACTGACCCGACGTACCCGACGTGAGACGTACCGCAAATGATTGCCATTGGGCTGTGTCCTGTCAAAACCCCAATGACCATTAATAGCTGAGCCTTAGTGAATTCAACCATTTCAGAACACTTCCTGCCATCCACTTAAGACCAGAAGGATCTTGTTATCCTGAAAGATGAGGAGTTCGCACAACGCTTGCTGTACTGAATCGATCCCCATCTATGCAGGAGCAGACTATTTTATTATCAAGGCACTCTCACGTAAATTTGAGTTAAAATTGTAACTATGGAATTTACACTCATATCCGAAGAGATTTTTGCGCTAAAATCTATATTAAATTTTGCTATGGAAGAATCCTCTCTTTCTAGTTCTTTACATCCACTTTTCATTTTCCTATCTTCCTACGAAATGAAATGAAATTTTTTGCTTGATGTGGAAGGAAGAGGAATATACGCGAGCAATCGATTTGTAATTTGGTCTCGAAAACAAATGGTATTGATGAGCTATCTATTTTCGATCGAAGAACTATCGACTTATTATCGACAAGTTATCGATTATGGATCTACAAGTGCTCGATATATTTTCAAAAAAGGATTGGAATTGTTATCGAATAGTTATCGATTTGTGTTATCGACCAGCTATCGAAAACTTATCGGTTTTATAATCGTAGTGTTACCAATTTGTTATATATGTGTATTGATATAAATTTGTCGTCTTGTAATTAAAAAGTTTCCGACTTGTTATCAAAAAGTTATCCAAAATGTGTCGATTTATTATCAAAGGGTTTGGATAATTTATCGATTTTTTCTGCAGCGTAGTTTTCGTTTATGGCCGCCGTCGTGCTGTGATGATAATGTGCTCCGGCCATGACACCGAGGGTCCAGGGTTCAACTTCCGCGCAAGGTAACACCAAAAATTTAGAAACAAGTTTTTCCAATTACAAAAAAAATTCCAATCGGGGTCGCCCCTCGGCAGTGATTTGGCAAACACTCCGAGTGTATTTCTGCCATCAAAAGCTTCTCAGTAAAAATTCATCTGCCTTGCAGATGCCGCCCGGAGTCGGCATAAAACATGTAGGCCCAACCCGCCAATTTGTATAGAAAATCAAAAGAAACACGACGCAAATTGGAAGAGAAGCTCGATCCAAGCCTCCTCGAAGGTAAATCCCGCAAAGTATAAATTTTTATAATCAGCTGAGCAGAGCTCACAGAGTATGGTATGGTGCAAAAAATACAAAAATAAAAGAAAATTTCAAAATGGGCGTGGCTCCGCCCTTTTTCATTTAATTCGTCTAGAATACTTTTAATGCCATAAGTCGAACAAAAATTTGCCAATCCTTGTGAAATTTGGTAAGGACATAGCTTCTATGACGGTAAGGTTTTTCTGTGAAAATGTGCGAAATCGGTTAAAGCCACGCCCAGTTTTTATACACAGTCTACCGTCTGTCCTTCCGGTTAACACGATAACTTGAGCAAAAATGGATATATCTTTTCTAAACTTAGTTCACGTACTTATCTGAACTCACTTTATCTTGGTATTAGAAATGTGCGAAATCCGACTATGATCACGCCCACTTTTCGATATCGAAAATTTCGAAAAATGAAACAAATGCCATAATTCTATACCAAATACGAAAAAAGGTATGAAACATGGTGTCTGGATTGGTTTTTTGACGCAAAATATAACTTAGAAAAAACTTTGTAAAATGGTTGTGACACCTACCATATTAAGTAGAAGAAAATGAAAAAGTTGTGCAGGGCGAAATCAAAAGCCCCCATGGCAGGAATACTGTTTGCGGTATTACATATATTTATTGTATTACATATATAAATAAATTAGCGGTACCCGACAGGTGATGTTCTGGGTCACCCTGGTCCACATTTTGGTCGATATCTCGAAAACGCCTTCACATATACAACTAAGGGCCACTCCCTTTTAAAACCCTCAACAATACATTTAATTTGATACCCATATCGTACAAACACATCCCAGAGTCACCCCTGATCCACCTTTATGACGATATCCCGAAAAGGCGTCCACCTATAGAACTATGGCCCACTCCCTTTTAAAATACTCTTCAATACCTTCCATTTGATAAGCATGTCATACAAACACATTCCAGGGTTACCCTAGGTTCATTTTCCTACATGGTTATTTTCTCTCTCAGCTGAGTATGTAATATTCGTTTACACCCGAACTTAGCTTTCCTTACTTGTTTTTTATTTTCGTGTATACTCAGATGTGCTTAGCGCACAAGGCATTGTTACTACAGAGCTTTACCAAACTTTACCATTTTGAAAAGTTTTTCTGGGCAGTCGGAATCAAAATCAATTAACAAAAGTCGTAGATATCGCTACCCCTAGCAATGTTGTCATTCACCGCCTTATTATTATTCCGAGCGTTACCAGTTAATGTCACCTCATGGCCTACACGGTTATACTGTCAAAAAACCAAGATACGCTCATAAGAATCAAATGAAAATGTGTTATAAGTTTTGTGTTAAAATTTGGAAATTATTGTTTTTTTTAACAAAACACGTGCAAGTTTGCGTGGTAATCAGACGTTATCACATATTTTACTGGTGACGTTATTATCCGCAATCAGAATGCGAACAGCTGCTTGAAATTTTCGTAACCGACTGTTTCCAGCAGGAAGAAAACCTAGTTAGTCAAGTGGAGTAACATAACCTAACTGACCATTTCAAATGGCCAAAGCGTGAATTTACTTTATGTCCTTTCTTAGTTTGACTTAATGGCCGTTTGGGGAACTTCCATTTGACTTAATGTCTGTTAGTACAAAAACAAAAATTTTCTGCAAAATTGGTTGAAAATTTCGTTGAATATGTTCATCATATTTGAAAGAAGTCCTTACAGGTCCAGCTTTTAAACCGATTTGGCACTGTACCAGAATGAGGAAAAGTAGCACCGCAGGAGAAAAAATTGGAATAAAATATCGCGCGATTTTGTATTTCAATGTTTCTCTAAATTTTAAGTTGAATAGGCTTTTCTTGTATGGGAGAAAACCTCATTGGGTTCGTTTTTTATCCTTTTTTCACAAGAAAAACGTTACAATTGTTTGAATTATAATAGATGGCGGCGCGAAACAAAAAATTGACCTTATGACCACTTGAGAAAAATCAGTTGACTTTATAATTATTTCGGAAAAGCAGGATGGTCATAATGCCAATATTATTGGCATTATCAAAATGTGAAATTTGACCATTTCATACGCTCATAACTTCAATTGACTTTGTGGCCGTTTGACCTTATGTCATCCGTCCTTTATTACATGTGGTATAAATCTTAGCCAAATAGCTAATGTGTGGTGTGATACGAAGTTAGATATCCTTATTTTTCTATTAAAAACCATACACAAATGTAACAATATTCATTCTATTTGTGACTGTATGAGTAAAATACCTAAGTGACCCTTGGTTGCAAAACACATACACATATATATATGTATAAATATAACAGACACTCAGTGTTTCACACACAATTGCTTACATATGGCTTTTATTATATTTTTTCAAACATGTTTTCCAATTTCGCTGCTCTAGAATCCATGACAATGGATATTCAATAATTTGTTTCTATTTTTCTAACGACCTCCGTTAGTGGAAAAAGGATATCGAATGTTTTCAAATATATTGTGTGGTTTTATGTGCACATAAATATATTTGGAATGTGGTAAAAATGTTGGTGCAAATTGTTTTCATTCCAAACACTTTGGTCTGCAATATTTGTTGGGTACTATAAATAAGTATGTCATAAGTGCTTTGAAATTTCTGTTAAAATTGTTTTACAGATTCATGCAAACAGCTCGATATAATTGCGTGTGAGTTTTTTATTTTGTATTAATGATAGGAAGATTTCAATACGAATATAAAGTAAGAGCTGATCCGCCATCGTCCTTGAATACCAACTAGGAACACAGAAAAAAAACCATAGAAAAGCCAACAACACAAGCAAGTACAAAAGTCAATGTTTGGGATGAGAGGCAACGTTCTTTATCAGGTGTGTTCTTCAGCATGATATAGAGAGTCTTGCCACTGTAGCCAAATAACTCTGCAGAATGCTGCGCAAGGTATCTTAAAATCCGCTCTGATAAGGCATGGCTTCTCATCAACTTAGGTTACAATTTGGCACCCATATATTCAGGTTCTTAAGAAGGTGGTTTAGTATCTCCCCTAACAGGACAGAAACCGTTTAGAAGTCTATAGATAAATTTAACCAGCGGTAAGCCGGATTCTAAATTTTTGATGCTACTTTGACCGAGAGTTGAACACAAGACCTTCGGGGTGGGTGGCAGAGCATGCTACTAACACACCACTGCGGCCGCCACCAAGCGGAATCGCCATTCGACAGTGATTTGGCAAGCACTCCGAGTGTATTTAAAGCTTCTTAGTGTGTGAAAAGCTTCTTAGTAAAAATTCATTTGCTTTGCAGATGCCGTTTGCAGTCGGCAGAAAATCTGTAGGTTCCGTCCCGCCAATTTGTAGGAAAAATTAGAGGAGCACGACGCAAATTGGAAGAGAAGCTCGGCCTAAAATCTCTTCGGAGGTTATAATACCTTACATTTTTAAACGGTTTTATTTAACTTTACTGGACAGGCTGGATGGCACGAATTTTGTAATAGAAGTTCAAGTAACTTCCCTATAAGCTAAAAGCTTGAAATTTGGAATATAGTTCAGAACCCGATGACAATGCAATAATAATTGTGGCGCATGGATCGAAATATTTAAAAAAATCGTATTTGTGGTTCGATTTGGCTCATATTTGGAACACATATTACATACAAGGATAGGAAGAGACCTATGAAAAAATCGCCGCCAGGTGGCGCAAGGATTGAGATATTAAAAATACTCGTATTTGTGGTCCGAGTGGAACCGATATGGTTCCGATTTAGCTCATATTTGGAAAAATATTACATACAGTCCTGTAGAAGTGACATCAAAATACATAGGAGTTCGAGGAAGGACAAGCATACGTGGCGCAGAGTCGAGTAAAGTCTTTGGAAGGACTATGTATTGAGGACTTAGATTGTCAGGAAAGAATCGTTGCAATAATGAATATAAGGGAATAAATAAATAAAAACTTGAAAATAAAATAATTAAAAAAAAAATTTATTTAAACGGTTTTATTGAAAGCAATACTTATAAGTAAGTAAGTAAGTAAAATCAACGCCCTAGATTAATGAGGAGTGTGATGACTAGCACTTAGGACCTACCTAATTATTTTCATGCTTTTAGTGTTATTAATACTTCATCTAAGTATTGTTTTCAGTAAAACGGTTTATTTTTATTTTATTATTTATTTAAGTGGGCCAAAAGGGAGCTCCCATTGAATTCACAACAACAATAAAGCAGACAGTCACTTGTATCTACATAAACGAATCAATCATTATGTCTACACATATGTACGTACACGCAGCGGAGAAGCAACGCACAACCACATGGATATATCTGAGATACCCCCGAGAGTATGCAATGAGAGAAGCTATAAAATAGTGCATCTGTTACAGCTGAGAAATTTGATAGCTGATAGCCAACTAGTATATTCTGGAAATAGAAGCGCCTAGAAGATGCGAACGAGGAAATTAGAGAGTATAAAAGGCAGCAACAGTAGAGGCGCTAAAATCAGTTTGAATTAAGTACGCTATCTGTCGGGCAATAGTAATGTTATTTTTCTGCAGTTCGCTTAGAGTTTATAAATGTTTTCCGGTTTCTACTAGAGCTATGTCATCGGCATAAGCGATAACGTAGTAACGGGTTCTTTCTAACTTCAATAATAAGGGTGCACATCTCCAGACACTTCAGAATTGGTCGAACCTTATTTGTACTAGTTAACCGCGGAATTCATACAGGGCACTTTTTTCGGCAATAACCAATAGCCTGAAGACGTCTGGAGGGCAATAATCAACGCTCTGAACTATAATCGATCCCCCAACGTTTCTAAAATACATTCCACTGACACATTACTATTAAAGTACCTAGAACAAGCTCTCCATTCCGATAACAATGGAACTAATGGATACATATTTACAAATGTATCATTAAAAGGTCCTGTATGCTTCCCGTAGCTTATGCCAAAATAATCCCTAAATTGTCTCAAAAAATCCTGAAACATCCGCGAAAGATCACTAAATCATACTGAAATAATTTTGAATTGATCACATATTCTTCGTCAAATAATGTCGAAAAAGTGGCGTGAAAAATTCCAAAAAGGGCTCTAATCAACCCAAAAGTTTAAATCATCACAAAAATTACCCAAATGTCGTAACTGGTCCCTGCACTACTTCCAAATAGTCGGTATAGCATATTCCGATAACAAGGGCAATGATGGAGGTACATGGAGGTACATATATAATATAACCCCAGCGGGTTAGGGGATCAGATTATACCCGCGGTAGGTATGCCTGTCGTAAGAGGCGACTAAAATACCAGATTCAAGGGGCTGTGTAGCACAACCTTTCAGCTTGCCAGCGCAATATATAGCTTCTCCAAACCCAATTGTCAACCTCACCTATCCGCGGCGAATCCTGTTTCACTAACAGACGAGGCTCTGGCGACCCCAAGCTCCTCATGGAACTTGGGAGTAGGGAGGGAGGGAGTGGCCTGAAGGTTTAATGTGGCCACATAAATCGTTCCCGAGATAGTCGGGCTAGCACCTTAATGGTGCTATGGTACCGGAGCGTACCGGATTTGTATCCGGGAAAGGACCATCACATCGATAACACTCCCCAAAGCCTTCGGGGAGCAACCTTATCGCTACAACAACAACAACATGGAGGTACATATATCAAAAAATTTAGCATTAAATGGTCCTGTCTTGTCCCCGAAATGTATTCCCAAATGATCCCTAAAAGGTCCCAAAACGATCCCGAAATAGTCCACGAATGGTCAAAAATTATAGGAAAAACAATTCCGAAGTGATCCAAAATGCATCCGGAAATAGTTCCGAAAAATTACAGAAAAAAGTTTAGAAATCGAAATTTTATAATCACAAGATGGCTCGAAATTCCGAAATGGTCCGTAGATTACTCCGAAATAGTCAGGAAACTATCCCGATTTGTCATTAAGTGGTTCTGTATTGTTTGCGAAATTAGTTCCGAAATGTTCTCTTAAATGTCCTGAAAAAAGTTCCCGAAATAGTCCTACAAAGATGAGAAATCATCTTGAAAACTATTCTCAAATTATTCCAAAATCATCCCCAAACAATATCGTAAAAGTACCGGAAATAGTTCCAAAATGAACATTAACCGACCAGACACTTTAAATGATCACGAAATGCCCCCAAACTTCCGAAATCACTCTTACCATCCCATAAAATATCTGGAAGTTATCACAAACAGAACACCGCAACGATTCTTAAATTCTTCCGAAAAAATTCTCATAATGATTTCGAAGTTATCTTCAAAATAGTGTCTTAATAATTTCAAAATGGTATAGGAACTTTCTCCGACTTTTACATTTCCGAAATGATACCGTAACATTCACAAATTATCTTTAAATGATCACAAAATTACCCCAAAAATTCGAAATCCGATCAGCAATGATCTTAAAATAGTCCAGAAGCACTTCGATATATTCTCCAAATGATGCCGATTACAATTGCAATGTGATCGTAAGGTAACCTTAAATCTCGAAACAGCATGGAATTTTTTATCGATAGTAATTTAGAAAAGATCCCAACCAGATGGTAACGGCGGCCACCGTGGTGTGATGGTAGCGTGCTCTGCCTACCACACCGTATGCCCTGGGTTCGCACCCCGGAGCAAAGCAACATCAAAATTTTAGAAATAAGGTTTTTAAATTAGAAGAAAATTATTCTAAGCGGGGTCGCTCCTCGGCAGTGTTTGGCAAACGCTCCGAGTGTATTTCTGCCATGAAAAGCTCTCAGTGAAAACTCATCTGCCTTGCAGATGCCGTTCGGAGTCGGCATAAAACATGTAGGTCCCGTCCGGCCAATTTGTAGGGAAAATCAAGAGGAGCACGACGCAAATGGGAAGAGAAGCTCGGCCTTAGATCTCTTCGGAGGTTATCGAGCCTTACATTTATTTAGATGGTAACATACTTAATTTTGGTTTTAATTACGTTTGGTATTATTGGTAGCATATCTAATTTAACTAAAAAAATTCAAATAGGCGTCGAAATTATTATAAGCCGGTGTTAAGCTCATGAATTCTTAATAATAAGTATAAATTGAACACACCATTAAGAACAAACAAACATAAATATGTAAAACTGAGCACGAGTTTATAAAGCTTCTCATTCGCAATGAAAAAGAAACTTTACAAAAACAAATCTACACAACACACAAATTAATAGAGAGAAAATGTCTCATTTGTGTCGTTAGTGTAGAAATGCGATAAACTGAATTAAGCAATTAAACAAATACAAGCAGGATAGCCTAGTGGTTAAGGCAACTGCAGTTTCACCGTGTGATTCGCGGTTCGAATCTCGGTGAAACCTTTGATAACATTACGATATTGCCTGATGATGTTTACGTGGCGGTTTTCGAAATGGTACCATCGCAATATGCCAGTAAATGTTTCTTTCTTTCTTTTCAGTTTCTCTTAGAAAAACATAATAATTGAATATTCAATTAATATAAGCCGGAACACACCATTAAAAACAAACGAAAATTGTCCCACTTTATGCACCAGTAAAGAAACTCCATTCGTTTCTGAGAGAATGGATGTGGATTTGAAATTAGTAAATACAATACGCGATATCTGTTATTCGAGTTGGGAGAAATCCTCTTCTTTTTCATCTTTCTTTTTAAGGCCCATCTTTCTACCCTTTGCTCATCAATTTCTTCAGCTTTTTCTGTTCTGATTTGGTTTATGTACATTTCTTAAGTCTCTTAGTGTCTATCAGGCCCTATATTAAACTTAACTCAACCTAACTTTTCTTTTCATCATTCTCCTTTCCCTACCTTCAACTATCCTAGCTTTCGCTAATTTCTTTTCGTAATGGCAACGGATTGTTACTTTAATGTATGTAGTATATTTTTGGAATGTATGTTATCACTTAAATGTCACTCATACCACACGGTGGCCAGGGTGTTTTGCTTTACAAGAAATTTTTCTTTGGTCAACAAAAACATAACATTCAATTTTGTTATTGTATTTCTTTTCATGTTTGTTGATCCTTTTGTTATTCCGTAAACTGGCTAGGCCACTCTGACATAATCGGTTTAAGGGCTAGCCGGGGGAGATTTCATCGGCAGCGTCTGTACACCTCTAGGTGCGGCTGCAAGCGGGCGTCTGTCTTGGAGCAAGCGGCTCGCTATATAAACGTGCCAAGTAATATTTTCACCCCCGCTGAGCGGGTTGTGCGCTGGGCTTGGGACCCGCCACGTAAAACCATACTCCAATGAAATATAACAACAAGCCTCGGATAAATACACTCTCTATTGATGACGACCATGGCAAACGTGTGAAGGACAATGTATTGAGGGCATGCACCTGGAACGTCCGCTCCCTGAATGGGATTGGTGCAGATGCCCGGCTGGTTGATGTCCTCGTCAAAGCAAAATCTGACATCACCGCCATCCAAGAAATGCGTTGGACGAAGCAAGGAAGAAAGAAGATCAAAAATTGTGACATATATTGGAGTGGCCATGCGAATAAGCGCAGTTTCGGCGTCGGATTCGTGGTGGGAGAGAGACTTTGTCGCCAAGTGCTGGCGTTCACGCCTGTGGACGAGCGTCTCGCCGCTATTCGAATAAAAGCAAAATTTTTTAATATATCATTCATCTGCGCCCATGCGCCGACAGAGGAGAAAGACGATGAGGTGAAAGACACTTTTTATGAACAATTAGAACGCACATACGAGCGCTGCCCCCGTCATGATATAAAAGTCGTGCTTGGCGACTTTAACGCCAGGGTGGGCAAAGAAGGTGTTTTTGGCCCTACAGTCGGAAAGTTCAGCCTACACAATGAAACTTCTCCTAACAGACTGAGGCTGATTGACTTTGCCGGTGCTCGAAACATGGTCATATCAAGCACGAGATTCATGCATAAAAAGATACATCAAGCTACATGGCTGTCTCCTGATCGAAATACTCGCATGCCGCGTTGCAACCGAAAGAAAAGATGCTGCCTACAGGGCTACGTTAAAAGCGAGCGCGACAAGAGGAGTGTGTGAACGCTATCGTGAGTAGAAAAGGGAAGCGAGACGCCTTTTCAGGAAGAAAAAAGCAGAAGCAGAAAGGCGTGAGTGCGAGGAGCTTGAGGTGCTAGCCACCAGGAATAACGCCCGAAAATTCTACCAAAAAATACGGCGACAGACGGAAGGTTTTAAGACCGGGGCAAACTCCTATAGGAATGAAAACGGCGACCTTGTAACTGATGTTCAGAGAGTGCTTAGATTATGGAGGGAATACTTCTCTGCTCTCCTAAATGGAGGCAGCAATTCACCGCGCAGAGATGAAGAACCCGATCCCGCAATCGATGATGATGTACTATAGGTCCCCCCGCCCGATTGTGACGAAGTTAGAATAGCAATAACCAGATTGAAAAACAACAAGGCCGTGGGCGCTGATGGATTGCCTGCGGAGCTATTCAAGTTCGGCGGCGAGGAGTTGGTAAAGCGCATGCAGCAGCTTCTTAGCAAAATATGGGCGGACGAAAGCATGCCCGACGGTTGGAATCTAAGTGTTCTTTGCCCAGTCCACAAGAAGGGGGATACTGCAAAATGCACCAACTATCGTGGAATCAGCCTTCTTAATATCGCATATAAGGTCCTTTCAAGTGTTTTGTGCGAAAGATTGAAGCCCACCGTGAACCGGCTGATTGGACCTTATCAGTGCGGCTTCAGACCTGGTAAATATACCATCGACCAGATTTTCACAATGCGCCAAATCTTGGAAAAAAACCGTGAAAAGAGAATCGACACACATCACCTCTTCGTCGCCTTTAAAGCCGCCTTCGACAGCACGAAAAGGAGCTGCCTATATGCCGCTATGTCTGAATTTGGTTTCCCCGCAAAACTTATACGGCTGTGCAAAATGACGTTGAGCAACACCGTCAGCTCAGTCAGAATTGGGAAGGACCTCTCCGAGCCGTTCGAAACTAAACGAGGTTTCAGACAGGGTGACCCCCTATCGTGCGATTTCTTTAATTTGATGCTGGAGAAAATTATAATAGCTGCAGAACTTAACCGCACTGGAACAATATACTATAAAAGCGTGCAATTACTGGCATATGCTGATGACATTGATATCATCGGCCTAAACACCCGCGCTGTTAGTTCTGCTTACTCCAAGCTGGAAAAAGAAGCGGTAAAGATGGGTGTTTACGCGGCGTAGGCTGCCACTCGCCCCATCTCCCCCTTGTACATACGTATATCGATGAATTTATATATATTCCGTATCTTGTACTGTATTTTATTATGGAATTGTATTATAGTGAATTACCCGCATAATCCATGAATTGTATTTACCCTTTAAATTCCCTATTGGGAACACTAATGGACGTGTGGCAGCCTCCACCGCGAAAATCCACCAAATTTAATTCGCCGCAAATGCAGGATGGCGATATGGCATGATCGGCAACCTGTCAAAAACCACCACCTTTTGGTCATATGAATTTTTATGATTATTATAATTTTTCGCAAAGTAATCAGCAGCAACTATTCTCGTTAGTTAATTTTCCTTGATTGTGAACCAAAAAAAAATTGTGAAAATCATCGTTCTCCCTTATATTACATCTACTTATAATCCAAGTGCTTTTATAAAAGTTGTATTTGAAAAACTGTATCTCCATTGGTGTATTATCATTTGGCATTGTGCAAAATCAGTTGCAGTAATTCGGAGATCAAAATTTTTGTAAACCATATATATATGTAGTGCATTTTCAAGTTGCCGTTCGCGGAATTTGTAATCCAACAAGAAATAAAGTTGCTACACATTGGAATAAAATTTGATTTGTTTGGCAACTGTTAGCCTAAAAGTCGTTTCATTATTTGGTGCAAAGGTTTTGCGGCGGTATACATAGTCCAAGTATAAGCGGCCTAAATTGGTCTTGGAAAGAACAGTGAAGCCCTCGAACGATCCCGAGTACAGCCTTAAAATCCCAAATTCATCGTCATCCTACAACAAACCGCGTTCGAACCACAAGGATAGCAATTCGGAGTAAATTTTGAGGTGCTGTTGATTACGCCTATTCAGTCTGCAGCCCTACCTACCAACCGGTGAGTACTCATCCTCTAAATTATCTAATGGGTTTGATGGTGAATGAGGACAAAACGAAGTACCTGCTGTCATCGAGCAAAGAGTCAGCGCATATGCGCCTTGGCAACCACGCTACTGTTGGCAGACATAATTTCGAAATAGTAAAAGACTTCGTTTATTTGGGAACCAGCATCAACACTAGCAACAACATCAGCACTGAAATCCAGCGAAGAATCAATCTTGCCAATAAATGCTACCTTGGACTAGGTAGGCAATTGAAAAGTAAAGTCCTCTCTTGGCGAACGAAAATCATACTCTACAAGTCACTTATCGTACCCGTCCTGCTATATGGGGCAGAAGCATGGACCATGACAACAGCAGATGAAGCGGCTTTGGGAGTGTTCGAGAGAAAAGTTCTTCGAAAGATTTATGGACCTCTACTAGTTGGCGATGGCGAGTACCGAAGAAGATTTAATGATGAGCTGTACGAGCTATACGCAGACATCAATATAGTCCAGCGAATTAAAACGCAGCGGCTGCGCTGGGTAGGCCATGTTATGCGAATGAAAGATGATGCTCCGGCCAAGAAAGTGTTTCTATCGGAACCCGCCTATGGAAGCAGAGGTAGAGGGCGGCCTCCACTCCGTTGGAAGGACCAGGTGGAAAACGATTTAAACTCCCTTGGTGTGACCAATTGGCGCCGGTTGGCGGAGCGAAGGAGCGACTGGCGAGCCTTGTTGGACGGCCATAACCGTTTAGACGGTTAAGCGCCAATTAAGTAAGTATACTGTAATGTAACACACTACATACATTTGAATGAATAATGTAAATGGTAATCAAAATGCATAAACCAAAATCACAAAATAAATATGTGCTGTAGATACGTACATACGTACGTATATTATGACATCACATCACATGCAGCACATGACTTATAAGATGGACGAAAGCATGCAGGTGTACGACAAAATTATATTTCTGTTCCTGAACTTTGAGATTTTTTGTTTGTTTTTTGTGTGACAGATTGAACAGAAATTTAATATTCAGTAAGAGAACGAATCATATACTCGTATGTATAGAATACGTTTCTACTAATCGTAATAACAAAGAGAGAAAAACTGAAGGTGATCACTCTGAAGATATGCATTTGTATATATCAGTCGTAATAAGAATTAAGTCAAAATAATACGCGTGTTGGTTTAATAACCCACCCAGGATATTGCATTGCTCAAAGACCAAAATTTTCCAAATATTTGCACCTTAAGATAAACAGTGCGGCGAATATATATAAACTCAAATATATTCGTTACTTTTGCTATGTAGAGATGTTTACATTTTTTTGCAAGCTACTGTGTATAAATAGTATTTCCGTTATTGGGAAAAATGACCTCACTGGATGCCTTTACCCAGTAGAAATTGTTCGTTTAATTTAACAAAACTGAGGAGTGAGAACGCATTTCTGCTTAGAGTAATTATAAACTCTATACGTAATTGAACTCTGTAACTGTAAATTTTGTTTTAGTAGGATCTTTCACTGAATGGTGGTTATTACCATTTCTCTTTAAGAATTAAGGACCAGTCTCAGTCGTGCAGTGCTCTTATTAGAACGCTTTCCCCTCTCGGTTTATCGAAGGGCGCCATGCCACGTGGAAAACAGTTGAGGGAAATTGAAATTCAAAGATTATTAGACTTACGAACAATAAAGACAAATCGCTTTCGAAATAAACAGGTCACAAGGTGTTGTTAAAGATTTTTTGAAGCTTGATCGTGAAAACTATGCCAAGAAAAAACGCTCAGGCCGTCCTAAAAAAATTTCTTCCACCACAAAACGGGCAACCCTTCGGGAAATGTCGGTCACTGGAGCATCGTCATCCAAAGTTGTAAGTCGACTGAACCTAAACTGTCATCCTAATACCATGAGAAAATGGGCAGCGTCTTCAGAAAATCTACAATACAGAAAATGCATTTCAAAACCGGCTTTAAGACAAAAACACATTGAGGCAAGGCTTAAATTTGCGGAAGAGCACATACAAAATGGAACAATCTGGTCACATGTTATATTCAGTGATGAAAAAAAGTTCAAAATCGATGGTCCAGATGGCTATCGCTACTACTGGCATGATTTACGCAACGACGTTCGAATAATGTCTAAACGTGCACAGGGAGGAGGATCAGTCATGGTTTGGGCAGCTTCTAAAAGTGACCTTAAGTCCGAAATTGCATTTGTTTTTGGCAGGATGAATGCGATAGCATACCAACAGACATTATTTGAATACATCCTTCCTTTCATAACGTTATCAGAAGACGAAGAATTCATTTTCCAGCAAGATAACGCGCCCACTCACGCAGCAAAAACAGCAAAGAAGTGGTTTGAGGAATTCGGTGTCCCGAATGGCCAACTTTAAGCCCAGATTCAAACCCCATAGAAAACTTGTGGGAAGAAAGGTTTACGATCCGGAAAGATCTTCTATTGAAACAGTGTCTGAACTCAGACAGAATCGTAAAATCGTGGAGGGAGATTCCTGGTGGTATTCTAAATAAGCTTGTTCAAAGTGTCCCACGCCAATTAGTGGATGTACTCAAAAACTATGGTCGGTCCACAAAATATTAAGGAAAAATAAGAGTTTATAATTATTCTCAAGTTTTTGGACGAATAAGCGGATTCTGTTTAGTTTAAACGAAAAATATTTAAATGTATTTAATAAATTATGTTTAATTAGTCGATGTATGTAGTAAGTAAACATGTACGAAAGTTTAATTTAATTTAATTTTCTTAATAAAAAAAATATATTAAAAAGTATATTTGAGTTTATATTTATTCGCAGCACTGTATGTAAAATAATTCATAATTCATCAATATTCATAAGTGTTTTAGAAGATAAGAAAGAATGTTTAATAGCGCTAATTGAAAAGATATCAGAATAAAAATGTAAGAAGCTTACAGATTAGCTGTATTGAATACTACCCTATTTCGACCCTGAAAAACGCCCCACTACGCAATCTTTTCCATAGGCCATATCCCAGAACTTTATTGAAAAACAAACGCCTCATATCTGAGTTTGTTCAAAAAATTCCCTATCCTAGCATAAATTCAATGAATATCGAACTAAAAAAGTGGGTTTATGAAAAAGTTCTGAGAAGCGCATTTCGGATAGTGATTCTGAGAGCATTTTTCAGTCAAATTTAAGATCGAGTGTTGAAAAAAGTGTTAGACAGAATTTTTTCAAGCAAAATTCGAGATAGGCCAAAATTCTGACTGGCAGTTAGGATAGATTATATTCCACTCAAAAATCGCGGTAATAGGGAAAAAGGTTCAAATAGCCATTATGATGTCTTTCGTGGTGAAAAAACGTTTTATTGGGTTATGAAGAAAGATGAAACTTCTCACTCTATTTTTTCACCGTGTCAAGTTCATGTATCATAGCAAATAGTTTTGATATCTTAACATCTTTGCTCACGGTTAGATAACCCAGGATAAAACATTTTGATAAGTGTAAGCTTAGAAAAGCGTAGTGTTTGGAAGTGGTATGCCGTACATGCTAATACAGACTGTAAGTGTGGGAGAAGTTTAGAAAAGAAAGTTTGAAAAATAACAAGTAAGGAAGGCTAAGTTCGGGTGTAACCGAACATTACATACTCAGTTGAGAGCTATGGAGACAAAATAAGGGAAAATCACCATGTAGGAAAATGAACCGAGGGAAACCCTGGAATGTGTTTGTATGACATGTGTATCAAATGGAAGGTATTAAAGAATATTTTAAGAGGGAGTGGGCCATAGTTCTATAGGTGGACACCTTTTCGAGATATCGCCATAAAGGTGGACCAGGGCTGACTCTAGAATTTCTTTGTACGATATGGGTATCAAATGAAAGGTGTTAATGAGTATTTTAAAAGGGCGTGGGCCTTAGTTCTATAGGTGGACGCCTTTTCGAGATATCGCCATAAAGGTGGACCAGGGGTGACTCTAGAATTTGTTTGTACGATATGGCTATCAAATGAAAGGTGTTAATGAGTATTTTAAAAGGGAGTGGGCCTTAGTTCTATAGCTGGATGCCTTTTCGAGATATCGCCATAAAGGTGGACCAGGGGTGACTCTAAAATTTATTGTACGATATGGGTATCAAATGAAAGGTGTTAATGAGTATTTTAAAAGGGCGTGGGCCTTAGTTCTATAGGTGGACGCCTTTTCGAGATATTGCCATAAAGGTGGACCAGGGGTGACTCTAGAATTTGTTTTTACGATATGGGTATCAAATGAAAGGTGTTAATGAGTATTTTAAAAGGGAGTGGGCCTTAGTTCTATAGGTGGACGTCTTTTCGAGATATCACCATAAAGGTGGACCAGGGGTGACTCTAGAATTTGTTTGTACGATACGGGTATCAAATGAAAGGTGTTAATGAGTATTTTAAAAGGGAGTGGGCCTTAGTTTTATGGGTGGACGCCTTTTCGAGATATCGATATAAAGGTGAACCAGGGGTGAATATAGAATGCGTTTGTACAATATGGGTATCAAACGAAAGGTGTTAATGAGTATTTTAAAAGGGAGTGGGCCTTAGTTCTACGGGTGGACGCCTTTTCGAGATATCGCCATAAAGGTGGACCAGGGGTGACTCTAGAACGCGTTTGTACAATATGGGTATCAAACGAAAGGTGTTAATGAGTATTTTAAAAGGGAGTGGGCCTTAGTTCTATGGGTGGACGCCTTTTCGAGATATCGATATAAAGGTGAACCAGGGGTGAATATAAAATGCGTTTGTACAATATGGGTATCAAACGAAAGGTGTTAATGAGTATTTTAAAAGGGAGTGGGCCTTAGTTCTACGGGTGGACGCCTTTTCGAGATATCGCCATAAAGGTGGACCAGGGGTGACTCTAGAACGCGTTTGTACAATATGTGTATCAAACGAAAGGTGTTAATGAGTATTTTAAAAGGGAGTGGGCCTTAGTTTTATAGGTGGACGCCTTTTCGAGATACCGCCATAAAGGTGGACCAGGGATGACTCTAGAATGCGTTTGTACAATATGGGTACCAAACGAAAGGTGCTAATGAGTATTTTAAAAGGGAGTGGGCCTTATTTTTATAGGTGGACGCCTTTTCGAGATATCGCCATAAAGGTGGACCAGGGATGACTCTAGAATGCGTTTGTACAATATGGGTATCAAACGAAAGGTGTTAATGAGTATTTTAAAAGGGATTGGGCCTTAGTTCTATGGGTGGACGCCTTTTCAAGATATCGATATAAAGGTGGACCAGGGGTGACTCTAGAATTTGTTTGTACAATATGGGTGTCAAATTAAAGGTATTAATAAGAATTTTAAAAGGGAGTGGTGGTAGTTGTATATGTGAAGGCGTTTTCGAGATATCGACCAAATGTGGACCAGGGTGACACAGAACATCATCTATCGGGTACCGCTAATTTATTTATATATGTAATACCACGAACAGTATTCCTGCCATGATTCCAAGGGCTTTTGATTTCGCCCTGCAGAATTTTTTCATTTTCTTCTACTTAATATGGTAGGTGTCACACCCATTTTACAAAATTTTTCTAAAGTTATATTTTGCGTCAACAAACCAATCCAATTACCATGTTTCATCCCTTTTTTCGTATTTGGTATAGAATTATGGCATTTTTTCATTTTTCGTAATTTTCGATATCGAAAAATTGGGCGTGGTCATAGCCGGATTTCGGCCATTTTTTATACCAATACAACGTGAGTTTAGATAATTATGTGAACTGAGTTTAGTAAAGATATATCGATTTTTGCTCAAGTTATCGTGTTAACGGCCGAGCGGAAGGACAGACGGTCGACTGTGTATAAAAACTGGGCGTGGCTTCAACCGATTTCACCCTTTTTCACAAAAAACAATTATCGTCCTAGCTCCTACCAAATATCACAAGGATTGGTAAATTTTTGTTCGACTTATGGCATTAAACGTATCCTAGACAAATCAAATGAAAAAGGGCGGATCCACGCCCATTTTGAAATTTTCTTTTATTTTAGCATTTTGTTGCACCATATCATTACTGGAGTTGAATGTTGACATAATTTACTTATTTACTGTAAAGATATTAAATTTTTTGTAAAAATTTCACTTTAAAATTTTTTTTCTTTTTTAAGTGGGCGTAGTCGTTCTCCGATTTTGCTAATTTTTATTAAGCATACATATAGTAATAGGAGTAACGTTCCAGCCAAATTTCATCACGATATCTTCAACGACTGCCAAATTACAGCTTGCAGAACTTCTGAATTACCTTCTTTTAAAAGTGGGCGGTGCCACGCCCATTGTCCAAAATTTTACTTATTTTCTATGCTACGTCATAAGTTCAACCCACCTACCAAGTTTCATTACTTTACCCGACTTTGGTAATGAATTATCGCACTTTTTCGATTTTTCGAAATTTTCGATATCGAAAAAGTGGGCGTGGTTATAGTCCGATGTCGTTCATTTTAAATAGCGATCTGAGATGAGTGCCCAGGGACCTACATACCAAATTTCGTCAAGATACCTCAAAATTTACTCAAGTTATCGTGTTAACGAACGGACGGACGGACATGGCTCAATCAAATTTTTTTGTCGATACTGATGATTTTGATGTATGGAAGTCTATATCTATCTCGATTCCTTTATACCTGTACAACCAACCGTTATCCAATCAAAGTTAATATACTCTGTGAGCTCTACTCAACTGAGTATAAAAAGAGGGAATAGAAAAAGAAATATAAGAAACCAAAACCGGAGTCGAAATCGGATGGCTTCTTATCGTATTGTTACCAGTTAGTTATGGATAACATGGAATAAGTATCGGATTGTTATCGACGGTTTATCGGCGTGTTAGCCATTTATTTTCGAGGAGTTATCGGCTTGTTATACATTTGTTATCATTTTCTTATCGGTATGTTATCAACGAAATATAGCTTTTCTATTTTCTAGTTATCGATTTTATATTGATAGGTTATCCGCTTTTTATCGATTTGCTATCGAAGGAATACCGATTTGTTATCTGAGTGTTGTCACCTTTTTCGATTGAACACCGATAAGATTTCAAAAAGCATCTTTAACTGATCCCTTAAAGACTCAGACAAAAAAAAAAAGACTGAAAAAATCCTGAGGAAATCCAATAAATAATGCCGAAACCATATTATCGATGTGCTCATGTCGAGTTAAAGATAAGATACTGTTATCGGTTTGCTAGCGATAAAAACTTTTTCGGTGGCTCTTTGGTATGTATTCAATCAAATACCTATACCATTTCAAAGAACGTCCATATATGATTCTTTAAACATACAGACAACATTCTGAAAGAATTCTATCCGAATCCCTAAGAAAACCAGTAAATAATACCGAAAACCAATTTGATTGTTATTGTTGTAGCGATAAGGACACTTACCGAATGTTGTTGGTGGTGTTATCGTAGTGGATGGTCCTTTTCGGGGTACAGATCCAGTACGTTCCGGTAACAAGGACCATTGAGGTACTAGCCGACCGTCTCAGGAACGATTTAGTATGACCACATGGAACTTACCTTCTAGGTCATACCGCTATCCTGCCTGCTAGATCCATGAGGAACTTGCAGTCGCCGAAGTCCCCGGCTGCTAAGGAAACGCCACGGGTAGGTGAAGTTGACAATTGGGTTGGAGAAGCTATAAATTCAGCTGGCAACCCCTTGAATCAATTACAATAGGCATACCTGCTGCGGGTATATTCTGAGACCCCTAACCCGCTGGGGGTAACCGACTTGGTAAATGAGTTGAGGTTTCTTGTCTGGATGCACACTCTGATTGTGCGGTTTATTTGTTTCTGGTAAACTTATCACTTATGCTCAAAACAGCTGTTTTCGAAACGTAGCCCCTGTATGTTTACATATGCAACTTCACGAGTACTCGGTACGTGGTACTCACGCCTTCTTCCTAATCTGACACACTCTGAGAATATGTCTGCCAAGTAAAGCTTCACAAAAAAATCATCTGCCTATGTAATTCCCTTTAATTCTTAGGAAGAAATTAAACGTAGCAGGCCACAAGTAGCAACGATTCTCGGCCAAAAGCGAATCGCACCAGGCCACATACCATATTTCAATTAGTTAGGTATCTCAAAATCTGCTCAAGTCATCGTAAATATAGATTGACGGATATGGCTTAATCACCTGATGTATATTGGAACGATTTTTCATCCCTTGTCAAATTTCCAGAATAAAAATCGACACTGATGATGGCACAACGCGGAAACCGGTTAGTCTCGAAACCAAATTTGGCAAGGGATGACGGAAAAGCGTTCCAATATACATCATTTGTCCACCCTGTCGGAAAGCCACCAACTCAAAATGAGTCGGTTAATCAATTCTTTTTGCATCTTAACTAATTTATGTAGATTAAATTATTAAAGGCTTGGCTCAAAGTTCTTCTAAGTTCAACCCACTCAATATGATTACAGATAACAAGTATGATGGATGTCGTTATTAAAGCGTTGACCAACATTATCAGGAGATAGCTTCCCATACATGTTATTTAAAAAAAATGTTTTCCGAAAAATGTGTTCTGAAGGAAAAATGCCTCTGTTCATTTTGTCATGCATTTCTTTTTGTTCACTCTTTTCCTTGTTAATATTATTTGCATATCACATTACACTCGCCTGCAAGTATACAATGTACTGCCCACATACACCGAGCAACATACAAAATGGTAAATTTATGTTATTTAAAACCCATTCAAAACTGTCCCCTTTGGTAGAGTAACTGGTTGTCAATTTCATGCTTACAACAGTGATATTTATTTATTTATTTATTTATTTAATTATTTAAAGTCAACTAACAAGAGTGGTCGACTAACAAAATACAAAGGAAAGTAACATAAAAAAAAAGATAGCGTAAAAATATATACAAGTATAGAATTAAAAATGGAATAAATTAAAAATTTACAATTTATTTTAACATTGAACAAGAACTAAAATTAAACTATCATTACAAATTAAACAAATAAACTTTAAGATATCAGTTGAGACTGAAAAGTATATCATTGCGTAAGGCAACAAACGAACATTCGATACTAATGCAATTATACAAGTCGTTATAGTACGAGCACCAAACACGTATAGGATCATTTTTGTCAAAATTTCTACGACACAGGGGTAAATGGAAGGGCACGTAGAGTCTGGACGTCCTAGCAGGAACTGCAAAGCTCAATCGACTTAGCAGCTCAGAGGAGTCAACCTCACCTAGAATTAGCTTATGCAGGAACATTACCCCGAGTAATATTCTACGATTTTCCAGAGTTGGCAAATTAATGAGAAGAAGTCTACTTCTATAAGACGGAAGATGAAGATTTGAGTCCCAGTTAAAGGCCCGTAGAGCAAAAATTAAAAATTGTTTCTGCACAGACTCAATACGCTTTATATGAGTAATATATAATGGACACCAAACACACGAGCAATACTCAAGTATTGGGCGGACCAGCGAAGTGTAGAGGACTTTGGTCAGATACGGATCCTTGAACTCCTTAGCCCAGCGTTTCACAAAACCAAGGGTACCCATTGCTTTATTAGTAATAGCAGAAATATGTGAGTTGAAGCTCAGTTTCGAGTCAAACAGAACCCCTAAATCGTTAATCGAAGATATACGCTCCATAAGAATGCCATAAAGTGCATAAGACGACAGGACAGGCTTCACGCGATGAAATGTCATGAACTTACATTTGGAACAGTTTAGAACTAATGCATTAATTGTATACCAGCGTTGAAATGAGTCCAAATCAACCTGAAGTAGATTTGAGCGAGTTAACTCCGAAGGCAAGCATGTATAGCAAATTTTTACATCATCGGCATACATTAGAGCTCGTGAATGATTCAAAATCTGTGGCAGATCATTTATAAAAAGAGTAAAAAGCAATGGGCCTAAATAACTGCCCTGAGGTACACCAGAGGTAACATGAATTGATTTTGAAATAATATTTTTATAAAGCACCTTTTGGGTTCTATTAGAAAGATAGCTTGAGAGCCATGAAGTCAGACTCTTCGGAAAGCCCAGTAAATCAAGCTTCAGAATCAGAAGTTCGTGATTCACTGAATCAAAAGCTTTACTAAAATCCGTATAAATCACATCAGTTTGCTTGCAAGCCAAAAAACCATCCCGAACTAAAGAGGTAAACTCAAGTAGGTTTGTGGTGGTTGACCTACATCTCACAAACCCATGCTGAAAGGGTGATAATTTGGAAGTACACGAATGTTGAAGCTGACAGGTAATTATTTGTTCAAAGGTTTTAGGAATAGCTGAAAGCTTAGCAATTCCCCTATAATTCTCAATATTAGATCTACTACCCTTCTTGTGCAGAGGTATGATAAACGACTGTTTCCAAATTGATGGAAATGACGCTGATTGCAAAGATAAATTGAACAATTTTACGATCGGTTCTGTTAAGTTCACAGCACAGAACTTAAGCATACAGCCAGGAATACCATCGGGCCCTGGAGAAAAAATCGGTTTCAGAGCTAAAAAACTCTGAAGTACAGTGGCACTATCAATGACTGGATTGAGAATACAGTTAGAACTAACTATCTCGAACGGATAACTACCGGTTTGGGTACAGGTTGAAGAATAGGTCGATTTGAAAAAGTCTGCGAATAAGTCGGCAATATCATGGTCAAGGCTAGCATTCTCGCCACCCAAAGACAAAGATGATGGAAATCCCGAAGATCTGCGCTTTGAATTAACAAACCCGTAAAATTTTAAAAAAACTCAATTTTTAAAAAACTCAATTTTGCATCTTGTTAAATACGACTTGTAGCAGTTTTGATTCAGGCGTTGGAAATTGGAACGGGCAACTAAATATTTAGAAAAATCTTCAGAAGAACCAGATCTTTTAAAACGCTTATAGAGCCTCGATTTAATATTGTTCAGGTTAGCAAGTTGCCTCGAGAACCAAGGTGGTTTACTACTCTTAGCCTTAACAAAATGAACCGGAACGCAACGATTAATAAAGTCACTAAGGTAACTATAAAAAATAGACGTGGCAGTCTCAACATCAGTACAAGCATAAAGGTCAGACCAATCGTGTGAAGCTAACAGTTGATTAAGCAAATCAAAGTTAGCCTTTTTAAAACATCTCGAACGAGAACGACATAACACTTCCATGAAATTAATCGTAGGCAGTAGATTGTCCAGTGTAACCTCAAGTGTAGGGTGCAAGGGATCTTCAGGCAAGGACAAGGCAGGGATTCGACTGAGACCAGTACCTATTGAACTATCACCAAAAACTAAATCTAACAACTTATTTTTAGAGTTCACAACGTTATTAATCTGAACTAGCGGCAATTCCATAAGCGAACCAATGAAATCATGCTGAGTAACAGGAGTCAAAAAGTTTGAATCATCGTTGCCAATCCAACTAACGTATGGTAAATTAAAGTCCCCAAGAACCACTAGGCGATCGTTATCACGCAAATGAGAATGAAGGCTGTGGATAACTGCTTTATGGCAATCATAAACGTACATATCTGACCGAGGCGGTATGTAGGTACAAGAAATATATAAGAAAAAATTCGGGAAAAAGAGCTTTACAGCTATGAATTCAATGTCAAGCGCGTCCTCAAAGCTCAACAATTCAGTAGAAATACTGGACAATACAGCTATCAGGACACCGCCTGCTCTCGATTTACGATCACACCGAAAAACAACGTAGTCATTTGAAAATAACTCCGAATTTAAATTATCAGGTTTTAGCCAAGTCTCTGTGAAAGCAATCACTTCCGCAGTAAAAGTAAAACTGTTAAGGTAAAATGCATTTAATTTAGAACGTAAACTACGAACATTCTGATAGTGAATAGTTACTTTTGAATCGTATTTGCAGGGCTGGTAATCAAGTTTTTTGAAACTATACGTGCGCGAGGCTCAACCTTCGACTTTGTGGTGTACAAATGTACCACCGAATGTATAGGCCAAAAAGATTTATCAAGAACCATATCAAAATATACATCTGGAACTGATATTTTAAATGAAGAAAAATCCCTCACATACTTAAAAACAAATTTATGTGCACTAATGTTAATAGAACCTGTACTATTAATCTTATCTAAGATATAATTAACGACATCAGACTCCGTCAGAGATGGATGCAATCTTGATACGAAAATTGCCCGTCGGGGCGGCACGGCAGTAACCAACCTAGGACCAGCCGGATCTAAATTAGTGTCACCCAAATTTCCAGCAACATCAACAATGTTATCGTCATTCGATACAGCGTCATTACCATTTAAAGTACGCGCAGTGTTGCTATCATCTACAATATTTTGGTTATTAACAGCATGAGAAGAGGCAGTGTTCATAGAAATGTTAGCGCCGGCATTAGCAGTGTTAGTAGCGCAAGGCACTTCGGCAGAGCTAACAGCAACATTGAAACTGCTTTGGACATTAGCAGCAAAAACGGGGCCAGAACTCTTTTCAATGTTAGCGTCGGCAGAATTGTTACCCATGATTGTGCCTTTGTCTTTGTTTCGTTTCTTTTTTTTGCCAGCACTACCCCGCAGTACGCCACCCACCGCTTCATCATAGAGCTTATGTAAATTACTGAGCTCAGAACGTAAAATTTCCAATTCGCCCAATAACCGGTTTTTGTCCGCTTGCAGAGAGTGTATACCGGCAACCGCGCTTGCTTGCTGTGCTCGCAAACTTTTCACTTCGGCAAGAATAGACGATAACATAAAATTTAGATAATTATCATTTACATGTTGTTGCTGTTGTTTTTGTACAGCAATAGCATTGTCATCAACAGCACAATCGCCACAAATATACATCTCATCCGAATTTTTAAAATGATCCAAATCGGCAGCTAAGGTACCAACAACACATTGCAGGTGATAAACTTTTTTACATTTTTCACACTGCACACTGCTTTGAGCGCGTTCAACTCTGTGTCCACAGAAACAGGGCATATTGTTTGTGTAAAACAGCTATGAAGACAAAAACAACGTGTAGACAAGGCAAATAATATGCGAAGCAGACAACTGTCAACAGCTCAAATCAACATACACCTGCACTGCTTTTTAATTTATATTGTTTATATATAATGAATTGCACGGAATTGATTTAAAATCTGCTTTGCACAAATTGTTAATATTTGATTATATTTGTTAATATTTGTTTAGCACAAAATACATTTGTATTACACAAATAGAAAAATATCGTAAAATATCGTAAAACGAAAAACACAGAGCTTTAGTGAAACACGTCCGTACACAGCGATAGTGATAACACAATGTAATATTCCGGGAATGCTTCCAAGAATCGAAAAACCCTTAGTATGGATCGGTTATATTGTGTTATACTCGATTGGTAGAGTAAAGCGTTGAATACCTGCCTGGCTGGCCCTTTAAAGTTAAAAAAAATGAAAGGTGCTATAACCTGCGAAGGGAGAGACGGGACCTATCTATATGTTTTATCCAGACTCTGAACGACTTCTGCAAGGCAGATTAGTTTTCACTGAGAAGCTTTTCATGGCAGAAATACACTCGGATTGCTTGCCAAATCACTGCCGAGAGGCGAACCCGCCTAAAAGATGCCGATGCACCAAAACGCGTAGGAAGGAAATGGAAAATTTAAATTGATGCCTTTTTTTTGGTTTTGTAAAACGATGAACTAATGTCAAAACCATACTGCGCCGGAAGTTGATGTATCAAATCATATTAAAAAGCTACATATCAACTCTCACCGTGCTGCCACCTTGTATATTTCCACCATGGTCTTCTCGCCATGTTTTAGAGGTTTACAAAAAAAAAAAAAAATTTTTTTTAAATATCCAAATAATTGTTTCGGCCTCTTTCTTTGTTTTCTTTCTTGTTTTATATTTAAAACGATACTTTCCCTGAAATAGCTTAAGCAATTCGGAATTCATATTATATATATGGTTTAAAAGGTTACCGCTCAGAAATAGTTTACAAGGTAACCACCTATCAAACGAAGACAAAATCAACTGAGATGCAGACGAAGAAGTAAAATCTGGCGGACTTTATTAGTTTCGACTTCATTAATGCCATTTTAGCTATTTTATAGCTAGATTTAGCTATTTTTTTCGGCGTTTAGCTATAGAAATTCGAGTTTAGCTATTAGCTGTTTTTTTAGCTATTTTTTTAATTGAGTTAGCTATTTTAGCTAAAAAAATTTTGTAATTTGCCAAATTATTTTCACAGAACTTTTTAGAATATAAATATCGACCGTGTGCACTGTACCTTATGGCTATCAAATTGTTCAAAAGTTGGTAGTCTGGCATGCACAATACATTTTTATTATATCGATTATTGGTATGTAATCGAATTGCTACTTTCAAATTTAATAGTCAATCGCTTATTCATGCGCACGTTTTTTCATAATACACCGTCGAAATGGAAAGGTATTACAAACTAGCCGTGAACAAGTGAAAAGAGGTTGTATTTCTTTGGTGAATTGGTGCATTATTTTGTGTTTAATTTTTCACCTTAGAAAGTACAAGCAAGGCTTTCGATCATCTTGGTTGAAGGACAAACGATTTGAGAAGTGGATTAGCTACGACGGAGACAATATTGCTTGCAAATATTGTCACTGCATATTGAAGCCGAAGTTGTATGGCTTGATTTTACATGCAAAAACTAAAAAGCATGCAAATGCGATGTCTCCTTTTTCCCGGGGTATACAACCACCTTTGCCTTTTCGATCAGTGACGGTAAATAACAGCGTAGTAAAGGCAGAATTAGTAAATGCAGTTTATATTGCTGCGCGTACATCGATTTTATCTGTTGATCATCTGATACAATTACAAAGACATATATTTGACGATAGTGAAACTGCAGCCAGTTTAAAGCTTGGTAGGACAAAATGTAGCGCTGTCATAAAAAATGTATTATTTCCTCATTTCAAAAAATGATTAATGGATGACATTAAAACAAATAAGTTTAGTCTGATAATAGACGAGTCAACCGACATTAGCGTGAAAAAGTATCTGGGTATTGTCATTCGTTACTATAGCGAAAGTTCCAAACAAATTACAAATACTTTTTTAAAATTAGCTGAGCTAAAAGACTATACATCGGAGGGCATTGTTGAATCAATTCTTAAGTCGCTGAAAGAGTGCAATTTACGCATAGAAAATATGGTAGGTCTAGAAACGGACAATGCTAATGTTATGACCGGTGTCAATAGAGGTGTAATCGCTCGATTGAAAGGGCTCAATCCGAAAATAAAACTAGTACCATGTATTTGTCATTCGATACAGATAGCTGTCTCAACCGCATCCAAAATTATTCCTAGTGAAATAGAATTTCTTGTGGCAGAAACGTATAATTGGTTTTCCAATTCTGCCGCAAGACAAAATCAATACAGAGCCATTTTTTCTGCCATTAATGATGGACTGCAACCAATACAAATTGTCAGGGCATGTGATACTAGGTGGTTATCTATAAACGATTAGTAGATCAATGGCTGGAGCTGCGAACACATTTTAAAATTGCTGCACTTAAGGAAACATGCCACAAAGCAAAGTTATTGGCATCTCTTTATAATGATACTAATTTAGCATATCTTCAGTTTTTAAAGCCGCTGCTAAGCGAAGTTCAGAAAGTTAATAAACTATTCGAATCGAATGATGCAGATCCCACAAAAATTTTTCTGAGCTAGTTTTGTTGATCACTGATCTATGTAATCAAATAATATCTCCATGTAAAAATGTTGACCCTTTGTGTTCTCCGCTTACAACATATTTAACTCCATTTCCACAATTTCATTATTCTTTTAAAGAATATATAAAATTAAAAAAAGACGAAGGTAGCATTGATGAAGATGCAGAATAATGCATTCGGAAATTTTGTCAGACTTTTATTATCAAGTTAATTGAGCAGCTACGTCAACGCCTACCACAGAATATCCAATATTTAAAAAATATTGAGTTTTTTGCTATAAAAAATGCTTTAAATGTTGTGAAGCCCAAAATATTTGATACGTTTAAGGCAGAAAAGGGCTCTTTTAACGAAGATGAAATTACTGTTATAGAAATGCAATGGAAAAAGCTATATTCATATCCATGGCAAGAGACCACCTCTACAGTAAAGTTTGTGATAGAGGTAAGAGAGTTTAGAAATGCCATTAATGAAAATCCGTTTGAGGAATTACAACAGTTCGCATTTTATTTGCTAATCCTACCGCTTAGTAATGAAGAAATAGGACGAAGTTTTTCTGTAATGAATTTAATAAAAACTAAGCAAAGGAATAGAATGCAGATTTTGATGTTAAACTCTTTATTAACTATAGGATACGGTCTTAAAAGACTTGGAAAATGTTGTCATGACTTTAGTATACCTAGTGAACTCATAAAATCAATGAATTCAGGAAATATATACGATTCAACATGTGAATTAAACGAAGAAGATGATTTTGTTTTTGAACTGTGATTCAATTTCATTTTTGAATAAAACTTGAGTGATGTATATCAACTATTCGAAATTATAATTTATGTTACTATTATAATTTAATTTATGTGCATATGTACATATCGCTACTTTAATTCACAAAGGCTCTATCTACATAGGAATTGCATTGAAGACATGGCCTTTGTGAATTAAGGTAACGATATGTATTTATAAAGAATATTTTCCATAACTGTATTATTATTATTATTTTTTTTTTTTTGCTTTATAATAATCTAGTAACTACAGACATACATATGTGGTGTAATTTAATGTGAAATAAAGGCTTATTTAGCTATTTTTTTTGGCTATGAAATTTTTTTTTAGCTATTTTTAGCTACTTGTTTTTTGTCAATTTAGCTATAAGCTCCAAAAAGGTCTGGCAACACTGTTCGACTTACTGGAAAAAAATATATATACATGCCCGTAAGATCGCTATACGGCAGAAGCTTCAAATGAACTCAAAGTTTTGGTAGTCTTCATCTAAACTGAAAGTACCTAATCGGCTCAACGATTTAACGTTAAATATATGTAGATATGAAAGTATACTTCTACAAAGTTTCGTACCAGATCGTTCTCTGTTGAGGTTGAGCATGAGTACTGCTGTCTTAATTTGGTGTAGTTACGCATAAATGAACTGGCCGGTGCGTGAGGACCTCTAGCAGACTGAAACTGAATAAGTCTATAGTGTTATCAGAAGGTTTTCTAACGACCAAACTGAATAACCCTATCAAAAACCCATATCTATGTCATAAAATAACTCCAGCCTCTTTGCAAATTTTAGAAGCTTTATAGGACCTATGTTACCTGCTGCTTCTAGATCTGATAGCTGTATCATCCTTATAGCTGGAGTCTTAGCCTGGAAATTTGGTAAACTGAGAGTAATTTTATAACACACAAAAACCTCTTTGCGTGTGTATTGATAAACATATATATGTGTATGCGTTTAACAACAAAAGCGACTTCACTTTTCATCTACTCATATGCAGGCCAAGATATACACCAAGCTATCTGCATGTCAGCTTCTGAGGCGTCCGACTGCATATTTGACTTTTATTTAGGGGGGATTAAAACAAACTCGATTTTTTTTTTTTCAGTTATACAGTTTTCACACAGAAACTTAATCGAATCACAATTCTATTTAATGAAATAATTAAGTTTCCCTTTTCATACAGGGACATGGTGGAATCACTAGGTGAAGTAAATAAAAAAAACGGAAGATGTACGCTATCTGAAACGGCAGTGATGTATTTTTGACGGTCAGAAGAGGGTAAAATTTTTACCCGCTTTGAAGAAATAGAAGTAGAAAAATAAATACCTTGCTACGAAAGCCATTACAGAAATTGCTGTTTTCAGCATATCAGTGCCACCTAACGCCAATTCAAAATTGAATGCAAAGGACCAATGCGAGTTAACATTACTTTTAGGATCGCATAAAAATAAAAAATTCAATTTGGCCACTTTAACTGACCTTAATTCCAACTGCAGTTGAAACTTTCATTGAAAAACTGGAAATAAAAGAAACATGTGTTATTCATATAAAGTACATATGTACGTCATTTATTTATTTGTATTTTCTGCCTTTGGCGGAACTTAAATGGGTTTCGGGTTAGATGAAAAATTTTACAGTCACACTTGGAAGTGATCGTGATAGTCTCAAATGTGTTTTCGTCCCATAAAACTCATTGAAATGTTAGTCTGCTTTATTGATTTCTCGTTGAGAGTCGGGATTAAAAAATATCCTCTTCTAATATATAATAACAAACTTAATCAGAAGATCCCTCAAACATTCTTGACAGTTGAATTCATGATGTATTACTAATGTTACCAAGTTATTATTTACCAAAATATATCAGGGGATAGACTAGCCCAATGGCATTCGGCCTATAATGATAAGATGCTGGTTTGAAGCGAGCCGGATTCATATTGTGACGAATATTAGTGACACTAAGTGATACTCGCATCACTAGTCTGCTGCTAAGTAAATGAAGCCGCAACAACAATAAAGCAGGCAGTCACTTGTATCTACATAAACGAATCAATCATTATGTCTACACATATGTACGTACACGCAGCGGTAGAGAGACGCACAAACACATGCATATATCTTATCTGATATGCTCCCAAAAGTAGGCAATTATCTGTGGAAGTGTCACTCACATATACACGCGCATATGAGAAGCTATACACGTGCATCTGTAGTTATAATTTTATAGCAGTAACTAAGTTAATACTGGAAACGCCTAGAAGTATGGAACGAGACAATCGAAGGGTATAAAAGCGGCAAAAGTGGAGGCACGAGAATCAGTTTGATTTAGGCAAGCTATCAGTTGCGAAGTATAAGTGTTATTGTAAGTACTTTAATAAAGGACATTTTGCATTATCGAATATTGGAGTTATTTATTCAACAGTTTAGTTATTCGAACGTAAGTAGAAGGTTGCAAATAAGAGGAATTACACTAAATTCGTTACAATATATTCTAAATTACAATCCTTAGATGTAACGTTCATCTCATCTTAGTGTTCTGATTTTTAGGGCTAAACAGCAATAGTGAGTTCAATTTTTTTGTATATTTAGAATACCACTGTTTAGCCGAAGTTTTTTCAAAATAAGGTATAATACGACAATTTTGGGATTCTTGTAGGAATGAGAAAACCATTCTTCGAAATTCTTCACTAGTACTGTACAAGGGAAAGTCCTTAGTTGAATATGACGTGAATGCAAATATTTTGTTTTAACAAAGTTCTTTTTCAATTTTTTTTGGGAACAAATTAAACATATGTATATAATGATAATATCAAAAATATGGAAGTATTAGTTTAGCACGGCCTTACTTATGGAAGAGAACACCAAAGATAGCCTAACTGATGAAAGTTTGTAATAAAATCCAGTAAAAGTTCATCGATATTCACCTCATAGTTTATGTGAAGAAAGTACTCACAGGGACATATTTTACTCCTGAAAAATTTAAAAAGCAACACTTTTCGGGGACGACATTGGTGAAAAAATTTCATATAGTTGAATGACAGAACAAGAAGAAGTTAGAGCGAGACAGTTGACGGCTTACTTCACCTGGTTATTCCACCATAATACAGGGCCTTTAGCTTCACTAAGCGAACATCTAAAAGCAGCCCCAAAAAATATTTCCTTTTTACAAAAAATAGTTAAAATGGAAAGCAGCCGTTTCCTTTTTAACTATAACTACCCATAGATGTTGCACCTAGCCAAATATTTGCCTATTTTCGAAAAAGCCATATTATATCTTGCAGCAAATGCAGCGAAATTTTAATTTTGCAATTTTTTCGTGGTTTTCTCTTTTTCGTAAATTATTGAAAATAATTTATTTTTGATTGTCATTTGTTACATCGACAACAAAATTCAAAGCACCAAGCAAAACTGACTGGATTTTCCACTCGATTAGGCATTCAATAAAGCAATAATGAGATAATAATAATTTTGTATGGCAGTTTGAGTTCAATTAGGCCTTTAATGTAGAAAACTTGACTAATAATTTCATTAAGCCTCTGTATGAAATTGGCATTAGGCATAGAATATTTAGGCATACAAATATTTTCTGCATTAGATTTTCTCCTTTTCTCTTTTGATTCTAGCATTATAAATACACGACGAGGTATAACAATTCTTTCCTCTGGTCGGCTTTGACTTTTCTTGTCCATTTTAATATTTAAGAAAAAATTTCAAAACATAAAAACTTAAAAGGCATTTTGCTAAAAATAAAATGTACATACATTAAAAAAAATTATTATCATACAAATTATTGTTGTAGGCAGTAAGCTCGAATTCGAACCAAAAATCCTTTATCCAAAGGCCGTTAAAAACAAAATGAATTATTAATAAGCCATAGAGAACATGGAAATGTCAAAAAGTAATCGACAGTAAACAAAAGTTCAACAATATCAGTGATTTGCAACAGATGGCGCAAAGCTATTAAAATAAAGTTTGTAAAGAGGAATAAAAATTAAAAATAAATGTAAGGTGCGATAACCTCCGAAGAAATTGAAAGCCAAGCTTTTCTTCCAATTTGCGCCATGCTACTCTTAAATTTTTCTACAGATTGACGGGAAGGGAACTACCGACACCGAACGTCATCTGAAAAGCAGATGAGTTTCACTGAGAGGCTTTTCAATGGCAGAAATACACTCAAAGTGGCTGTTAAACACTGCCGAAGGGCGACCCCGCTTAGAAATTTTTTCTTCTAAATGAAAAAACTTGTTTCAAACATTTTTTTGATGTTGCTTTGCCAGGGGAGTGAGCCCAGGATCTTTGGTGTTGTAAGCGGAGCACGGCAGTTGCAGGTATAAAGGAATAGAAGGAGCAATTTATCAGTCAAACATACCACCACTGTATAGCTCAATGGTTAGCGCAACGTGCCTAAAGCGTACTGATGATGAATACTTGCATAGCAAGCTTTGAAATAGATCTATCCGCGCAGGTATGGCAGATTTCTGAAAATTTACATCGTCTATTCCAAATTAAGTAATAATTTTCCATTATAGAAAAATTAAAAAAAAGATTTTATCATTAAAATTACTCAAGGTTCGATTCGAGCTCAAGGCCAGAACAATAATTTTTTTCTAATGATAATTATTGTTATTTTTTAATTTTTCTAAATTTGAAAAATTGTATTTTGTTTTTGGAATAGTGAGTAGAAAATTTTTTCAGACAACCTGCCATAGCTGCTAAGCCTTCATCGTCAGGAAGCTTTAGGCACGCTGCCCTACCAACTATATTTATTCAGTGTTGCGCCATCTGTTGCAATAGGCCGATAAAAAACAAAAAGAATTGTTAATAAACCATGAGCACTTGGGAATGTCAAAACAAAGTAATTGACAATAAACAAATCCAGCATTATCAGTGATTTGCAACAGATGGCGCAACACTGAATAAATATAGTTGGTAAGAAAGAATAGAAGAAGAAGCGATTTGTCAGTCAAACAAACCACCGCTGTATAGCTAAATGATTAGCGCAGCATGCCTAAAGCGTACTGACGGTGAAGGCTTAGCAACCTTCGAAATGCATCTATCTGCGCAGCTATGGCAGGTTGTCTGAAAAAATGTTCTACTCACTATTCCAAAAACAAAATACAATTTTTCAAATATAGAAAAATATTAAAAATAACAATAATTACACTGGACCACGCATTTCAACTTTTTCTCTTTACCAGAAACGGCGTTATGAAATTCGTATGTAAATTCACCCCCTGATTTCGAAAATTGAGTTCATTTTTGATTCTATGGTACCGTTTTTGAGATATTTGCAATTTACCGTTATTCGAAAAAACCAAAAAGATGACTCCCTTTAATTACGTATATCTCACGAACAGGTCAAGCAATTGCACAAAAGTTTACGGAGTCGTAAGAAGATAAAATTTGCTATAAATGCATCATACATTGTTTTTTGCTCAACCAGATAGTTTTCGAGATATTAGCTTATCATTTCAGATTTTTGTTTTTTTTTATGAAAAAATATGAAAAAAATTACTATTTGCGAGGGCAGCATTCCAAAACCACAACTTTTTTTCCCGATATTTTTCCTTTACGTAAAGCTCTGTTTAATTAGAAAAAAGACAAGATATCATCGAAGAAAATCGATGTAAAACTGCGTAAGTTATAAGCGATCAAATAAAAATACCCAGGTTGCGCAACTTCAATGTATGTATAAATACACATATTAAGGGTATAAAGTGCAAATGGGATATTATCCGGATAAACGAATAACACCATAACAATGATACTACTTTTTCTTTAAATAAATCAAATAGAACTTTTAATACTCGTTTTGTTTTATAGTAGGTAGAGTGGTTGCATCGAAAGGAAGAGAGTTTGGGTTCGAAGCCTGCTGTAGGCATGTAGTTATAAACATGTCGTTGATGCATATGCAATACCACCTATCTACCAACTGCAAAACTTCCCAACTGACGAAAGTGGCAAAAATGAGATTTGGTAACCCTGCATTCCAGGCATCGAGTTTCATCTATAAAAATAAAAAATTTCGTATTCCAACAGAAAATTCCATAAAAAAACGGTAAATGCAAAACCGCATGTAAAGTGTGTAGTCAAATTTTATTTGCAAAACCAACCATCATTTAGTTCTGCTCTGCAAGTTGATCAACCAAGTGCCAATAATACGGACAGGGAGTGGGCTAATTTCTTTGTCTTCTTTGCTTTTCAATTTTCTTCAAATTTTAACTTTTTGTGAATATAATATATGTACATACCAGAAATGGCTTCAAATGAAGGATCTGATATAATTATGGAAACGTTTTTGAAAGGTAACAAAAAAAGAAATAATGTGCTTTATATACATATATAATATCAAAGTGTTTGCATGTAAAATTTAGATGCTTGGGCGACTCCACCAAGTTCTCCTGGAACTTCCTATTCGGAGTCTTTGCTATTTGGTTACATGGAAAGAAATGTTGTATGTGTTTCTTCCAGCTACGGCAAGAGCGAAGAGCGACACAGATAACGATGCGGCGGAATCAAAAAAACACAGCAAAAACTGTGATATTCATACTTCACCAGCAATGAACACCTTCCAGAAATAAAAATTTTGGAAGAAAACAAAAATAAAAGGAGAAAACGGAACACAGACAATTGGAAAAGAGAGGTCAACAAAAAGAAAAGAATGCTTGGAGAAAAGTACATAGGGTTTCGCAAAACACAAAACAAAATAGTCCAAGATGTACACGAATGAAGAGAGTGCTTAATAAGGCAACTTGTGCTAAAGCTTGCAAAAAGAGTAAAACATTTGATTGTTAAAGGTTTAGTGAGCAGCAAAGAGAACACATTTTTGCAAACTTTTGGAAAAACATTAATTGGCATCAAAAACAAAATTATGTTTGCCCGCTGGTTCATGTTCAAAATACAAAAGCAACTAAGCGCAGTAAATTAAAGAAATCAAATTCTTTCGCGTATTTTCTCAACGGTGGTACCGAAAGGCGAAGGGTTTGCAAAAATATGTTTTTATCGACCTTAGGACTAAAGGAATGGACTGTACGTTCGTGGCTCACTAATACACAGGTTTCGTGCAGCTCTAAAAAGAAACGCAATTCCACGAAAAATTCCAAAAAAACTTGTAAAAAATTTTTTGGCATCTTTGCCAAAGCTCTCGTCACATTACTACAGGTCAACATCAAGCAAACTCTATTTAGAGCCAGTCATTGAAACAAAATCACAGTTGTACTCTCTTTATAAGAATAACGCTCTCGAACTTTCTCTACCCGTAGTCTCAAGATGTCATTTTGATAATATCTTCTCCGAAGAAAGTATATCCTTTTTAAACCTAAAAAAGATGAGTGCGATACTTGCATTGCTTTTAAGACCGGAAATATATCCGAAGTGGAATATAAATGTCACATCGACTTCAAAAATGCAGCACGATTAGAAAAAAAGAATAATACAATTCTTGCCGATTCTGGAGAAATTCATTCAATTACCGTTGACCTACAGGCTGTTAAACTATGCCCAAAATTAAACGCCAGCGCTGCTTATGATAAAACTAAGCTTGCTGTGCATAACTTCACAGCTTACAACTTAGTTACTAAAGAAGTTGTTTGCTATTGGTTTGATGAAACCGCAGCCGACCTAAAGTCTTCAAGGTTTGCCAACTTTTATGTGGACTGTATATCATCAATACTTCGTAAAGATGTAAAACCTGTGGTGATTTATTCCGATGGTTGCACATATCAGAATCGATATTCTGTTGTCGCCAATGCACTCCTTAGGCTTGCCATTGAATACAATGTTGACATAACTCAAAAATTTTTAGTAAAGGGGCATACACAGATGGAGGTAGATTCGGTTCACTCTGTAATTGAGCGGAAATTAAAGAATCAGCAAATATTTTTACCTAGCCAATATATTTCGGCAACACAGGAATCCAGACGCAATCCGTTTCTATATATCGCACGAAAGTTCGACTACACATTTGTTAAAGACTATGATAATAAAGAATATCAATTATATGAATACATACGCCAGGTCGCAAAAAGGAGGATAAAGTCATTTTCGATTTACGTGTCTTGAGATACTCTTCCGATGCATCAATCAATTATAAGTTGTCTTTCGAAAGCACTTTTCTATAGCTTCCACACCGACCTAAATGTAAATGGAATAAAAACATTCCTCACGCTCTTTATTTGTCTCGTATACCAATACAAAAATCTAAATACCAGCACCTACAAGAATTGAAACAAGTAATTCCTTCAGACTGTCACTACTTTTATGACAATTTACCTTACAAACAATAGATACTTAGATTTATGTCTGTAAAATTAATTATGAAAAGATAAAAAGAAATAATTTTGTTTTTATTCGATATGCGGGTTGGAAATATTTACGTGTAAAAATAAGAGGAAAATTTATTTGCAAAACCATCTATAAAAAATAAAACTTACAGAAACACACAATTATGATAAACTTCAGTTCATTACTGGTTTACTGAGGTAAGTTCCACCTATTAAAAGTAGAAAAAAGATTTCAGTCCCAACTTTATAATTGAGATTAAAAGAAAACTCGTTTTTTTCATCTCCTGTAAATTTGGTTGCCGTCAGATAGGTGATTTTGCAATTGGTACATAGGTGGTATTGCATATGCATCAACGATGTATTTTCGTCACTTATGGGTAAGTATGCAGGTAGATTTTCAAAATTATAAGACACAGAAAATTTGTAAAGCCTACATCTAAAGCAGGTAGTATTTTCTTTTCACGTCTTCGTATAAAAAGGAACCATTCTGTCTAGGTAAGATTTGATTTCTTCAATTTTATTCTTGTTCCGAGTATAAATATGAGTTAATGCGCCTTGAAACTTCATAACATCTGCAAGGCTCGCCGGAGATAGTTCAGTTCATAAGTCAAATTTCCAAACCGTGATTTGTTAAAAAAATAAAATGAGTAAAAGGACGCGAGAATTTGAGTGTAATAACGATCCAGATATGTTTTGTTTCATGTGTGGCCAATATACTATCATAAGGCGACGACGAGTGTTCTCAGATCATATGAAAACTTTATACTCCAAGTATTTTGGCATTGAGCCTAAAAATGCTGAAAAACCATGGACACCGAACACTTTGTGTACATCGTGTCGAGTAGAACTGATTCAGTCGGAATCAGGACAACAAATAAAATTTGATACAGCAATGATATGGAGAGAACCTACTTGCCATTCAATAGAGTGTTATATTTGTCAAACAAAAGTACTTGGCGTTGGAAGATCAAGAAGAGTAACCTATGCCAGCGTACTTACAGTGACATTACCAGTACTACATTCAACGGCAGTTGCGGATCCAGTTCCATTGTCAACAGTAATATCTGAGTGCGGGGAATCAAGTTTTACTGAATTTCGCATGGGAAACGAGAGAAACGTTCTGTCACAAGCACAACTTAATGATTGGATAAGAGATTTGGAACTATCCAAGGAAAGGCCGAGATCCACACATCTCGTATGCAACAATTTAAATTTGTGTCATCCGATATTAAGGTGATATATTGTAGAACTCGTCACGAACCATTTTCCACACACTATACCAAGAAAGACAGTATATGCTACTGCAACGAAATTCCTGGTTTATTCAAAGAGTTTGGTCAAAAATATGATTCAAAGGAGTGGCGATTGTCCATAGACAGCAATAAACTGGGTTTGAAGGCTGTATTATTGCATATTGGTAACAAAAAGCCTTCTATACCAATCGCACATGCAGTAAATACAAAGGAAACCTATGAGGAAATGCAAAAACTACTCAAATTTATCAAATATGAAGAGCATGATTGGAAAATATGTTCTTATCTCAAAGTCGTTGCAATGCTATGCTGTCTACAAAGTGGCTACACCAAGCACTGCTGCTTCCTCTGCAAGTGGGATAGCCGAGTTCGTAATGACCACTACGTCAGAAAGGATTGGCCGGAAAGAGTCGAGTTTACCTTTGGTGTGGATAACATCAAATACACCCCTCTTGTCAAGAAAGAGAAAATCATACTTCCACCCTTACACATCAAGCTCGGTCTCATTAAAAACTTGGTTAAGGCTTTGGACAAAGAAGGCGAAGCATTCGACTATATGAAAACAATTTTTCCAGATATTTCTCAAGCCAAGATAAAGGAAGGTATTTTTGTTGGAGCACAAATAAAAAAGTTGATCAACAGTAATCAATTCAAAAGACTACTCTCATCAGTTAAGGCAGCGTGGGAATCCTTTGAAAAGGTCGTTGCTTCTTTTCTCGGTAGACACAAAAGCCCTAACTACGAGCAGATAGTGAACGACTTAATCAATAATTATGCGAAAATGGGTAAATATTAAAGGCTTATTAAAATTAATTTCCCAAAATTCTATAGCTTGTTTACCTAACTAATAATTTCTTTCCAGGCGTAAATATGTCTTTAAAAATTTACTTTCTGCACTCACATTTGAGCTTTTTTCCGGCAAATATTGGCGTCGAAAGTGACGAACATGGCGAAAGGTTTCATCAGCAAATGAAATTAATTGAGAATCGATATCAAGGATTCTGGGACGTCGCAATGATGGGTGATTACTGCTGGTTTCTCATAAGATAAACCGACCCTAAACTGAATAAGCGTCAAAGTAGAACACATAATTATTTCGACTACATAGTAAAATCAAATTAAGATAAAGATTGTTAGAATATAGTATAAACATAAATAAATTTAAAAAAAAAGTTAAAAATATGGGAAATTTCATTCATAAATTGAACTTAGAACTAAATAGAAACAGAGCATAGCTAGATATTTCACTCTTTTTTATACCAGACATACGTTTTGAAGTATACGTTGAAATTTCGCAACCTGCGTATTTTTATTTGATCGCCTATAACTTACGCAGTTTTTCATCGATTTTCTTCGATGATAGCTTATCTTTTTTCTAATTTACGTAAAGAAAATATATCTGGAAAAAAGGTGTGGTTTTGGAATGCTGCCCCCGCAAAAAGTAATTTTTTTCATATTTTTTAATAAAAAAAAAAAACAAAAATCTGAAATGATAAGCTAATATCTCGAAAACTATCTGGTTGAACAAAAAACAATGTATTATACATTTATAGCAAATTTTATCGTATTCCGATTTGGTAAACTTGTTTGCAATTGCTTGACCCGTTCGTGAGATATACGTAATTAAAGGGAGCCATCTTTTTGGTTTTTTCGAATAACGGTAAATTGCAAATATCTCAAAAACGGTACCATAGAATCAAAAATGAACTCAATTTTCGAAATTAGGGGGTGGTTTTACATACAAATTTCATAACGGCGTCTCTGGTAAATTTTGGCCGTCGACCAGTGTTATCATTAGAAAAAAATTATTGTTCTGGCCTTGAGCTCGAATCGAACTTTAAATCATTTATCAATAGGCCGATAAAAAACAAAAACAATCATTAAAATTACTGTTATAGGCCTTTAGCTCGAATTCGAGCCAAGAAACTTTTATCAGTTGGCTTATTAAAACAAAAACAAGTATTAATTAAATTTAATTTAATGAAATTAAACATATTTTATTTCACTTTAATCAAATTTTATTTTATTTTTATTTATTTTATTGTTTAATTTTATTTTATTTTGTTTTAATGTATTAAATTTTTTTTCGTAATTTTTTTTTTATTTTTTTATATTTTTTTTTTATTTAGTTTTATTTTTATTTTATCTTTTCATTTTATTTTATTATTTTATTTTATATTTTTCTATTTTATTTCATTTTCTTATTTTTTTTTTATTTCTTGTTTTATTTTATATTTTATTTTGCTTTATTTTATTTTATGCAATTTTTCTCACATTATGTTACTATTTTTTATTTTTTTTTTCATTTTATTTTTTTTTTTTTTTTTTTTATTTCATTTTACTTTATTTTATTTCATATTTTATTTTATTTTATTTTATGTAACTTTTTTATATTTATTTCAATTATTTTCTTTTTTTCTTTACCACGTGCTTTGCTTTTGTAAACACTTTGTGTATCAGGAATAAAAATCACGGATTTGCTCATATTTGTCAACTCAGGCTCTTTGTTTTCAAAACATAAGAGCAGTGCATCCATCTCTTGCACTTGCATGCAAAGAAACTGCGTGTATGCTCAGAGATTTTAATTTAAATATAGATGACGTGTTTGCCTTGAGTTACTGTGTGATTTGCGATACAGTGTAATAACAACACTTACGCTCTCAATCTTTATTACTCTATACAGCCTACATTTATACATTCTCTAGTATTCCATACAGCACATATACCAATATTACACACTACGCCTGCAATTACATTCTACATACATATATCCCCCATATTTCATACCACGTACAAACACTACTCTTACACTTACGCTTACAGCTTATGCTTATATTACGGATTCCCCCATATCGTGGACGAAAATGTTTACTTATCAAAGACAAACTCGTCAAGGATAAAAAAGTTACAAACAAAGTGTTCTAATACTCTCTCAACATACGCCTCAAATAAGGGGCAGTCTTCTTTTAATTTCTTCTTATCGACCCAACATAGTAAATTCCAAAAGATGTCAAGCAACGAAGTTCTCTGTGACCCATTCAAGAAAAACAAACTTCTTCTTTTTTGGCTCATTCAAATACATATTAATTTGTTTGTGTGTGCTATTAGTTGTAAGCGATTACATATTTAGTATGTACGGCTTTTCACCATTCTTTGCTTATTTGCATGTACATTAGTAGATATGTGTGTCCACTTTGTCGGTCATTGTTG
Source organism: Eurosta solidaginis (assembly GCF_040869045.1). Lineage (NCBI taxonomy): Eukaryota > Metazoa > Arthropoda > Insecta > Diptera > Tephritidae > Eurosta > Eurosta solidaginis. Next base: position 195,952,277 of record NC_090322.1, on the reverse strand, counting down.
GCTATGAGCTGCTTTGTGTCAGTGTCCTTTGCACTCACTTCCGCCGTTTCACTGCAACGTTGTGCTTCACTTCAGCGTCACAATCGTTTTACTTTCCTTTTGTATATATCTTGATTTCCCCATTCACAACATATCCTCTTACAATGCACTACTATCCCTCTATATTCACTTTATTATTTTTCGTTTTGATTTCATTACTTTTGTTTAGCTTACTTTCTCTCTCTCCCTGTCTACGCTCTGACTAACAGCATACTTCCGCTTTGTGTGCTCGTCGTAAGCTTGTAAGCTCGCATTGTTCCTCGATTTTATCCTGACCTCGCCTTTTATTATTTATCACATTGCATTTTGTCCTTGTTATATTGTTATTATTGTTGCAACTCACATCGTTGGCCAGTTCAATGGCTCGTTTGGTCGTTTGCTCGTTGGCTTGCCAGTTGGCGTTGGTGCGTTGGTGCTCTGTTGGATTCTTCAGTGTCGTTGAATCCGTTGTTGGCTTGTTTGGCATGTCTATGACATTTTGTATGCAAAATATCTACGTACAAACCCACTTGTCGTATTTACATACGTACATATCTACATATTTACAATCTTATGTCTCTTTAACAGAAAGTCGCGGAAGTGAGTTAACATTTCACTTACTTTTGTTGTTTCTCACATATCTGGTTGTAGTTGCGGTGTGTTGGGTATATGTTGTTGCTCTTGGTTGACTGCTCTTTGCGGATTATGCTAGAGTTCTTACTCAGCCATGCATGCAAAATTTGTTAAACGTAAATATGCATTTAAACTACAAATATTTATTTGTTACTTTTTTTGGATTTACTAGCTTTGCTCAGTCTAGCTGCTACGGTCTTACAATGAAAGTCTCGACCAATGCCAGTGTCATTGTAATATGTGTGCTTGGCTGTGTTTGCCCTAACTAGCTGCATAAGTCATTTCATATTTTCTCGCTCATATATTTTCTGTAACATATTTAAGTAGGTGTGTATGTGTTATACATGCATGTATATATTAGGATGTGTGTTTGAATTAAAGTGCAGCGACTTAAGGGAAAAAATATTGTAAAGCTTTTCATTCTGGGAAATCTTGCTTCATTCATCTTTCTGCCGTCCTATTATTAATTTAATGTTTGATAATTTAATATCAGAAATTTTCTATGATTTGCGTCTTTCAGGAATGGTAGAGAACTTGTTCCAATAAGGTAGTATAACAAATATTAGAAGAAGTCAGTTTAATATGTAATTGACCCTAACATAGCATACTACAAAAATCATGACAGAACTAAAAACTAGAATTTTATTTACACTAAACCAGGTGAGCCCACATTGAAGCTGTATAATTCCCTTTAATGTCTGTTTGAGCTCTGCAATTGTCTCCACATACTCTTTATCAGTGTTTGGTGAAACGTGTAGCATACTCGTTTAACGAACAAAGCTATATGTATAACCGATCTTAATGATTTTTTGCAGACGTATGCCATATATGTAACCATCTTGTAAAATTTCAAACGCTAACTATTAACAATAAGTGAAGCGAATAATGATATATTGAGATATTGATTGTGAAAAACAATTAAAGAAAGAATAATTTCGTTTAGGTCACGATAACCAGTTAATTGACTAAAAATTATTTCGGTTACAAACAACACTTATAACAATCAAAATTTGGTTAGGGCTATATATAACCATTATGGTAACTAAAATGTGTATTTTGGATATAAATAACCAATATAATAACAAGAATATTTTTATACTCAGATGAGCAGAGCTCACAGAGTATATTAACTTTGTTCGCATAACGGTAATCCGTAACGGCATAAACTAATCGAAATAGATATAGACTTCTATATATCAAAATAATCTGGGCGACAAAAGAAATTTATTTAGCCATGTCCGTCCGTCTGTCCGTCCGTCCGTAAACACGATAACTTCAGTAAATTTTGAAGTATCTTGATGAAATTTGGTATGTAGATTCCTGGGCACACATCTCAGATCGGACTATAAACACGCCCACCTTTTCGATATCGAAAATTTCGAAAAAATGCGACAATTCATTACCAAAGATGGATAAAGCGATGAAACTTGGTGGGTGGGTTGAACTTGTGACGCAGAATAGAAAATTAGAAAAATTTTGGACAATGGGCGTGGCACCTCCCACTTTTATACGAAGGTAATTTAAAAGTTTTGCAAGCTGTAATTTGGCAGTCGTTGAAGATATCATGATGAAATTTGTCAGGAACGTTACTCCTATCCCTATATGTGTGCCAAATAAAAATTAGCAAAATGGGATGACGAACACGACCACTTTTTAAACAAAAAAATTTTTAAAGTCAACGTTTAACAAAAAATTTAATATCTTTACAGTATATAAGTAAATTATGTCAACATTCAACTCCAGGAATGATATGGTGCAACAAAATACAAAAATAAAAGAAATTTTCAAAATGGGCGCGGCTCTGCCCTTTTTCATTTAATTTGCCTAGAATACTTTTAATGCCATAAATCGAACAAAAATTTACCAATCCTTATGAAATTTGGTATAGGCATATATCTATGACGATAACTGTTTTCTGTGAAAATGGGCGAAATCGGTTAAAGCCACGCCCAGTTTTTATACACAGTCGACCGTCTGTCCTTCTGCTCGGCCGTTAGCACGTTAACTTGAGCAAAAATCGATATATCTTTACTAAACTTAGTTCACGTGCTTATCTGAACTCCCTTTATCTTGGTACAATGGTAAAATGGCCGAAATCCGACATGACAACGCCCACTTTTTTGATATCGAAAATTACGAAAAATAAAAAAAATGCCATAATTCTATACAAAATATGAAAAAAGTAATGAAACATGGTAATTGGATTGGTTTATTGACGCAAAATATAACTTTAGAAAAAACTTTGTAAAATGGGTGTGACACCTACCATATTAAGTAGTAGAAAATGAAAAGTTCTTCAGGGCGAAATCAAAAGCCTTTGGAATCATGGCAGGAATACTGCTCGTGGTATTACATATATAAATAAGTTAGCGTACCCGAAATATAATGTTCTGGGTCACCCTGCTCCACATTTTGGTCGATATCTCGAAAACGCCTTCACATATACAACTAAGGGCCACTCCCTTTTAAAACCCTCATTAATACCTTTAATTTGATACCCATGTCGTACAAACACATCCAGGGACACCCCTGGTCCACATTTATAGCGATATCTCGAAAAGGCGTCCACCTATAGAACTAATTATAACTCCCTTTTAAAATACTCATTAACACCTTCCATTTGATACCCATGTCACACAAACACATTCCAGGGATGCCCTAGGTTCATTTTCCTACATGGTGATTTTCCCTTATTTTGTCTCCAAAGCTCTCAGCTGAGTATGTAATGTGCGGTTACACCCGAACTTAGCCTTCCTTACTTGTTTTATTTGGTATCACAACGGACTTTCATGCAGGACTGGAAGTATATATATCGATCCTTCTTCTCAACCACCAGATATAAAATGAGCAGATTTAGTAAGCAGATATCTATATGCAAAGGGCTTACTTGTTTTTTGGTTATCAGTTACCAAAAAATTTAAACTTTCCATTTTATTGGGCTTTTTGCAATTAAACAATGTATATATGTACATCCAGCCTTAACGCCTTAATTTTGCAGATAACTTAACCTTTTCCTAACGTATAATTTCTATGTTAAAAAATAAAGACTACTAAGTGCTTGAGAGGTCTTAGTATTTTCCTAGCTTGTGTATAAATTTAGTTTTTATATTTTTATAATTCATTAGGCGATTTTTTTGCCATTGGACCGAAACTCCTATAACAGGCTCTAGACTTAATCTTTGGAAATTTGTGTGTGCCCTGATATCAGCTAACGGAGGCTAGGAAAGTATTGCTATCTCTGAATTTGAGTTCACCGCTAAACGTATACGTCTTTCGACTAATTACGTTGAATATGGGCTTCAGTGCCGTAAGGATTGACGAGGATACTTCCGAGCCACGCTTCCAGTCGCAGATATTAACCACAATGACGCAATATATCATAAATATACATACAATTCTTGGAGTAGTCTTACAATATTGACATCATTGGCCTTAATGAACACTACGTAAGTTCTGCCTTCTCTGAAAGCACTGAATGGGCACATTCATGTTTGGAAGCCATAATTATCAGAAAAAAGAACCGGCATAAAATCTGGGTATTTTATTTATGTAGCATAAACAAACAAACCGCATTTTACTCAGAAACTACAGTCAGAGCAATTGCTGATTTTTATGGATAAAGCCCAGGAAATCGCCAAGGAAATCCAACAAAGAATCATTCGTGTTGTTTGAGTCCTACAATATTATATACGCAGCTATTTGGCGAAAAACGCGAAGAAGAAAATGGGGCCTTCACTCCACTCCTTAACATTAATGTGAATTTTAGTCACTAAAGTGGACGTTACAAGGTCATATTGACTTTCTGTTATAGGTCACGATGTCAATCTTGGGATGTACAGGACATCATCCAACTGGAAAGCATTACAAAGGGTACTGACATTTCAGGTGCATACCCTCAAAGAAATAGCTTTTTACATTTACAAACACTTGAAACCGCACTTGTTGGGAGACGACGGTGCTTACTTGAATTAACCGTTTAGCCACAGTGTCCCCACTAAATTTCTCTTCTGCGTAAATAACACTGCCACATTGTCATTGAGTTTGGAGCCATCCGTGAGGACAGTTGGTTACTTAAAGTTGTAAGCGCTAATCAAAAGTTGTTAGAAATGCAACACATGAACCTTTATTTATTTCTGAGTATTCACAAGCTTTGACTTAAAGTGGATAACTTAATTGGGAAAGTTGATAAGTGAACAATTAAAGATATTAACGGTAATCTACAAGAAGAAATGGCCTTTACACGATTTTCCCGTCAACGATTCCAACAGGAATGGCTTTTTTGCAACCATCTACGACATCCCGATATAGTTGTGCCCTGCCATTTCTTTTACTGTGTCCGGAGAGTGTCAAAACGAACACTTTCTGGAGCGTAAAATTTCCTATGTTATAGCTCTTACCAGCCATATCAGACGTCTGAGACTGATATTCTGAGACAAGTAGCATCAAGCCTGAAAGTGCTTCAGAAATAGCTTTTGAGATAAAGGAAAGGAGATAATCAATGGTACCGATGGCTCAATTTGGGTCAGATCATATACTAACTGTTGCGGGGGGAATGTGGCACCCAGGTCGTAGGGCGCGATCGCACGCAAATAAAGAAATAAAAAAGAGAAGAATTAATACCGAGATCACAATGTATTATTATTTGTTTATAAAATATAAAGTGAGGTATTAGCGACGAGCTACGTTATGGGTTTACAAAAATGAAACTTTCACAAACTAATTATTTCACAATATAAGTAGTTATTCCGAAGTAATATGCAGTCGTGCAGAAAGAAATTAAAAAAGCAGTGCAAATAGTTAAGATAGAAGAAGTTCACACTTGGCAAGTCCAGGTTTAAAATAGTTACTTGCACTAAATGGTGAAAATATAAAAAATTTGCACTTGGCAATTCAAAGTTTAAATAGCTATTCGCACTATTACTTCACGAAATGCACAAAACAAATGAAAATAAGTATTTGCAAGATTAACTCAAATGTAAATTAGTATAGCGTACAAGATGGTTGGTTTTTATTAACTCACTTTTTACTACTCACCTGGGGCTAGCTGCTGGCTCGTGAAACGTTCCAAATAGAAAGAAAGATTTAAAAACGAAAAAGGTCCGCACCACCTGCCGATAGCCAACTTTCGTCGAGTTTTTCCCCTTTGAAGTTAGCGCTCGGCAGGGGTGGGCCGTTACCGGTAAATAATAATATTGCCAAAAAATGTGCATTAGGGTGGTGCGAATATTTAGGCTGGTGGCCCAAACACTAACGATGATGCTTTCTTCGCTCTTTTTTAACTTAAAATCGTAGGTGTAATGCACCTATAAAAAATGTTTTCATAGAAATAACAATATACAAAATAAATAGTGAAATTTAAATGTGTGTTGGAGTTATCGTAAGCAAAACTAATAGCGTTTTCTTTTCTGAAATAAATTGTTGCCTAAGTAAATGGTAAAGCCTTAATAGAGTTACTCCTACCCCAGACAATTTTAAACATTTATAGTGCGTACAAAGAACATTTCAATTCACCATATTCGTTCATATTAACAGAGTATATGTGGAACTTAAGAGCGAATTGAGAGTTTCACAGAGTTGCACTGCCACACCGCCATTTTATATAGGGTAAAAGTGTAACGCTTTTGCGTTTCGAGCAGGCAACAATTTTTACAAAAGAACGACATACCCCGTAAATGCGTTGCCTGTTTTTAGAATAGAACAACAACCCTTGCGCGGCGTACAAAAAGCGTAACACTTTAGCCAGAAAAGAAAACTCTATAAGTACTTTGAAATAAAACTTTCATCCAGTATCTGAGAGATTATCCAAATGCCTAACAATAACATAAATAATAGAAGATTTCTAAAACTCACCTAAACGTTTAGCTATTTTTCTATGTCTTCATATCGATGAATGTCTCTTCCTAAAAAATTGCTTGAATATTGATTATCCCAAGAAACCATTTACCAACAATCAGACTATAATCTCAAGAAACAACGAAATAGTTTCACAAATAAAAATAAAACATATCAACAATAATGTAAGAACACATGTTAGAAAAGTTTCCCAAAGTAAAGAAAACATAAAAATAAATAAGAAATAACAAAATCAAGTCAGATAAACAATTATTGTCATAACAAAATATAAAAATACACGTGCAAGTGCTTTGAAGCAACAATAATGCCACAAAAACAACAATAGGAAACTAGAAAACAATTCAACTGGAAAAATGACAAGGAACAAAGTAAGGTAATCAAGTTTTCTTTAAGCTATTCTGATCTATTTCGTTGTCACCTACAATGACAAAATATACACACAAACACATGGAATGCCGATGGGCAACCCCCTCTCTCCAACCATCGCAGATATAGTCATGGACGATTTACTTAACTACACTCTCACAGAACTCCAAAAGCAACACTACATACAAATAAAGTTCCTTATAAAATACGTTGATGACATATTCGCCATAATCAAAAGAAAAGACGCAAATATAATTTTAAATACATTGAACAAATACCACAACAAATTGAAATTTACCATAGAAAAAGAAGAAAACGGCAGTATCCCTTTCTTAGACACCCGAATATATAGAAATAACAACGTTTTAATATTAGATTGGTATTCCAAACCAACTGCTTCTGGGCGCCTAATAAATTATTTTTCATCGCAACCTTTAAAATATAAAATAAATACTGCCAAGAACCTCATAAGCAAAATATTGACAATCAGCCATCAAACATTTCACGACGCCAATCAAAAGAAAAATCAAAATGACACTTAGAAAGAATAATTACCCCGACTACTTGATATCAAGCCTAATCATGCAAAAACAAATGGACATCAAAAATACTAGACTTCAAACAACACATACAGGTAACAACAACCAAACAAAGCAATACTTCAGTGTCACATATATTCCTAGGCTCACAGAAAACTTCGCGCGAGATCTTATAAAAACATCAAACAAGACATTGGCTTTTAAATCAAATTGCACTTTGGCGACTTGCTTTACAAAAACAAAAATCCCTGTAGATCTCCAACAACAAAGCAATGTAGTGTATCAAATACAATGCAAAGGAAACGACGAAGAAAAATGCAACAAAGTGTACATCGGGACGACCAAACGAGCTTTAGGTACGCGACTATATGAATATGAAGCCGATATACGAAAACAAAAACAAAGCACAGCATTAGCGCAGCATGCAATAACAAATAATCACAGAGCTGTCTTTGCAGGCGCGAAAGTTTTAGACAAAGAAATGAGAGAAAGAAAACGTTACACTTTAGAGAGCCTACGTATACTGCAAAATAGAGAAAAGACAATCAACAGGAAGGAAGATACTGACAATATTGCCGCAGCTTATTTATTATGTTTATAGTGTTTAATGTGACAAAGTGTACCACAACTCGATGGTACCGATTTTATATGTAATTAATGGTGTAATTTTTGTAAATTTTATTTATTTTCATTTTGTAATTTTGTCTACCACCACATCTAAAGAAAGTTGATTTTCAGAAGTATGTTGTATTTGTTCATCTGTTTCGCAGAGTTTTGTCTGTGAATATATGTATAGTCATAAGCATTTAAAAATTTTAGTATTGTAACTTTTTGCATTTCTTGTTGTTTTTATTTTATACAATAATAAATAGAAAATTACGCCCCTGATGATGCCAAGGGAATTTGGCGAAACGTTGGGCCGTAAGGTGGAATAAACCTTGTTTTTATTCGCACTACAACGAAATAGATCAGAATAGCTTAAAGGAAACTTAATCTGCACATATGTCATACTGATCGGAAGAAAATTATTCAAGTAAGGTAATCAAGTTAAAATAAATTTTGTAGGAGGCGGCGCTCCGATAAATACATAAAAATTGTTGTGTAAAAGTGTAGTTTGGAATATCTGCTAGATTTGAGAAATATCAACGAGGCATAGAATATGTGTATTATTAGGAATGCTAATCTCGAGATTGACGTACCAAAACTCACGACATTACAAGACAGTACTGACAAAATTGATAGGATTGATCATTTTTTCTACTATTCATATGGAATGTATTCGAAAAAGTTTCTGTTGTAACTCAAACGCCGTTCTTACGACTTATTGGGACATATTTAGAGTAAGTTGTAGCTTTTTTTTTTGGCGGCCACACCCCGGGCAAAGCAACACCAAATTTTAGAAATAAGCCTTTTAGCTGCCGTTCGGAGTCGGCATAAAACAAGTAGGTCCCGGCCTTAGATCTCTTCGGAGGTTATCGCGCCTTACATTTATTTATTTATGTAGCTTTTTCACATAATTTTGTACAGAAATCTGGCAAAAAAAGCTTAAATTGACTTTAAGAACCTACTTAATTTTGTCTATGAATACGAACATTTGAATCTAATGTTAGTGAGTTATCGATATGTTATCATTTTATTGTCCATACTATATCGATATACTATCAAAGAAAAATGTATCGATTTAATATCGAAAATTTATAGAATTTTTATCAAAAAAGCAACGTTTGCTTATCAAAAAGCTGCCGATATTTTATCGATTATTCATAGAAAAGTTATGTATTCTTTATCGACCTGCTATCAAAAAGTTATCGGTTTCTTATCTGAGTGCTCTCAATTTGTTATCGATCACTCTTCGGTTTCTAATGAAACAGATACCTATTAGACTTCAATATGAAACCGATGAGACATCTGTAACCCGTCGATAAAAATTCGATAACAAAAAAATTACAATCCGATTACTCGGCGATATCAAGCCCTTAAAGAAACAATAAGTCCACTATAACAATTTGCAACAATAATGCAACTGGTAAGAAGCCGAGGAAGTTTTTCTCAAAAAGCCCGAAAATATTTGATTCTTGGTAAAGTGACCTCTAGTTTGGTTTAACTTCAACATCTGGACGAACCCTAGTTAACCAAAAAAGACAAGTTATCTAGACGTAGACATATATGTTTAGAAATCGAGTTTACAATTACAGGGTTAGGTTAGATTCAACTGACCGGTCAATAAAGGCTTCACATTGTCAAGAGCTAAATTTAAGCCGTAAGATTAAGTTGGCTGATCACTGCAGTTTCCTCCAAGCGGAAGTTGCTGCGCTTAAAGATGCGGTGCGTGAAATGCTATCCGGTACTACTACGGGTAGGAAATTTAAAATCTACTCTGATAGCCAAGTGGCTATCAAGGCCTTGAGTTGAACTACAGTGCGATCGAGGATGGTCTGGGAGTGCCTTACCTCGCTTGCGATTGCATCTAACTATTTTAAAATTAAGATTATCTGGGTCCGGGGCCATAGTGATATCCGGGGCAACTCTCAAGCGGATCTCTTAGCCCGAATCGGTACAACTGAACCGGATGAAGATGGCTGTAGGGATTTTGGGATTTCGCTGGCCACCTGTGGTTTGCTCCTCCATAGTTGGGCCACGAGTCAGTTCAGCAAACGTTGGGCAGACACCACCTCAAGATCTTTCTAGATGGAAATGGGTAGCAGGGGGTCTGCGGAAATAATTTGGTTCACTAAGGCTCACCTATCAATGCCCATTGGGGTTTTGACAGGGCACTGCCCTATGGGAATCCATGCGGTACGTCTCAATATACTGGAAACCCCATTCTGCTGGTTCTGTATGGAGGATGATGAGGAGGAATCATCAAATCACTTTATGTTTGATTGCCCAGCTTTTGTCAGAACTAGGCGAAAGTACTCCGGTGGCGACTCACTTGGTTCTCCGGCGAATTTATCCAAGGATGAGATCGGTATCATTCGGAACTTTATCGTTGCTACGCAACGATTACCTAAGTAGCTATAACTACGTCACCGTTATTTTAGTTTATTATAGGTGGTATCACAATGGACCTTCATGTTGTCCAAGTGAGCTTCCCCTATCAGGGCAGCTACCACCTTACCTAACCTAACCTAACCTAACCCTTTATGACTGGGAACCCATTATAGATGTGTGGTCCGGCCCGAGTGCAGTTTTCAAATGCTTATTTGCATTCCAGCACCATTATAGATGAAGGATTCTGTGTGCTTATTGCCTTAACCGCCGCCTGACTATCAATATATATATTGACGCGGCTGCAGCTTAATCTGGCAGCCTGTAAAGTCTACTCATTTCTGGATCGACACAGTCAACAGCAGGAGCTTAGAAAATACCTGCGACAGGTATGCCTGTCGTAGGAGGCAACTAAAAAGCCAAATTGATTTAAAGGGTTGTGTAGCGTAACCCTTTCAAGGTATTGCCAGCGCAAAATATACCTTCTCCAAATCAATTGTCAACCTCACCTACCCATGGCGAATCTTGTTACTTTAACATGCTAGGCTCAGGTGACCACAAGTTCCTCATGGATCTAGCGGTGGGAGGGCGGTATGGCCTCGAAGGTTTCATGTGGGTATACTAAATCGTTCCCGAGATGGTCGGGCTGGTGCCTTAAGGGTTCTTGTTACCGGAGCGTATCGTATATGCATCCGGCAAAGGACCATCAACATCGATAACACTCCTCAAAGTATGTGGGAAGCGTCCTTATCGTTACAACAAAAACAACAACAACCATTTCCGTTAATTTGGAACCATCTGTGTACAGGTGCATAGTGCGTTCCACCGGGAACTACTGTGAAATTCAGCTGAAAGTCTAATATATCCTGCGGAGCTTTTTGTTTTTGTGCTGATATCGGTGCAGTAAAAAAATTAAATTAAGTTTGGCCTTCATTTTTTCAAATGAAAATAGTCATAAAGTAATTTGATCTTTGTGCCATTTAAAGTTAGATACACAATACCAATTGAATTTATGGCCGTTGACCTTATGTCACCTCACACACCTAACGCCGCCATCGTAAATAGAAACCGGTAGTAAAAAAACTATGCATAGTTTTTCTTTTAATTTCGTTTTTCAAACGAGAATTAACATCAACTGATCTTAATTCAATGCAATCATTTCACCCCACTATTTATTCCAGCAAAAAATCTTAGCAAAAAATTCTACCTCCCTTAACAGATACCGATGGAAGTCGGCATATAAACATGTACATAGGTTCACCAATTCGTGAAAATAAAAAGTAGCAGGCGGGGCATTGAAGAATCCCCAAATTGCCATAAGCAAATCCCAAAGAAACCCGGATAGGCAGTTACTTCGCAAAACGTAAGTAAGCGTATGAGAAGGTTGTATTCCCAATTCGCACAATTTTCTGCTTTATTTTAGTTTTATTTTATTTGGTATATTTGTTTGCTTGCTGATAAGATTTTTTCTTTGCCGACTGTGAGAAAACCAACAGCGCGACCTATGCTTATTTTTCAAAAAGAACAAAGCGGGTTAGGGCAAACTAAGGAAGAGGAGTTTGCATTTTGGGATCTAAATACTTCTTAAACATGAAGTACCAAGTAAAGGACAAGATATGGCTATAACATTCATAAGAGTGAAAAATGCTTACATCTGATGGCACAGCGCCGAAACTGGTTTGTCTCGAAACCAAATTTGACAAGGGATGACGGAAAATTGTTCCAATATACATAATTTGAAAGCGTTAACATTGGCCTCATTCACATTACGCTTAGCCTTCCCTGCAAGAAAACTCGACTGACAGGACACCAATCCATCGCAACAAAATTCGCATAAAATACCAAAAACACAAAGCAGTTTCTGATAGCATTGCCAGTTCGGGAAGGACAACCTTTCTTTTTCTCATTGCTTTAATTCAGAATAGTGATATGTATTCTTAAAAGTAATATGCTTATAGAAAAATAAACTTTTAATGGCATCTATTATATTTGAGGAAAATTTGCAGTAATTCTTATAATTGTGCCCTGCATGGGGTATATAATGGTAGGTAGGAGTGGTAGGAAAGAGGAGTAAGGATATGGAGTGGAAAAAAGGGGCAAATATAAGGGAGAGGAAAGTAGAGGAAGAAGGAGATGAGAAAGCCTCACCTCTGCATGCACTAACGCATTTCAATAGTAGTGCATCTTTAAAACGTATAAGAAGAAGAACATGCCCCCTTTGTTTGTAATTTTGAATATTAACAAGTATGATATAAGAATACCCAAGCCGAGTCTTATCTCTTTCGGTTACCGGGAAACTTTAAGTTTTTTGCATTATCACCTTAGGATTTTGCAAAGTGTCGAAGATGATGCATAGCTCTTACAACCTTGGACTAACAAAGTTACTTCTATCATTAAAATGAGCGGACTGTAGACTCATAACGGGTATTCTGACTGGGCAATGCCTTCTGGCGTCACATGCTTTTAAATTCGGCTTAGTCAGTGACAGCAGATGTAGGTAGTGCGGGTTGGAGGAGGAAACGATCAAGCATGTTTTGTGCTAGTGCCCTGCGCGTGTCAGGCTAAGACTACAACTATTAGGAGGGAAGCAGCTGTCAGATCTAGAAGCAGCAAGTGCCATAGGGCCTTGAATGCTTCTGGTATTTGCCAAGAGGACCGAGTTCTTTTATAACATAGGTATTGGTTTTTGATAGGTTTGTCAGTTTTGTCGTTAAACAAACTTCTTTTGACACTACGGACTTATTCAGTACGTATACGAACCAGTAACCGTGTTTTCAAATGGCCCTGATATGTTTGCGCTTAATTGTTTAAATAAAAAAAATGTACGGCGCGATAATCTACGCTGAGATTTTAACCCGAGCTTCCCTTCCAATTTGCGTTGTACTCCGTTTTAATTTTTCCTACAAGTTGGCGGGACGGGACCTACTTGTTTAATGCCGACTCCGAATGGCATCTACAAAGGCAGATGAGTTTTCACTGAGAAGCTTTTCATGACAGAAATACACTTGGCGTGCTTGGAAAACAGTGCCGCTTAGAAAAATGTTCTTCTAATTGAAAAAACTTGTTTCTAAAATGTTGATGTTGTTTTGCTCGGGGCATGAACCCGGGATTAACGGTGTGATAGGCGGATCCCGCTACCATCACACCGCGTTGTTTAATTGGTTGGTTGGCTTTTAATAAAATAATGTACTTGTTCATCCTATTCGTAAGGTTTTTCAAAATTGCTAGTTTTTACAATCTAGTACTTGTATGTGTACGTATATTTCAGTTCAGTTTTATTAAGATATCTGATTAATATGTAGGGGATAGCAGATGGCGGAATGCCTAAGTTGCAAACTGAATTGTTTTCTAGGACACACCGCTTTGACAGCTACCCTCAAGTGAAAGTTTTAAGTTACGCGGAGAACGGAAGTAAATATTAAAATATTGTTATATGTTAGTTTAAGTATATATTTATAGATAAATATGTTATGTGAGTATGCCAATTTAGCGGTGAACTAAACGACAAAGCTTGGCTGTTGTGCTTTTATGGCATTTTACGTGCCATTTATTGTTATTGGATTATGAAATTATGGAAAGAAACGCGATTTGAAAACTATGATGTTATTTATATAATTTTTTACAATAAAAAAAAAAAAAAAAACTTCTATGAGTTTTGTGACCCCCTGCTTTGGGCGCTGATCATCAACCAAAACCTCAGGCTGTCCCATGTTGGGCCAGTGAAACTTACAGCGTACGCAGATGACGTTGCAGTGGTTATAAATGCAAATTGATTTCCAACAATTCGATATTTGATGGCTCCGACGCTTCAGCATAGACATACCTAGGTATCTTACGAAGGATATGGTCTTGTTTACTAGGAGATATAAGGTCCAAAATCGGTCTAAGCTTAAGCTAGGCGTTACCCAGCAGAAGAAACCTTGTACCAAATTTCTAGCAATCATTCCAGACAATAAGTTGTAATGGAAGCAGTACATGGAGGAGAGAGTGAAGAAGGCCTCTAAAGCACACTATGCGTGTAACAGAATGCTGGGGGGTACATGGGTCCTTCACTCTCTCTCACTCGTTGGATATTTAGAGCGATTATAGCGCCAATACTATACTTTAGAGTCCTTTCTAGGTGAACGGATATTCAAAAAAGAACATAACTCAAAAATTATAGGGGATGTGTAGGCTCTCAATACTTAGCATAACGGGAGCCCTGAAAACGACCCATATTAACTGCCAGATCACTTTATTGTTTTTCAGGCGGAAGTAGTAATCAAAGCAGTAGAAACACTGAAATTAGCTTAAACTGCAGCCGCATTACGTTGGGCGCGTGAAATTTCTAAAAACGTTAGGCGTAGCATAACCGAATTAAGGTTCAGTTGGTCTGACTCAGGAATGGGCATATTTTCGGCTCCTAAATCAGTTTCAGTGCCAGCGAGTGCTAGGTGAGACGTTTGTGTGTTTTGGGGTGTTAGGGGAGTAAAAAAATACATTTGAAATATCGTACGCTTCGTCTCAAACTATATTCATCGCAAGAAGATTGCGGAAACACTAAAAAACTGAAACAGTGCACGGACCTTTAAAAAGAGAATGTTGGTAGACGAAAAATTAAAATAGTGGTAGAAGTTGGTAGATTTTTTTCCAAGAAAACTATAGCTACACTTTATATTTTTACAAAACAAATCATATTTTATTGTAAAACAAATAAAGCACATTTCACGGAAATAACACTTAAAAAAACATGTAAACAACATAGTGCATGTAAATTTGTAAATTTTTTTTCAAGTTTCAGAGTTCTAATAGGGGGGGGGGGGGGATAGGTGCCTTATAATAACAAAAAAATACCCTCTTTTTTTTATTGAAATCGGTCAATGTCTTCTGCCTCCGCAGTGCCTTCAAAATTTATAAGAACGCTAAAATATATATGGTGAAATATTTCATATTTCATATCTTTCATATCTTTATTAAGTCAAATGGTAACAACCTTACTGACTAGATTAGGTTAACTTAGTACTAGTTTAACAATTTTAAAGTAAGATTTACTGAGATAAGTAATAGGACTCAATGCGTGCCTTAAACAGAGACCTTGGCATGGCAAAGTCCAGGTCAAGGCTTCTGGATAGGCGATTAAATTCTACAAGACCTCTTATAAGAGGTGCGAAACTGAAGTAATTCGAACGCAGCACTTCAAAGCGCAATGTACTGTGAAAGCGGAGAGCTCTATTAGGGACATTGAAATTCAACTGCCCAAGTAGTTCTGAGCAGTCAATGGCACCGGATATTATGTCAAAAATAAACATTACGTTTTGAACAAGACGTCTAACTTCAAGTGGCAAGACATTGATAAGCATGCATCTTGCATTGTAGGGTGGAAGGGGATTAACAAAGTGCAGAGGTTGAAGAGCAAATCGTATGAACTTGCGCTGAATTCTTTCAATTCTTAAAGAGTGTGAGGAGTATATGGGATTGCAGATGACTGATGCATACTCCAACTTGGAACGCACTAAGGCATTGTATAAGATTTTCCTGGTATATGGGTCCTTGAAATCCTTGGCATATCGTCACAAGAAAGCTAAGTTGGTATAAGCCTTTGGTATGAGAAAGTTTACATGATTACAAAAAGTAAAAGATGAGTCAAAAATTACGCCATGATCGCGAAACTCATTAATTGACGCAAGAGTTACATTTGAAATCGAGTACGCGAATGAAACCACATTCGTAGACTTAGTATACGTCATGTGGCAGCATTTACTAATATTAAGTCGCAGATTATTTTGACAGGCCCAATTATTTATAGCATTCAGATCTTCTTGCAGACGCAATGCATCAGAAGTACAGGAGATTCTCCGAAAGAGTTTTAAGTCGTCAGCATAAAGCAAATAATTCGAATAGTTTATGCATGAGCCAACATCATTAATAAACATTAAGAAAAAAATAGGACCAAGGATGCTACCTTGTGGTACAGCCGAAGTTGCTGAGAATTCATAAGACTTAGTTCTCTCGATTTCAACAAAAGATATTCTATTTTCCAAATAGGACTTCACCCACGACAGAAAGCTTGAGTGAAAGCCCATGGAAAAATCCGTATATATGGTGTCAACTTGACATCCATCCTTAAACGCAGAGACACAAAACTGAGAGAAAACAGCCAGATTTGTAGCAGTCGAACGTCCCGCAATGAAACCATGCTGACATGGATCGACTATTTTATTTATAGCGAATGATACTTTGTTTTTAACTACCTTTTCAAAAAGTTTTGAACATGTCGACAGTTTGGATATTGGCCTATAATTCTTTACTTCATTTTTATTTCCTGACTTGAAGATAGGAGTGATAGACACCAGCTTCCAGCGATCAACAAAAACTCCAGACGATAGCGAAATATTGAAAATGTGGCACAGTGGCACACAAAGAGAAATACTACACTTCTTAAATAAAAAAGAGGACAATCCATCAATATCATTTTTGATTGAGGTCTGTAAGGAGGATATACCCAAGATAATATCGGTCTCAGACAAGGACAGAGACCCAAAGTCTAAAGGTTTGGGGCTATCAGTAAGATACCTGTTATCAAAGTTATCGGCCTCAACCACAAACGTAGATTTGAAAAAATCAGCAAAAAGATTTGCCGAATCGACCAAACTGTTGGAGCAAATGTCATTAAATTTGACACAGGTAGGTATATTAGAACAACATTTCTTTGAACGAACATAGTTCCAAAAAGATTTAGGATTAACTTTCAACTCATCTTCAACTCTAGAAACGTATTTGTTGTACAAAAACTTATCAAGAACATTGAACTGCGTCATATAGGAAGTATACTGATCTTTAAAAACAGTATCGCTGGTATCCTTGTATAACTTAAAGTACTTATTTCTTTGATTTTTCAACTTTTTCAACCTAGTATTGTACCAGGGTAGTTTGTGAACTTTAACTGGTAGGAGAGAAAGATTCCTACTGAATATGTCAGCCATCTTTACCAGAAAAATGTCGAAACATTCAGTTGCATTTTTAGCAAAGAAAATAGATGTCCAGTCTATTTCAGATATGAGAGAGTTTAAGGATTCGTAACTTGCATCCTTAAAGTTATAGGCGCGCTCATTATTATTTATATTGTTTTTCGGCACTAGGTCGAAGAATTCAATAGATAAATATAGGGCTACATGATGCATATCTGATTTATATATAGGAAACACACATTCAGTCAAGTGAGTTATGAGGTTCTCATCGACAAAAATTAGGTCCAAAATATTGTTTAACTGGTTCACGAAACTGTTAATCTGAATTAAATTGGCACTAAAAAGGGTGTCTAAGAAATTAATCTCATGGGGATGATTAACATTAGTAGGTGTTAAGATATCATCTTCTAGTAATTCAAATAATATATAACACTACTCGACAAAAAAAATCTCTATAAGAATGAAAGTACATTTTCATAATGTAAAATCATCTCCTGAACACTGATAAACGGCACATTCGGTCGTTATCTTCACAGCTCTCTCAACAGCTTGAGTATGATAAGGAAGCTCTAAAAACAATGGTTTGTTCTCACCACCAGATTCTACAATGCCATGAATTTCTGCGTCTGATAAATTTTTAAAAATTTTTCACGATATCTGCTATTTCCGAAAAAGTGGGTTCTTTTGTTTTTAATTGCAATTTCAGTTGATGTCTCGTCCATTCATATAACTTTATCACATCTTCGTATGCAGGTAAAACATTATTTTTTATTTCACAAGTATTCCCAAAAATAGGACATTTCACACTTCGAGTTCTTTGCATACCGACCGATTGAAACCAATAAAAGCAGCACTGAAAACAACGCGTGCGTGACAAGTTCCGGTAAATATATTTGCGAATACTTCCGAACTAAGCTTATAAAAACAAGACTGATTTCTCCGTTTATAATAGATCGAAAAAATTTAGGCACAGGACGGCGCTTAATTATAAGCCTAAGAGAATTCGACGCGCACCAACATTAAACAAACTTTTTTTAAAAATGACTCTATTTGCACTGCTTCCAAGAATTTCACTATTGTTTATCTCGCCTACTATTTTTTAGTATTAATACTATGCAACATATCCATTTAACGAATGCAAAAATAAAATTTCTTGGGTAAAAACAGAAAATTTTTGATTGAGGACTTTCAATATAGCAGGGCTTATAAAGTCAAAGGCACATCATAATATTGTATTAGTACGCTTAAAATTTTCGTAATTAAATTTACTACAACATAGGAGGGCTAACTTTTTTTCGTCCATAGACTTTTTCTGATTTTAAAGTGGTTAAATCTGAAATTTAAAAAAAAAATTCGTTATTTTTTCAAAGTTTTTTGAACGTTTTTTGGCATAGTGGCCAAACTACTGAAGATACTAACAGAGTTAAAGGCAAAAAATGTTTATAGGAATTAGTATAATGTATAATTCAACAGTTTAAATCGAAATAATAAAAAATGCAAATTTTTTACGTACCTATATGAAGTAGTGTTTTGCAAACTTGGGAACTTTCATATTTTCAATTAATTTATTCCGAATTGGACAAAATTTTGCCAGTAGTAATTTAAGCCCAAAAGGCACCAGATTTTCACTATTAGATTGCAGTCTGATGAAAAAAAATGTTCGCTCCACCCTAATATACATACCTTATGCCTATATGATACTTGCTTTTTTCCTGTATTTTGAGCTTGAAATACTGAGGAAACTTTACCGATACGTCTAATTACAACAACAATTTTCCCAATGTACCAGTATTTTTCTGCCACACTGTCATGTTATCGTTTACTTAAAACTTTTTTATTTTCGTTCAAAATTATTCAAAAAAAACTGATGAAAATAGCGCAGGAAAATCTTTGCGAGTAGATGACTACTACATTTCTTTCATAAAAAAATGTATTTCTTGTATTGAATTTGTGCACAAATTTTTCAAAATAAAAACCAAATTTTCAACAGCAAAAAATTGTCCGAAAAAAACAAAAGAAAAATCTTGTGCCATATGGGTGATATTAAATACGAGGAACAAATCACCTTCTACAAATTAAAATTTTTTATAAAATCTTATTAATTCAATTGGAGGCTGAAATAAAGTCCGTCCGATACAATACTCTTTTATTAATATTTGATTGGAAATGCTTGACATTTTTAATCCATTACGCTTGGCGTTTTTATGTCGTTCATTCTAGAGAACGACCTTTCTGCGCCTGCACTACTGTGAGCTAATATTGCTAAGGAGCACATTTATTCACTCAAATTTTCAAATAAATTTTCTTCTAGAAGACTCTTTTCCAATTTTATCCATCCTTTAAGGATGTCGTCAGAAAATATCTTTTCTATTTTTTTCCTTATCATATAACATTAATGATCGCCATTCGTTGTTAAGAATTTCCATGGAAGTCTTGTAAATTGGAAAAGCTTTAAGTAAGGGAACAATCGTTGTAATTTGACTAGATTGAATATTTTTTGCATAAAAATATTCCAAAAGGTGTAATTTTCGTCTTCCAAATTGAATCATTTCTTAATTTCCTTACAAAGGCAAATATTGGTAGATTTTTGGGCTTTGGTGGTAGAAGTGGTAGAAAATGAAAATGGGCTAAAAAGTAGATCTACCAATAAAGTGGTAAAGTCCGTGCACTGAACTGAAATGAAAATATTCTCTCTCAACCTCAAAAACTAATTCTCAAACTGTATTGCAATAGTACCATGGCGAAACGATACAAGGTGGCAGCATGGTGACATACCTACAAACATAAATAAAAGTTCCATGTACTTTGTTTTTGTAAATTCGATGGACAAATGTCAAAATCGTACGTAATGTATCAAATCAAATAAAAAAAGTTTACAATCAGCTGTCCCATGCTGCCACCTTGTATCGTTCCGCCATGAATAGTACGAAAACAAAAACATACATTTTTTGGCAAGAAATACGAAAAACGGAATAACCATAGACTGAAGTCGACTTTATGTTAAGCAGCGCATTGTTGATATTCATTCGCCTTCACATACATTTAATTATATGCAAGCCGATTCATTTTGCAATATATACATAAAAGTATTAAAAAAAGTATTTTTAAAGTAGTAGCATTAAAGGAAGTAGTAGTAGAAAAACGTACTAATGCACGTTTCGTATACAATCGTGGGAAAACGAAACCCTTTTCAGACTTGTTGGCAGTGTGGCCGTGAGCCTGGAAAGAAATGTATCAGTTTACAAATAAAAAAAGGTACCAATCGCATAAACTACGACTAATTTTACCAGTTTTATTATAAACATAACTGCTTTCATATATAAATTTCAAATTATGGAGGAATTTTTAATTTCTTCAGCTCACATACATATATCGTTAAATCCACACTGCAAAATTTGTTGGAGCATGTGTTGCATGTGTGTTTAATTAACGGCGACCATTTTTCTAATTTTAAAACTTGCTTTGTTTACGATTTGAATCATAAAGGAACTTTTAAAATTACAACTGAAAATTCAGTTCGAGTTGTGAATCACAAAAGCGACATTACATATTTGTGGCCTTTAGTGCGAGCGAAGCCGCCGGTAAAGGCTAGTTTATCCTAAAACTCTTAATAATTTGAACATAATAAGAGCGGTGGCAGCTCTATTTACCACATAGCTTGGTAATTGTTAAATATGTATTAAGCAAGATGAGCAGTGTGTCACAGATGTATAAGCTCCCAAATACTCTCTCTTTATCAATCTTATGTGTAATTGTATATTATTCTCTTCCTGTGGTCTTCGCCCCACATACCTGCACTTGATCGTCCCTCACCTAGCACTTAAATTTGCAAAGCGTGGCCGTATGAGCAAAAGGCTCATATGAGCCGTTTTGCCCATCGCTGGTGTAACTTATACATATGTATATGAAAATATCATTTGTAGTGATATGAGGGGTTGACTAGCAATAGAAATTTGATGCGGCCCACGCTTTTATTTAATTGTCTGATCAACACCATAGATTGATGAGAAGTGTGATGACTAGTACCTAGGACGTACCTAATTATTTTCTAGCTTTTAGTATTATTATTACTTAATGTAAATATTGTTTTCAATAAAAACGTTTAACTTAAAAAAATTTTTTTTAATTATTTTATTTTCAAGTTTTTAGTTTTTATTTAATTGCCAATTTTTTCTCATTCTATTTAGTTCATTTAGTGCCTCATTATTACAAGGACTCTTTCCTGCCAATTTGTTACAATCTAGCTCCTCAATACATAATCCTTCCAAAGACTTTACTCGACTCAGCGCCATGTATGCTTGTCCCTCCTCGAACAATTTTGAGGTTAAATACACAACTGCGCGGTTAACTGTGCTGCCTTGTATTTTGTAGACAGTGAAAGCCCACGACAAAATTAAGGGTAACATCCTCCTTTCGGCCGTCCTATAATTGAATTTGCCGTAAAGTATACGGCTTTATGGTGAATAATGTGTACGGCGTCTCTTCCAAAGTCGACCTGAGCTGACAGTTTATTTGATACATTTGAGTTCGACGAAACTGATGCCAAACAATTTCAGTTATGCATCCGATTGCGCCGTTCACCAATTATTTCGATACATCAATATTGGCTCGCAACAATCCTTTTGCTCCTACCAATATTTCAAGTTCAGCTGATAAGCCTCCAGTCTTCTTCATATCTGTTGGTATTATATTAGCTAAATTCAAATTATCTGTAATTCGGGTGGCGTCAATTAGCTGGTCCTGAGCTTTTATTTTATTTCATAAAGCGATTTCTATTTCTGTATGTAATATGAGTGCCAAATATGAACCAAATCGGACCACAAAGACGATTTTTTTTTCAATAAGTATCTGGACCCTTGCACTACCTGCGCAATTTCGTGAATATATTGATCCATGCGCACCTAGCGGAGTTTATATTTATTGCATTGTCATCGCGTTCTGAACTATACAAGTATCAAGCTTGTAGCTTATCGGAAAGTTACTAAAATTTTAATAAAAAATTGATAAACAACGCTACACAGAGTCAAGCTAAATAATAAATTTAAAAAAATTGAAACTTTCGTAAAATTTTCTCGAATTTTCGAATTTTTACGAAAACGTTTTCGAGATCGGGTTTCATAGCTTCGGTTACAAAACTCATAGAAATTTCTTCTCAAAATATTGAATATCGTCCGCCACAGCAGCGACCCTTACTGTGGTAAGGCTATCGTTACCTTCCGACATGGTCCGGTATCGCGAAGACTCCGTTGGAATACAACCGAATATAACTATGTACCCCTTGCTTGCAAATCTTTCAATAGCCACGGTCAGCATAACTTCCTGGTTTATGGGGTTTGGCAGTTATAGGTCACCGACATCCCGCCGCCTTCTAATGAGGCGGAACGGCGTTGATCCTTCACTTCATCGACGAGGTGCCCACCCTAAAATAGTTTACTTTTAACAACTGGTCTAAGCTTTTCGCATAATTAAGTTATAAAATGAAACAAAAGGTACCAGATGAAAGCTTTCAATAGCATAAAATAAGTGAACAAGTATTAAAGCTACATATTCACTTGTAAAAAATGCATCCCTTCGTACATATGTATGTATGAATTTGTTCGAACAAAAAAACATCAAATAAATTTGTTATAACAAGTTGATAACTTTTGTACACTGAGCTGGTCATAAAGGCAACAAATACACCTACTAATAGCCGGAGCAGAAAAAAGGCTAATTTACAAGCTGTAGCAACTACATACATACATACTTACATATATGTAGTGTTCATAAATATATGCATGTGCTTGTATAAAATCATATCAAATTGCTTCTTTACTCTGAACACAAAACCAATTTAAGTGGCCTGCAACTATGAGAAAAGTTCTCTCTTTTCATATGTATGTATGTACTTATGTATGGTAAAATGGCTTTGGTGCACCTTGACGTATGAGTAATTTTAATTATAACGAACAGCATCTGCTCTTAGTGCAACAAAGTAGCCGCATGTGCAGCTTTTCTAACTTCAACATATATAACTGGCCAACATGTACAACAACAAACACTGACCATAGTCAAACTCAAAATAAAAAATGCCGTGTGTGCATACCTTCGTTTTATGGCGATCTTTTTTTTTATTTTTTATTTCTTTTTTAATTTCTACACAACTTTTTTTTTGCTATACTTTGATGGCATGGCGCAGTTGGGCACATACATATATGAATATGTATTTGTATAAACACAACTGTATATATTTGTACATGCAAGCATATGTATATTTTTATACTCAGCGTGCTTTGCACACAGATTTGCATAAATATAGACTTGCTTATATCAAAATGCTTAGGATTAAAAAAGTAGTGTATTCAGCCATGTCCGTGCGTCGGTGCGTCCGTCCGTCTGTCTGTTTTCACGATAACTGGCGTAAATATTGAGATATCTTATTGAAATTTGGTATATGGGTGCCTTGCCACTCATCTCCATTCGCTATTAAAAATGAGCAAAATCGGATGTTAACAACGCCCACTTTTTATTTGTATAACATTTAGGAAAACACAAAAAGCTGATTATTTAGTAAATAATGCACCTAGAATGTTGAAATTTGATGTTTGGACTGATATTGAGACTCTTGATAAAAAATTTTGAAATTTTAGAAACTACATATATTAATCAAAAATCAAAACCCGTTGCACATAACGTAATTCGGCAGAGAGGTTGCCTTTACTATAAGGAATAAAAAAAAATTTAAAAAAATAAATGTAAGGCGCGATAACCTCCGAAGAGATCTAAGGCCGAGCTTCTCTTCCAATTTGCGTCGTGCTCCTCTTGATTTTCCCTACAAATTGGCCGGACGGGACCTACATGTTTTATGCCGACTCCGAACGGCATCTGCAAGGCAGATGAGTTTTCACTGAGAGCTTTTCATGGCAGAAATACACCCGGAGCGCTCGCCAAACACTGCCGAGGGGCGACCCCGCTTAGAAAAATTTTCTTCTAATTGAAAAACCTTATTTCTAAAATTTTGATGTTGTTTGCCCGGGAGTTGAACCCAGGGCATACGGTGTGATAGGCGGAGCACGCTACCATTACACCACGGTGGCCGCCATATATACTATAAGGAATACTTCGAAGAAAAATTAACGAAATCGGTTAAAGACCACGTCCACTTTTATATAACAGTTTTTTATAAGAGTCTTGGACGAATAAAGTTAGTCATATCTTTGCAAAAAATTGCTTCATAACATTGGTATTTCTTTTCCCGAGTGGAACTATAACAAGAAATAAGAAAAAATTCAATTTTTTTTAAATAAGCGTGGCGCCGCCCTTTTTATGACTAAGCGATTTTCTATGTTTTGCGAGCCATAACTCGAAAAAAATTAACAGATAGTAATAAGATTGGGTTCACATATTTTCCTTATAGCAGAGAATATTTCTAGAAAAAATGCACGGGGTCGGTTAAAGAACACGCCCACTTTTACAAAAAAAAACGATGTTAAGACGGGTCGTATGCTAGAATAATAAGCTATATCTTAGCGAAAAATAGTTTTGTATCAATGATATTGCACTTACCAAGTTTTATTTTAAGAGGAAATTAGCAGACATTTTTTTAATGGGTACTGCCATGCCCTAGACCCTCAAAAAAATAAATCCCTCATAAACAAATTCGATAGAGATGCAATATTTTTAGTAAAAATGGCCTAGATCACATTTCAACAAAGTGGATTAGGTGTATTAATTACTAAAGTACCTGGGCGACCGAGCTTTGCACGGCAACGGTTCATTGTGCTGGCAACGTTTCTTTTTTTTTAATTTCGAATGGGTGTCAACCCTAAATGGCAACCCTATTTAAAAATGTCCCTATTGTAATGCGGAGTGAAATATCTTCCGTTTGATACCCATATCGGCATATCTCATGCAATATGTTTTTTAATTTCGAATAGAGGGGAACCCTAAATGGCAACCCTATACAAAAATATCCCTATTGTAATACGGAGTGAAATACCTTTCGTTTGGTACCCATATCGGCATATCTCATGCAAGTTTATTTAATTTCGAATAGGTGGCAACCTTGAATGGCAACCCTATTTAAAAATGTCCCTATTGTAATGCGGAGTGAAATATCTTCCGTTTGATACCCATATCGGCATATCTCATGATATTTTTTTTTTAATTTCGAATAGGGGGGAACCCTAAATGGCAACCCTACCCAAAAATGTCCCCATTGTAATGTGGAGTGAAATACCTTCCGTTTGATACCCATATCGGCATATCTCATGCAAGTTTATTTAATTTCGAATAGGTGACAACCTTGTGAAACATTCTGAGTAGCAACACCTAGGTAGTACGTCTTACAAGGTGATACATTATCTCTGTGCCAAATTTCATTTAAATCGGTTGAGCCGTTCCCGAGACCGTTCGGCTATACAAACAAACAAGAATTGCTTGTTTAAAGTTATAAGATAATCAGGTAATTTGTGTTACCCAAAATGTAGTATAAGTATATAAAAAGTGGGCCCGATTTTGTCCATTTTGATGGGAGGTGAATGCCAAGAAGCCCATATAGTTTTTGGGGAATAGTTTGTGTTTAAAAAATGCCTCAGTAGGACTAGAATAGTAATTTATCTGAAATGAACTATTCAATTGAAACTCACACTGAATATACAAAGGTCGGTTACACCCGAACTTAGACACCCTTACTTGTTAAATATGTATAAATACACTTAAATATATGTACATATTCCTACATTGTTGGGAGCAGTAAACGATATTCAAAGGAATATATTTAATAAGATTTATAAAAGCGTGCAATTACTAGCATAAAGAGTCAGCGCATATGCGCCTTGGCAACTACGCCACTGTTCGCAGCCATAATTTCGAAATAGTAAAAGACTTCGTTTATTTGGGAACCAGCATCAACACTAGCAACAACATCAGCTCTGAAATCCAGCCAAAAGTCACTCTTGCCAACTTACTTTGGATTAGGTAGGCAATTGAAAATAAAGTCATCTCTCGGCAAACTAAAATCATACTCTACAAGTCACTTATCGTACCCTGTCCTGCTATGTGGTGCAGAAGGATGTGCCATAACAACATCAGATGATGCGGCTCTGGGAGTGTTCGATAGAAAAGTTCTTCGAAAATTTATGGACCTCTATGCGTTAGCGATGGCGAGTACCTCAGATGATTTAACGATGAGCTGTACGAGCAATACGCAGACATCAATATAATCCAGCGAATTAAAATGCAGCGGCTGCGCTGGCTAGGCTATGTGATGGAAATAAAAGATGACGCTCCGGCCAAAAAAGTATTTCTATCGGAACCCGCCTATGGAAGCAGAGGTAGAGGGCGGCCCCCACTCCGCTTGTAGTGAACCGAGATGATAGGCTTCAACTCGTGCGCGCTGAAATCATGAACAATATAGAAACGTGCTTTGAAAACTCTGCGAAGAGATACAACCTCAGAAGTAGGTCGCAAACGTTTGCAGTAAGTGAAAATGTTTATCGTAGAAACTTTGTTCTTAGCGATCGTTCAAAAAAAATTAAATTCTAAATTTGCCCCAGTTTTTATTAAAGCCAAAGTTATTAATAAAAAGGGAAACAACATGTATCAATTGCAAGATAAAGAAAATGGTAGGATAGCTTGGTATCATGCGAAAGATATCAAGACTTGTCTAACCCAATGTTAATGTTTGCGCCAACTCTAGGCGAAAAGGGGCGAAATGCTGAAAACATAGTTGCTTTATATGGGCATAAATAGGTATTCACTTGGGCTTGTAGCCATTTTCCTTCGCTCCTTCCTTCTTTTTGGATTTGGCGATCATCAGCAGCAGTTCTTCTTAAGTATATTCCTGGAGATAAAGTATTTTTTCAAAGTTTAAACTTAAATCAAGTAAAGTTTTGAAAGAACTAAATTTTATATAAATAAAGCTGATACGTTTCAATTATTGTGAATCAAATCAATATACCAATTGTACAACGTACATATTCGAGGAGGCAGGTGGAGGATTTCGCTCTTGAGCCTATAATCCAACATACATATTGTAACAAATTTACTTGCAAATCCTCTTATTTGCAATCCTCTGCTAAGTTCGAATCACTAAACTGTTGAATAAATAACTCCAATTTGTAATAATGCAAAATGGCCTTTATTAAAGTACTTCACAATAACACTCAAACTGTGCAACGAATAGCTTGCTTAATAACCAAACTGATTGATAGCTCAAATGAAACTGAATTCCAGCGCCTCTACATCTGTCGCCTTTTATACTCTTTGATTTTAACATTCGCATCTTCTAGGCGCTTCCAGAATCTACTAGTCCATTAGCTCTCAAACATCTCAGCTGTAACTACGATTGCACAATTTTATAGTTTTTCTCATTGCATAGTTATAGGAGTATCTCAGATATATGAATGTATTTGTGCATTGACTCTCCGCTGCTCGTATACGTACATGGTACATATATGTAGACGCGGTTATTGTTTCGTTTATGTAGATACATGATGATTGAATTATTGATGTGCATTCACGTCACTACTTAGCATCGGCTTAGAGCTGGCAGCACTCCTTAGTTTTGCTAATATTCGTAACAATATTTTCATCGGAAATAGCATTTTTGCTCCAGAGGAGGAAGCCCGCAAGCATAACTTAGCTTATAAAAATACCTTTTATATATATATATATATTTGGGAAAACTCTTTAAGTAAAAGAACACTGAAGAATGCAAGCAGTTTGACGTTCCAAAAACACAAACAATGTCTATCAAAAAAAAAAGGAAAGAAAAAACTTTTTGCAAAATTTTGAGAGTCAACCAACGACTCACTTAGTATTTCTTTACCACTTGGAAAAAACAGTAGATTTCAGTTTTGAGCTGACTGTAGAGCGTTTATCTAATTTAAACTATGAATTAATTAATAGTTAAATAATATTAAAAGTGAAGTGAGGAAGATATAAAGAAATAGTTACGTAAACCATCGTGGTTGAAAATGAGTTTATAGAGAAAAAGAGTATTTGAATGAGAAAAGAAAAATCTGTAAATAATTATTGTTAAGTATTCACAGAGAAAAAAAGAAAAAAAACCAGAAAAGAAGAGAGCTCAAACTAGAGTTATTACTATAAGACAAATTTTGTGTAATCAATGAGAAGAAAAATTAAAGTTAAAAGAAAATCCATAAGTAAATATAGTATTGTAATAAAATCTTATAAAAAAGAGAGAGGGAAAAGTCAAACGAGAGGAAGTTAAGAATTCAATATGCGCGGTTTTTTTTTTTTTGCTTTAACTAAATGTGCAGGAATAATTTAATCGACTTGATAAAATGAAAATAGGTATTACTATCAAAAATATAAACTCTTCGACATAAGCGAATTTCCACTTGCTTAAAATGGCATATCTACAGTGTGCGGAATCTACGAAGGCCTTCAACAGATCCAGTATCTCTATAAGTATTAATCATTGTTGTTGTGGTGATTTTATCATTTTTCTATTTATTTAAACCTGCTATAATTTCGTATTTCGGTTGGCAATGTGTTTTTTTTCTCGACGATTTCTCCATAACTAATGTAAAATAATTAATCTATCAATTGGATAATAATTAAATATAAATTTAGTTTTGTTTTTCATAGAATTTATTTTCTATCAGGCAATATATTTATATATTGAGAATAATAGAAATTTGCCTACTCAGAAATTCATTTGTGATTAGAGGAGTCTCTTTGACTTTTCTTCTACATACATACATACATACGTATGGGAATTTCTCATTACATTTGTTTCTCTCGCATGAGGCAAATTAAATATATGTATTCTTTCATTAGACTCTGATTTTTTGATTCTCTCCTGTTTTAACGAGTAGTTAAGAAATCTAATTTGGGCTGGATTTAAATGGAAATATATTATAAGTATAAGAAAAATGTAGGGAGATACATTTATGCTACAGGATAATTAAATAAAGGAATGAATTGTTAAATAAGGCATATTTGGTCTGAAAATCAGTTGTTGTTTATTTATTTGGGACTTTTATGAGCATCAACAAAAGTCATGGAGGGAGGGTATAGAGCGGCTAAGAGAACGCATGAGTATAGCCGCCAATCTTAGAGTTTTCTTTGTTTTTTTTCTTCGAATACAAATATCTAAGTACGGTAATGTAGATCAGTGCGACAGTGTTTAACCCTAGTGTGCATACAAATTTTTCTGATTAAAACTCACTGGTCTTTTAGAGTGATGAGGATATCATAGCTACCTTTTATGAATCCACGACAACTGAAGCTATGGGGCTAAGCCAGATGCACACGAGTAGTTATGATTAGCCTACCCCTCATCAAAAATCATAATAAAATCTTTAAAACCCAAAAAGTAAGCCAGTAAGAAGAGTTCCATAACACGTTGGAGTACGATTTAAACTCCCTTGGTGTAACCAATTGGCGCCGGTTGGCAGAGAGAAGAAGCGACTGGCGCGCTTTGTTAGAAGGCCATAACCGTTTAACGGTTAAGCACCAATTAAGTAAGTATATTATTAAGGTTCTACTACAAAATTTTCGATATTTTTTGTCAACTATGTAAAAAAATAAAAATGGAAGATGGGTCAACGCTGAAACCGATTTATTTCCAAACCAAATTTGACAAGGAATGACGGAAGATTACAGCAATATACATTAAAGATGTTCTTAGCCGAGCGAAGGTTGTTTCTAATTTACCAAAGGTATAATCAGATTTCAATTCGGTTGCGGGGATTCAACTGCATTCACCGTCATCAGCGGTGTAAAAAGACGACGGTTTAATCCAATCAGCCTTCTGAGTCCTTTGTCAACTTTATGGTTTAGTTCGGTGCACGGTTGTCACTCTCACTGCTATTGCACTTATATATATATATATATATTAGGCCGGGTCGATTTGTGGGGAGGCAAACAAATCGCCCATTGCTCTGTGAAAATCATATTCTAGGGATCAAAATAAGAAACTTTGCCGAAGGAACCATACCTCTAAAACGAATTCTGATGTCCCCCCCCCCCCCCCTCCCCCCCCCAGGTAAGGACAAATTTTGAAAAATCCCACTTTGAACCATTTAGAGTGATCCACTCGAGTCCAAATGTATGACCGACCCCCACTAACTTTGGAGGCCCGACCACCGATGCCAGTGGCACACCCCCTGGAACCCTCCTGGGGGTTCACCATACAAACATTTCAAAAAATCGCCGGTTTTGCACTTTACATGAAAAAATCAGCACAAACATATCCATACCAACTGAAACGAGGTTCACCACTGCGTATACGTAACATTTTATTATTACGTATAAACAAATAAAAAAAATTTGCATTAAAATATTTGCATTTCAAGAGGCAAGTTAAAAGCCTCTTGTTACTAGATTATAACTTTAGGCTGTAAAACACAAATATATGTAATTGTTTCTTATATGTTTTTTATAAAAAAAAAAAAAAACAAAAAAAAAACAGTAAATAAGTATGTTAAAATAATTCGGCGCCAGTATATTTAAGCTGGCACACACACTTGTTAGTATGTACTAAAATAATTTAAATGTAAACTAGTGTACTTAACGCAGTTGACAGCGTAGGAAGCAAATATGCATGCATGTTAAGCTATCTTCTCATACAAAATGTATTTTTTTTTTGAGAAAACATTGTATTATTTTTAAAATACGCCATCAATAAAGAAGAAAAAAAAAATATTTGTATAGTGAACCCCCAGGGGGGTTCCAGGGGGTGTGCCACTGGCATCTGTGGGTCGGTCCTCCAAAATTAGTGGGGGTCGGTCATACATTTGGACTCGAGTGGAGCACTCTAAATGGGTCAAAGTGGGATTTTTCAAAATTTGCCCCTACCTGGGGGGGGTGCCTCAGAATTCGTTTTAGAGGTATGGTTCCTTCGGCAAAGTTTCTTATTTTGATTCCTAGAATACGATTTTCACAGAGCAACGAGCGATTTTTAAATCGACCCGCCCTAATATATATATATATATATATATATATATATATGTATGTTTATTTGTACAAATACTACATTTGCATCGACCATGAGCCACAAGCTGCTTTTCTATTTCCACTAAATTAAAATATGCAATAAAACCAAAAAAATATCAATAAATTTTAGCCACGTTTATATAAAAAAGGTATACATGAATTGGTATAAGCAACAAAAACTGTCAGCTTTCACCAAAATTTCAATTTCAACGGCGTTGAGCACAAAATTAGAAAATGTATGGAAAGCAGTAATTTTATAGAAGTCAAAAAAAAATCTCAAAAAATGTGTGGAAAAGTAAAATAAAATTTGGCTCTGCGGTTTCATATCAACGTAATGGTTGTATTTGGTGTTGTATTTTTTTTTTATAACCCAAATTGGGTCACAACTGCTATGCATATATTGAAGCTCGGCAAACAGCCAACCATTGCCAAATCAAATGAAACCAATCGAAATGCACACAAACATACACGCAACTCCTGTATTTATGTATTTATAAGCTTTTATGCACATAAAATCTCACTTATAGAGTCCACCTCGTTTAAAAACCCTCTTCAATATTCACTCACTCACACACAAAAATGGAAACTCTTTCACAATCTACTTTCACAAATTCGATTTAACGGCTTTGTTGCATTTCGTAGCCAATTTGCGCGCTGCCATTCGGTTGCTCTCCGTTGATGCAATGAATTGCAGAATTACTTTTAAAATTTGCTTTGAATGCTGTCCATGGAGGCGGTCAAGGCCTGACGTTAACTCTTTGTTCGCTCTAGTGCATTAACGAAAGGATTTTTGACCCGATTTGCAACTGAATTTAGACAAAAAAGCGGCAGTACGTAAAAGAAATGAATAAGTAAAATAAATTTAAGGCACGATAACCTCCGAATAGATTTTAGGGCGAGCTTCTCTTCCAATTTACGTCCTGCTCCTTTTAGTTTTGCCTACAAATTGTTTTATGCCGACTCCCAGCGGCATCTGTAAGGCCGATGAGTTTTCACTGAGAGCTTTTCATGGCAGAAATACACTCGAAGTGGCTGTCAAACACTGCCGAAGGGCGATCCGCTTAGAAATGTTTTCTTCTAACGCCCCGATTCTAGTGTGGTAACAACATTCTTCACCACGGTAACGAAATTATGTGGCAACTTTTACACCCTTTTGGCATTCTACCCGCGAAAGTAGCCGGATAATTTTTTAGCCACAAAAGTATGTGGTTACATCGAAATAACCACACAGCAGCTGTTGTTTAGAAAAAGGCGAAACTGAAAAATAAAGAATTGTAAGCGCAAATAAGTAAAGTTAGTAAAAGAATAAAAGTGTTGCCTCTTGCTATACATATGTATTTGTTTACATTATGTACTTTCACAGAATAAATTACAATATAACTTTGTAGAAACTTATCATGCATAAGTAATATGCATATACATACACATCGTCCCGTTTAAGCGGGAGTCATTGGTGCCGTATGTCGTATCGCTGTAGCCGTATCCCTAACGTAATCAGCTGTTTATCGTTACGACGGTAAACCAAAAACCAATTGGTTGGCTACGATACCGTTACGACCTTAACGGCATCAATAATCGATTGCATTGATTCTCGTAAGGTTGGTTGAATCAGCTGTTATACGGTTACCGATACGGTTAGCGATAAAGTACCAATGTCTGCAGCTTTATTCGTTAACCTCGTATCTACAAGTGAGACATTTTCGGTAAAGCGAACACGGTTACCACACCATGTTTTCATTTGGGACAAAAATTCATTGAAAAAAAGGACCAAATTTTTGTTTTATTTTATTAGTAATAAATAAAAAATTTTAGGATGTTACTACATACAATTTTACTGAAAATAGTGAAGACTTTTCTTTAATTCAAGCTGAACAAACAAATATATGTGCATGCAACCAAAAAGTGTTTCTATATTTTGACATAGGATAAGTCTATGTCTTTCAACAACCAAACGTTGTGAACCTAGTGTTGGTCACAAATCTCTTGGTTCTAGAATTATGTTGTTGATTGCAATGAAATAAAATATATCGTGCAGTTCAATTACCTCGCATGGCTTAACACCACAATAGTCCTGGAATTCCTTGAACTCATTGAGCTGGGTGAGAAAGATTTAAATATCAACGTGCCAAACGAGAAGTAATGCATAGAATTTCTTTGTATAAGTTTTGAAAGTGTTAGGCTCACAGCAGAGTGCTCGCTATAAGCTATACTAGGCGAGAAGTGATTATACCTTTCATGAAAATGAAATGGTATATTAATTTCGTCACGAAACCCAAAATTGTAAGTCCTTAAAGGAAAATAGATAGACCCACCATTAAGTATACCGAAATAATCAGTTTGAAGAGCTGAGTTGATTTAGCCATGTCCGTCTGTCCGTCTGTCTTTCTGTCTGTTTGTAGGCAAACTAGTCCCTCAATTTTTGAGATATCTTAATAAAATTTGGTGAGAGGGTGTATTTGTGTGTCCGATTAGACATTTGTCGGAACCGGCCGGATCAGACCACTATAGCATATATCGTCCATACAACCGATTTTTCAGAAAAAGAGGATTTTTGTAATATCTTACTCAATTTTACAGATTGAAGCTTCAAACTTCACCATATACTTTCGTATATTGCACATATTGCTGCCTGAAAAAATTGATGAGACGGTCGTATATATAGTATATATCCCCCACAACCGATTGTTCAGATAACAAACTTTTCGTAATTACTGCCCTATTTTAAGAGCTAGAGGCTTCAAATTTCACCTATTGCTTACGTATATAGCATATATTGTTGTCTGAAAAAATCATAGAGATCGGTTGTATATATAGTATATATATGGTGGTATATATAGTATATATATGTATTTTCGCAATTTTAGCCCCGTTTTAACAGCTATAAGCTTCAAATTTCAACGAATGCTTACGTATATAGCATATATTGTTGTCTGAAAAAATCATAGAGACCAGACACTGGTAAGTTTTTCGGTAATGACAGCGTTACCACTTAGGCCAGAATCGCGGATAAAAGAACTGGTAACGATATTCGGTTACATAATGTTCTGAGTACTATTTTACTGGTAACGCTCAGAATCGGGGCGTAAATGAAAAAAATTGTTTCAGAAAATTTTTATTGTTGCTTTGCCCGGGGCGTGAATGCAGAATCTTCGGTGTGGTAGGCGGAGCACGCTACCATCGCACCAAGACGCGATATACCTAAGAGAAAATTTAGGCCAAGGGATGGGGTCTATATGTTTTAGGCCGACTTCAAACGGTATCTGCAAAGCAGATCAATTTTAGCTTAAAAACTTTTCATGGCAGAAATACGGTGGGAGTGCATGCCTTACAACTGTGGAGGGGCGACCGCGGTTCAAAAAACTTGTTTCTGACTGAAACAACCTTTTTCTAAAGTTTTTGATGTTGCTTTTCCCGGGCCTTGAACCCGTAACCTTAGGTTTGGTGGGCGATATCGCTGCCGGCACAGCTGGACGGGCGCCGACGTAAATATGTAGTACAAATCAAAGGGTGTAACTTCAACCGCAACTGTAACTGTAACTGTAGTGCTACATTTAAATCTAACAGTAACGGTAAACCTATCTATAACCGTTGTCTTCTCTTCAACCATAATCGTAGCCGAAGCTTTAGCCTTAACCTAAAGTAACTGTAAACTTAACCTACACCTTAACTAAAACTGTAACTGTAGTCGTTGCAAGTAGCTATCCCTTACCTTAAATACAACCGTAACTCAACGGTGGCCATAACTGTAATCGCAACAGCAATCTCAATCTCAATATCAACTGCAACCAGAACCATTTTCCTTAATCCTGCTCATAGCTATTACTGTAGCCTGAGCCGTCACCCACACAGTACCAAAGTCAGGACACATAACCTAAAGACCAGCGTAATTCAAACTATACCACGAACAGTTACCGTAACTCTTATTATAATCTTAGCCGGAACAGTAACAATAAAACTGAATGTAAACGTAAACAAAAACGTATCTGAAAGCGCAACAAAAGCCGTAGCAATCAGCCTAACCATTAACATAACCATAACTGTTGGTGCTGTTTTTGTAGCGATAAAGACACTCCCCGAAGGTTTTTGGGCTGCTAAAAAACAGGATTAGTCACAGGTGGGTGAGGTTGACAGTTGGGTTGGGTGACCGTTTGAAAGTGTTGTGCTACGCTACACAACGCCTTGAATCATCTGGGTAATTTAGTCGCCTCTTATGACAGGTATACTTTACGAAGGCAAGTTCTAAGTTCCCCAACCCGCTGGGCTCATAACCATAACTTTAATTGGACTGTAAATAAATAACTAAGGTCATAAGAGCAACATTAACCTCAAGTGCAGCCATAACCGTAATAGCGGCTCTAAAAGTAATCATAACGCTTAACATAGCCGCAACTGTAACTGAAATTTTTACCAAACCCGTATAAGTAAACATATCTGTAACCGTATCCATAACGACCATAACTAAAATCGTAATGGTGGTCGTAGCAGTAATCATAACCCGATTCATAAACTTAGCTAAATCATAGCCATAGGCGTAACTTGTAGCCCTATCCATATTTTAACCTCAACTATTACCGCAGCCACAATCTTAGATGTAAGAATCTGCAAACCATCACCGTTATCGTAATCCTGCCTGTAACTGTAACCACAAATCTCTCCATCACGGTCTCAGACCTAAAACCGAAGCTTTTAATGTAACCTTAACAGCAGTAGCACTAAGAGTAAAGGTTGACGTCACCTTAAGTTTGACCTTGCCATTGCCTTGGCCTTGACCGATGCCATTGGCATCTAACGGCACACTTCTTAATTATTATTATCCTTATTCTTTGTATTCCATCTTATTGCTTGTACTTGAGTTGCCTTCTCCATTAATCCTTCGCTCTCTTTGTGCTTTCCAATTTATTTTTCTTCTGATTTCCCTTTCTCATTCTTTTAAATGCTAGTTCTTATTTATGTTGAGTTTGTTTATCTCCCTCCGGAGTTTTTCTCTTGATATGTAACTATTATTCCAGGAAAAAGCAAACAAAGTAGCTCAAGGGGTTGATAAGCGCAGTTCATAGCTTCCGCAATCCAACTGTCAACCTCACCTACGCGTGGTGAATCCTATTACAAATATGAATGTATCACACACATGTTTAGCAAACGAAGCTCTGGCGACCTCAATTTGGTCATGGAACTAGAAACTTCAATGTGGTCATATTAAATCGTTTCCGAGATGGTCGTGCTGGTACTTTAATGGTACTCGTTGCCAAAACGTGAAGGTTCTATATCCTGCAAAGGGTCATCAACATCGATAACACTCCCTAAAACCTGCGGAGAGTGTTTTTATCGCTACAACTACAACCAAAGATCTTTACGAACCTTACAATAAGCTAGAGTTTACAAAATGTTTGATTCGCGATGAATGTTGCAAATGGCTCGCAAGTACATCGCGGTATACATGATTTTTTATATACAGCCGGATCTCATGATGTGCTCTGAACTAAATAATCTCCAATCGCCAAACAAGGACTCACTTTAACTATTAATAAATTCGTTTCTTATTCACACAAAGATTCTTTTACTAACATAAATATGTGCAATTTATAGTAGGATTACGATTTCTCTGTTGCAACCTTTGATAATCTTTGAATAAGAAATTTAACGTGATGATCTTTCAGAGTTCAGTCCATTATGTGCTGTTCCAATTTGAAATTGGATTTAATTTAGTTAATAACCAGTAAGAACCCGTGTAGCAAGGGAATCTCAAAACGACCAAAAGCAGCGCCGCGTAATGAAAAAGACCTCGGCCGATTGCAGCTATTATCGTGGCTCTTGCGAGCTTCCTGGTAAACTATTCTTCAACTCCGCTTTTAATAAATTCTTTGTGGCAATCGAAAAGTTATCCGATTTCTGATAAGTAGCAAAGGTTCCTGCCACAGATATGAACGAAATGGTTAAATCATATGCACTCTTTGGTTAGATAATGGCTCAACGGCCACATCAAATTATTATTCGTAGAGCACTCATTTGGAATTTTCAGCCTGATAAGATTTGGCTTTAATCTGCTACAGTAGCGGGCTGCTCGCTATAGCTCAGAAGTCATCAAAAAGCAACAGTTGATGATTCTATGTGGTTTCTATTGAAAAGGCTACAATCTGTTAAACAATCTTATTACTCAAGACTGGCCGTTGGGCAACAAAATATCTTTGTCTTCACTTACTACTTGCGAATGTCTTGTCGGTCGTCGTGGTGTAATGGTAGCGTGCTCCGCCATCTACACCGAAGATCCTGGGTTCCAGCCCCGGGAAAAGCAACATCAAACATTTTAGAAACAAGTTTTTTCAATAAGAAGAAATTTTTTCTAAGTGGGGTCGCCCCTGGGCAGTGCTTAGCAAGCACTCCGAGCTTATTTCTGCCATGAAAAGCTTTCAGCGAAAACTCCGTTCGGAGTCGGCGTAAAACAAGTAGGTCCCGTCCCGCCATTTATAGGAAAAATCAAAAGAAGCACAACGCCAATTGGAAGAGAAGCTCGGCCTAAAATCTCTTCGGAGGTTATCACGTCTTACATTTTTTTTATACGCGCTGTACTTGTACACAGGGTATTATAACTTTGTTTGTATAACGGTTGGTTGTACAGGTATAAAGGTATAGATATAGATATAGACTTCTATATATCAAAATAATCGAAAAAAAAATGTACTGAGCCACCATGTCCGTCCGTCTGTCCGTTAACACGACAACTTGAGTAAATATTAAGATATCTTCACCAAATTTGGTACACGAGCTTACCTGGACCCAGAATAGATTGGTATTGAAAACTAGCGAAATCGGATGATAACCACGCCCACTTTTTATAGATATAACATTTCGGAAACACACAAAAAACCTGATTATTTAGTAAATAATACACCTAGAATGTTGAAATTTTACGTGTGGACTGATATTTAGACTCTTGGGAAAAATTTGAAAAAAAATTTTAAAGCGGCCGTGGCACCTCCCAAATCTCAAATTAAATTACACTGGATCACAAATTCCAATTGTTTTTCTGTACCAGAGACGCCATTATGAAAATCCTATGTAAACTCACCCCCTGATTTCGAAAATCAGGGTTATTTTTAATTCTATGGTAACGTTTTTGAGATATTTACGAATAACAGTTTTTTCAAAAAAAATAAAAAATTGGGTCCACTTAATCATATATATCCCAATAACGAAATGAGCAATTCCAAAACTGTTTGAAGCTTTTAAAAGGCAATAAAATTTGCTATAAACTGCGCATACAACACTTTTGTCTTGGCCCTGCAAATTCAAAGATAACGAACAATCATTACGGATTTTTCCATTTTTTTTTTTTTTGTAACAATATAAAAAAATGTGTACTTTGTGAGGAAGGATCTCGAAAACTTTTTAGTTTTTTTTTTTTGCAGATTTGTTTTTTTCTCTCTAAACTTTGTTCCATTACAAAAAAAAAAAAGCTTTAATTCAACAAAATCGATGAACTAATACAAAAGTTATAAGCGTTCAAGTAAATAGATCCATTTAATACTTAAATACCCTACTGGTACATATGTGCTAATATTCGCTAACTAACTGATATAGGGTTACTAACACATATGTACCAGTATGGCACTTAAGTATTAAATGGATATATTTACTTGAATGCTTATAACTTTTGTATTAGCCCATCGATTTTGCTGAATGAAAGCTTTTTTTCTTTGTAATAAAACATAGCTTAGAGAGAAAACAAAAAAATCTGCAAAAACTAACTAACTGATATACGAATACTAAACATATGTACCTACCAGTAGGGTACTTAAGTATTAAATGGGAATATTTACATGAATGCTTATAAATTTTGTATTAGTCCATCAATTTTGTTGAAGGAAAGCTTATTTATATCAAGAAAAATAAAAAAAGAAAATAAAAATAAAAACAACATCAATTATGAAAGCTTATTTTTTTTTTTTTTTGTAATAAAATAGAGCTTAAAGAGAAAAAATCTGCAAAAAAATAAAAAGTTTTCGAGATCCTTCCTCGCAAAGTACAAATTTTTTTTTATTTTTACAAAAAAAATTGAAAAAATCCGTAATGATTGTTCCTTATCTTGGAATCTGCAGGGCCTACCAAAAAGTGTTGTATGCAAAGTTTATAGAAAATTTTATTACCTTTTAAAAGCTTTAAAATGTTTTGGAATTGATAAATTCATTCTTGAGGTATATATGATTAAGTGGACCCAATTTAATTTTTTGTTTGGAAAAAACCGTTATTAGTAAATATCTCAAAAACGTTACCATAGAATTAAAAATAACTTTTATTTTCGGAAGCGGGGGATGATTTTACATAGGAATTTTATAATGGCGTCTCTTGTGCATTTTGGCTGTAAACCAGTGTTATTTCATAAATCAAAAATCGTTAAATCAATCGTAACAAGAGAGGTTGCCTTTACTATAAGGAATGCTTTGAAGAAAAATTAACGAAATCGGTTAAGGACCACGCCCACTTTTATATAAAGGATTTTTAGAAGGGTCGTGGACGAATAAAATAAGCTATATCTTTGCAAAAAAAGAGCTTTTTATCGATGGTATTCCATTTCTCAAGTCGATTTATAACTATAAATAGCAAAAACTTCAAATTTTAAAAAATTGGCGTGGCACCGCCCCTTTTATGACTAAGCAATTTTCTATAGCAGGAAATATTTCTAGGAAAAATGGACGGGATCGGCTAAAGACCACGCCCACTTTTATATAAAAGATTTTTAAAAGGGTCGTACACGAAAATAATAAGTTAAATCTTAGCGGAAAATTGTTTTGTACCAATCGTACTTTTATTGTTCTGTTATATCTTTATTTTAAAATAAACAATAGGGAAATCCACATATCTGAGGAAAAACTGCTTTATTACCCGCTCAAGGTCATTGGCCTCTGTATCCTTTTTGCTTCTTTTAAACGAAAATTAATTCAGAATAGAACCATAAGTATATGTATTATTGCGCAGCCTTGTAACACTATTAAGCACACAAAACAAACAACAACAGCATTTCAATTGTACAGCTGCGTATGTAATGTTCGGTTTCACCCGAACATAGACTTCCTTACTTGTTATTATTCACACATTGATTTTTCATATAAAGTCTTATTATTAAGTGTTGCGATCAGCTTGTACCTAAAGAGGAGTTTTTAAGGGAATGCAGCCAATTCCTTGAAATCAAGGAAACGGCAAAAGTAGAGGATGTGCTCTCTACTCTCTATTCTCTATTCAACCCATTAATATCACTAAATGGCAGTAAAATTGCGCATTTGCCAGTTTTGGTGTATATTTTATTCGAGATACAGATATTTAATGGCAGTGATGAAAGGACATCGCCTCACTATATGGATAATTTTTTTTTCTCTATTATGATATCAACAACTCGATTAGTTAATTTCAACTGCTTTTGTAATTCACAATCAATATATCCCTTCGCCGGTATGGACTAAAGCCATCATAAAACACATCTGAACCCAGGATTGTGTGACGAAGCTAGCATGTAGCACATAAAACATTAAACTAAAAAAAAAAAACCAAGTAAACAGGCGAACAACCTGACTTCTAAAAGCTGATTAAAGTAGATTTGTAAATGTTTTCACGCTGCCGGATGTGTGGCAGCTTTCTAGCTTTTAATGCGTCTACTGATATTTAAAAAAAAATAAATAAATGTAAGGCGCGATAACCTCCGAAGAGATCTAAGGCCGAGCTTCTCTTCCAATCTGCGTCGTGCTCCTCTTGCTTTTCCCTACAAATTGGCCGGACGGGACCTACATGTTTTATGCCGACTCCGAACGGCATCTGCAAGGCAGATGAGTTTTCACTGAGAGCTTTTCATGGCAGAAATACACCCGGAGCGCTTGCCAAACACTGCCGAGGGGCAACCCCGTTAGACAAATTTTCTTCTAATTGAAAAACTTTATTTCTAAAATTTTGATGTTGCTTTGCCCGGGGTGTGAACCCAGGGCATACGGTGTGGTAGGCGGAGCACGCTACCATCACACCACGGTGGCCACCGGTACTGATATTTAGGTGTTTATTTAAGTGAGTGTTTTTGCATATAAACTCGTTCATACAGATATACCTTTCAAAAATTACGCACCTCACGTAAAGTTTATTTTATTCCTTCAGCGTACGTTGGCATCACTGAAGCTCTTGTCAGCTTGCGCTCAGAAGCTTTGCAACTCAATTTGAACCCGCTATCATAATCATTGTTTGGTGCTTAATACTCTAGGCATTTTAGGATGTCAGTTATGCCTTCTAAACGATATCTCATACCAAAAGGAGATTAGGACCTTCTATCCTTTTCACTCAATTTAGTAGTAGTCTCACTTTTCATTTGCTGTCAAATTCAATGCCAATACTTTTTCGATCTACATCAATTCGCATAACATTATCTCGCCAGCTAAACTTTGTGCTGCATTCGTTGAACTACGTGCATGTGTACCTAAACTTGTCGACATCACGGTGACAACCCTTAATTCCAAAGAATTTTTCTCTCCCGATACCCTTTAATTGTCTTCAATCGGAACCAAAATATATGTTGACATTTTCGATTTTGATATTACCGTTTGAAAAAATCGGGAATTTGGTTTATACTCAGCCAGCATTTTTTGAAAATTTTGATCAAAAAATATTTAAATATCATACCCAAAGATGATTAAAAACGTTCAAATTTAAAAGCATTTTCTGTTCGAAAATTAATGTATCGTCGGGAGAAAAATGTACCTTAAATGTGATTATTCTTGAATAAGCATTTATGGTTCCTGTTTCGAAACACTTTTTATTTATATTTGATATCATTGTAAAATTGAGCTTTAATAGTTTTAGAGTAATATTTGCCTGCTTTTCACAGTCATTTTCTCATCATATTCGTGAACATATTTTATCGTTTTGGTTGAGATTTTTGAATGCGATTATCGTGCATTTATTCTTCATATCACATTCATAATAAGATACTACATAATAATCTTATTTCATCAGGGAAACAAAGCATGCGAAAGTGAGCTATTCGAACCACACGTAACTCGCAAACAAACGCGACCGATATAAACCTACGACTACAACATCCAACATCAGCATTATCGTCTGCATCGTCTGCGGATACGATACGGGATGTTGAAGCCGTATCCAGGTATGTTAAGATAGTTTCACTTACCTGGGGTTCAAATAGCTCACAACCTTTGTATTGTCCAATCATTATATATTTTCTGGGAAGCCGAAGGTGGAGAAATGATTGGGGAAATCTTCGGTCACGAGCATCATTACATTATTTTTGTCTTGAAGAATATCTTTTGCATAAATAATAAAATTTTTATATATTTTTGCTTAGCTTCATTATTGAAAAAATTTGTGTATGTGAAAAAAAATACGATTTTTAATGAAAAGTAAAATTTCAGCAAGTATAAAATTCATTATTCAGTCAACAAATATATTCATAAAAGATTCAGAAAGCTGAATGAAAAATGATTATAAATTTTGGATCACCTAAAGTAAAAAAATTTGATTCAAATATGATTCCAAAATGTGATTGAAAAACTATATTCAGTTTTTGTTCATCGAAAGATAAACATATTTGATTATTCTTTTTGTTGATTTTTATGAAATATTAAAATTTAACCATCAAAGGACTTCAAAAATGATTCCAAAAAGTGAACGAAAAATGATTTTCGGTTTTTGATCAGCAAGAGTATTCATATTTGATTATTTCTTTTGTTCAATTGTATGATAACTCATAATTTTTTTATAAAGAGTAATCAAATTGTATTGATATGCAGGGGAATTCAAAATTTAATCACCTAAATGCTGAGTGGGTATGAACCGCCCTAATGTATGTAGACTGTTTATCGACTATCTGAGTAGCAAGCATATTAATTATTTAAATAATAAAAGCAAATGCGTTTTAGCAAGTCTATAAACCAGAAGGAAAAAAGTACA
Organism: Eurosta solidaginis; assembly: GCF_040869045.1. Taxonomy (NCBI): domain Eukaryota; kingdom Metazoa; phylum Arthropoda; class Insecta; order Diptera; family Tephritidae; genus Eurosta; species Eurosta solidaginis. The sequence goes on along the minus strand of NC_090322.1, from coordinate 195,909,046 downwards.
TACATATAATGTATACATAAATACATACATATATCTGTTTTAACTAACTTTTTAGCTTCTAGTTAGTTAAAGTTACACATGTAAGTATTTTGCTCTACCCCCTTTTGGTCGCTGCTATCAACTATTTATGTACGTTATTCGTTTTATCTTACTCATTTTCGTTTACGGCTGTTGACGTAACCAAATTTCACGTTGTTGTCTTGTCATTAGGAAAAGCAACAACAAATTTAGCTGTGCAGCGAAACTAACTTTAGAAACAAATAACAATGACGAAGAACTTTTAATGCCGTGAGGTAAAATGGAATTAAGCAAAAAAAGTTTAACAATTAAAAATAGGTCCTCACTTAATCTGTGCTCAAGCGTACAGAGAGATATCGAGAGTTTGTGAAGGAATATATCATCAACGTGCCAAACAACAAAATAAATTCTAAGCAAAAATTTCGCATCCAGCTCAAGGCAGCTCAATGAGTTTAAGGAATTCCAGCGTGGTTTTAAGCCACGTAAGATACTTGAAAACTATGTATTTTGGCACAAGAAATATTTTAAATAGAAATATGGCTGAAATACTTATTAAAAGTGACAAGTTTCTGTACGAGTACAACGATTTGCGATTAAATAAATTTATTTCTATGCAAAAGATATTTGTTGGGAAGAAGTGTATTGTGTAAAATTATTCCCGTAGGCGCTAAGATAAACCCATAAACCTCAATAACAACACAACTAACAAATTTCTCATACCTAATTACACTTCCGGTTCCGTTATTGCACTTTTAAGACGTTTCGTTTCTAATCTTGGGCCTGGGGTTAGATTCCTTTACATTCATAAAGTGCCGTCGAGGCCTTCTTCACTCTCTTCTCCACGTTGAGCTGCCACGACAATTTGCTGTCTGGAATAATTCCTGTATATTTTCACAAGGTTTCTCCTCCAAGGTCGCCCCTCCTAGATTAGGCATGGTCCGATTTGGGACTTTGTACCCCTTAGTAAACAGGACCATATCCGGCCGCGTTGGCACTTCCCGATTGTGACAATAGCCATGTGATCTGCGTTTGCCGTAAGTTTGACGGGTTCCTCGCCGAACTACTTAAATAGCCCACAGACGAGGTGATAACACCCCGCCCTACGACGTGGCACTATGCACTGATTTCGAGGCCGCATACAACTCCCATTGTAATCTTTCTGCAATTTAACATGCAGCCCATCCATCTGGTTAAAGCTAGATGTATTTCAATGTAGTTAAGACCATCCATGATCTCTCATTTAAAGACATTGTTGAAAGCCTCGGCAATGTCTAAGAAGGCTCCTAAGGTGATAAATACTTCAATGATTTTTAAGAGAAGAGTATTCATTTTTTTCAACTCATGATTGATGCAATAGGAATAAGCTTATCATGGGTTTTGTCGAACTCAGTAAAAATGATAAAAATTTAATTTATCAATGAGGGGTTTTTCTGAACCCTGGTAAGGACTAAAGTTTGGTCTCACCAGCTAAGGCATTTGCATGCTACATAGTTTCATTTTTTATAAACAAAATTTTATTTAATCAGTAATATTTATTTACAGTTGATACAAAGTGCTACATTCCGTTATCGAAAAAGAAAAGAAAATAAAAATATTTTAACAGCAATATTTCGACTCTGATTTTTTCGAATTAAGCATGTCTATACTAGCAATAGATATATGTTAAAAATTCGCCTTCAGTTCGTGAAGTACGACACTTTTTCTGTACCACTGAAGATATAAACTTTTTATTTTCTCGATGAGATAAATCTGCATATACAAACAAATCACTCCTCCCTATATTTACCGCAAATGCTGCGATTGCACAATGTTCTCCATTCACAACGCCCACTGCTCCTTTCTCTGCTTCTTCAGCACAAATCATTGTTTCTTTGAGTAGATGTCTTTCTGATGATTTGAACCACGGCAAACATTCCTCCCTTTTTATTATACGCTTGCACATTGCTTTATCACCCCGTCCAATAACTTCCATTTCGTTCACCGTATTTAAGTCAGCATTACATTCTTGTATTATTTCTATTCTAGGACTCTTTTCAAAGGGTATATCCACTTCCAACACAGTTATAAACAAATCCATTTCCACTTGCAAATATACGTTTACCACTCTGCGAGCATGTTTATTTGAAAATAAGCTGCTTGCCCCAGCTACAACGATCACTTTGCATGTTTCTCCATACACAGTTAATGAAGAAGAAACCACCATTTTCATAGTGATCAGTGCACCAGCGCCCAAAGGTCGTCTTTATAAATTTTTACCATATGTGGGCTAGCCTCTATTGCCGAAGGTGTGCTCAGCACGAAAAAAAGCGTGAAATAATTGTATAGATTCATTATAGTTTTTGACTGTTTTAGCCGATTGTTAAGTGTTGAGTAAAGCAAGACAAGTTTTGTGGGCGCTATTTATACATTATTGGATTGTAGCAATAAAAAATAAAGAGATTCTAGATTTGAGAAAATTGACAAAATAAAAATACTTGAACGTAAACAAATTTTTTTATCCACTCGGCTCATTATAGCTTGAGTAAATTTATCGGCCAGCGTGGTGTGATGGTAGCGTGCTCTGCATACCACACCGAAGATACTGCGTTCACGCCCGGGCAAAGCATCATAAAAATTTTAGAAATAACGTTATTCAATTAGAAGAAAATTTTTCTAAGCGGGGTCGCCCCTTGGAAGTGTTTGGCAAGCACTCCGAGTGTATTTCTGCACCCCCAGCGGGTTAGAGGGTTAGAATATACCCGCGGTAGGTATGCCTGTCGCAAGAGGCGATTACAATACCAGATTCAAGGCGTTGTGCGGCGCAACCTTTTCAGGTTGCCAGCGCAATATATAGCTTCCCCAAACCCATTTGTCAACCTCACCTATCCGTGGCGAATCCTGTTTCATTAACAGTGGAGGCTCTGGCGACCCCGAACTCCTCATGGATCTAGGGGGTGGGAGGGCAGAAGGGCCCAGAAGGTCGCATGTGGTCATAACAAATCGTTCCCGAGATGATTGGGCTTGGTACCGGAGCGTACCGGATCTGCATCCGGCAAAGGACCATTAACTCGATAACACCCAAAGCCTTCGGGGAGTGGTCTTATAGCTACAACAACAACAACAACGACAACAGTGTATTTCTGCCATGAAAAGCTCTCAGTGAAAACTCAACTCCATTGCAGATGCCCTTCGCAGTCGGCATAAAGCACGTAGGTCCCATCACGCAAATTTGTAGGAAAAATTAAAAAGGAGCACGACGCTAATTGGAAGAGAAGCTCGGCCTAAAATCTTTTCGGAAATTATCGCGCCTTATACTTATTTAAATTGTAACCTCGATATAGATACGAGCAACCAAAGGTATATAAAGCTTTTTAAAATAACATTTCCATATAAATTTCCTACAATAGGAGCTTAATAAACATGTCTATTGTTTCATGAATAATAATGAAAATTTGAAATCATGTGAACAAACAGTTTCTGCTCTACCAAAACAACAAATTCAATATAATTTTTGATATTCCACAGAAATTTATTAGTCCACGTTGGGCAAATATTTTGATTTTATTGTCAAAAGAAAATTTCCTCATAATTTTTGTTTATATATTTGCACAACTGAATGCAATGTCAATACGTTCAGCGTATTTCTAATGAATAAATAGAGAAAAGTAAACAGACTCCACTAATTAGTTCTATCTGTTTCCAAACGGATAATGTGTTCCATCGTATACTGGCGCCAAATCAGATTTGGGAGCAGTGCCCTAAATTTTGAGCCACAAAACTACTCGAAGTTACGTGGGTTGACATAATCAAGATCTTGTGTTAAGTGTAGGTAGGTAAGTGAAATGGCTGCGACCCTGGTCGCATACGTAGCTATATAAAGCCGTTTTAATGCCACGTAACTCGTCTAAAAACCTACGGAATGTTATGGTCAATGTATTACTACCAGCCAGAGTTGTTGATAAAATTAAGAATATTCGGGATTGCTATCACAGATAACCCTCTGATGTCTTCTATAAACGGGGTTCCAAGGAAACTGACCGGGGCTCTAGCTAGAGCCGGGCATTTACACATAAAGTGTTCTACTGTCTCCCTGGCATTTGGATCTTTGCAGCTTCTGCAGCATTCGTTATACGGAATGCCCATCTTTTCCGCATGTGTACCTACTGCCCAATGACCGGTGCAGACTACTATCAGTTTGCCTGTGTTAGCCCTTGATTTGTTCAGAAGATTTCTCGTCCTCTTTCCATCATAGTTTGGCCAATGGATTTTGATATTGCACAGGTGGTGATGTTATTCCACTTTGTTTATGATTTCTTCATGTAGAAGCTTTGGAGCCTCTGCGTGCTAGCTCGTCGGCCTTCTCGTTACCCTCAATCCCCCTATGACCCGGAACCCAGATAACGCGTAGTTCTAGATTGGTGGATAACTGGGATACGAGTCGCTTACAAACCACACTATTTTTGAGTTAATGCGTGGCGAGGAAAGCGCTTTTATCGCTGCTTGGTTATCCGACAGGGTGCAAACTTTACCAGCTACATTTAAGCCCACCAGTGATTTGCAGGCTTGCTTGTTAAGTGTACATGACACGTTAATTTCCTATAGATTTAAACGTCTATTCATCTGTCACATATTCGTAAAATTTAATGAGCTTTGGGCGGCTTCTATAAGAATATAGAAATTGAGTTTAAAACGCTACAAATAAAACAACCTTATATTCTACACACTACCCATGACCTTATTTTAAATATTAAAATGTTTTTGACGGAGAATATGGGGCCCCAACCCCCGTAAAAGCATCTTTATACTTATTTGTTAAACGTATATTGGCCAATATACACGATATTCTTGCCAGAGTCTAGAGAGCGTGTACTTGCACACAAGGGTATAACCGTAGCACATAATGGTATAAAAGTACCGAGATAGAAACAGACTTCCTTATATCAAAATTATCAGCATCGAAAAAAAATTCGATTGAGCCATGACCGTCCGCCCGTTAACACGATAACTTGAGTTACAATGAGATACCTTTACGAAATTCGGTTTATCCTGACCCACAGTAGATTAGTGTTGAAAATGGGCGAAATCGCGTGATAGCCACCCTTCCGACATCGAAAATTTCGAGAAATGGAAAAAGTTATCGATATTTTAGCAAAAGGATATCAATTTGTTTTCGGAAACTTATATATTATTTACAGAGCTGTTACCAATTTATTATCTAAAAGTTGGCGACTGGATTATCATTATGACACAAAATGGAAAATTTAGTACAGTTGTGTTAAATGAGCGTGCTGCCTGCCCACCGCAAATTTAAGTTCTGCAGAAAAGACAATTAATTTTCTTAAAAAAAGATGATAAAAAAGTTTTAGGGACTACCTTTATATAAATGGAGCAAAAAATAGAAGGCAATTTTGCCTTTTATATAGACATAGTCTTGTTGAATTTTGACTAAAAAACTTTAACAATAGCTCTTGTAAAAGAATTTTGGGATTTAAAATTATAAAGGCAGAGCGCGTGTTTAAATTTTAAGTAATCAATTAGTTAATCCCAAGTACATGGTTTGCCTTAAATTGAAAAATTGCGCTCCACCTTTATTGTTTTAAATCCCAAAATTCTTTTACAAGAGCTATTGTTAAAGTTTTTTAGTCAAAATTCAACAAGACTATGTCTGTATTGAAGGAAAAATTGCCTTCTATTTTTTGTTCCATTTATAAAAAGGTAGTACTTCAATTTTTTTTTCATCTTTTTATTTTCAATTTTTTAGTAATGCCTACAAAAAGGCAATTGCAACTTTGATTAGTAATTTAAGTAATTCCTAAGTGAAAATTTTTATCTTTATTAAAAAAAAAAATAAAAATAAATGTAAGGCGCGATAACCTCCGAAGAGATCTAAGACCGAGCTTCTCTTCCAATTTGCTTCGTGCTCCTCTTGATTTTCCGTACAAATTGGCCGGCGGGACCCACATGTTTTATGCCGACTCCGAACGGCATCTGCGCGACAGATGAGTTTTCACTGAGAGCTTTTCGTGGCAGAAATACACTCGGAGCTTTTGCCAAACACTGCCGAGGGGCGACCCCACTTAGAAAAATTTTTTTCTAATTGAAAAACCTTGTTTCTAAAATTTTGATGTTGCTTTGCCCGGGGTGCGAACCCAGGGCATACGGTGTGGCAGGCGGAGCACGCTACCATCACCCCACGGCGGGCACCAGTTATCAAATTATTAATAAGTATGTGTAGACTTAAAGATTGATTCGTTTATGTAGATACATAATGATTGATCTATGGATGTGCATGCAAGGCGCTGCTTAGCTTCGGCTTAGAGATGGCAGCACCCCTTAGTTTTGTTATTTTCGTAACAATAGGATAATAATGGTGAAATATTCATATATCAACGAAAACAAAAGAAGGAGGGCGGATGGTGGGAGGAGAAGGAGAGCACCACTGGTCGTTTTTCGAAAATTGTTTAGACTTCGATCTGTATCAGCCAGATACCAAAAATGATTGATTTAGGAGAAAATGTGCACACGATAATTTGAGTAAATATTGAGATATCTTATGGATATTTGGTAAATGGGTTTCCTGGCACTTATCTCACATCACTATTTAAAATGAGCGAAATCGGATGATAACCACGCCCACTTTTATTACAAATGTATAACACTTTGGAAAACCGAAGAACCTGATTACTTAGTAAATAATACACCGAGAATGTTGAAATTTGATGTGTCGACTGATATTTAGTTTCTTGATAAAAATTTTAAAAAATTTTTGAAAATGGGCGCGGAACCGCCCACCTGTTTTAAAACCTATTTTACAAATATTATTAATCATAAATCAAAAACCATTAAACCTATCATAACGAAATTCGACAAAAGGTTTGTCTAAGCTTTAAGGAATGCTTCGAAGCAAAATTTACGAAATCAGCAAAGGACCACGCCCACTTTTATATAAATGCTTTTTAAAGGGTCGTGGTCGAATAAAATATGCTATATCAATGCAAAAACGAGCTTTATATCAATGGTATTTCCTTTTCCAAGTGGAATTATAGTAAGAAATAGGAAAAAAATAAAAAATTTTCAAATTGGGTGTGGCGCCGCCCATTTTATGGCTAAGCAATTTTCTATGTTTTGAGAGCCATAACGAAGAAATATTAACGGATAAGATTGGGTATTTGTATTTGTATTTGTATTTTATTAAATTTTTCCTAACACAACAATTTGACGAAATTATTTTATAGTGCTAGTCAGAACAGTGACAGAACAAAGGCGAAAATTCAAAAAATGTTTCAATAACTTAGATAAACAATAGATAATTTGTAAAATAAGACTTAATGGTTACAATAAATTTTAAAGAGCTTAGCCTAGGGACACAGAAAAGAAATAAGAATAAAGGGGTATTGCAAGGGTAGGTATTACAGTAATAATATTAGGTTCTATCCTTTGAGGAAATAGGAGGTGGCAAGAAAAACGGATAGAAGATCAGTAAAGAGAATCAGTTGAAGAAAGAGATGTGAGTCAATTAAAGAACAAGATTAATTCTTTTTTGAAATGCAGTGCATTACTTATTTGTCTTATTCTGGCTGGAAGGGAGTTCCAAAGACGGATCGAAGTAACGAAGAATTGGCGTTCAGAAATTAGCATACGGTGTTTAACATGTGCAAGAACCATTGTCCTCGTAGAATGAAGAAATTGAAGCCTTCGATATAGGCAGTAAGGCTCCTTCGTGTAGATTATCTTATGCAGGGTAATAAGTGTTCTAAACTTCAAAAGATTGTCAAAAGAAATGTCTAGCAACTTTGCAGAATAACAGGAAACGTGATCAAGTCTATTCAGCCCGTAAACGTATCTAGCAATGTTATTGTAGACAACATTAAGCTTCTTTGTACTCACAGCGTCACAGTTAGAAAAAATCTCACAGCCGTAGAGGAGCGTAGGTATTAAGTACGCTTTGGATAAAAGTAGTCGAATATGTAGCGGAGTGAAATACTGTGTCAACCACAGTGTACGGAGCATACCGTACACTTTTCCTACGGTTCTAAAGATATGGTCTCTCCAGGACAATGTTTTGTTAAAAACTATGCCATTGCTAACTATGCTATTCTATAACAGAATTTTCAAACATAATATTGTTTAAGCCATTTGTAGCTAGCGGCTTTCTACGGATAACAATGCACTTCGACTTTCTAGGATTTAGACATAAACCATTCATGGAAGCCCATACACCTATTTTACTAAGGTTTTGATTCAAGTTACTTATACATAAACTCATACAATCGACAGGACAACACGTATACAATTGAACATCGTCAGCATAGATGTGGACGTCACAATACTTAAGAACACGAGGCAGGTCATTAATGTACAATACAAACAACAAAGGACCAAGGATTGACCCTTGGGGTACACCACGCGAAACGTCTAACAAGTTTGACTTTCTATTATCTACACATACTGCCTGCGTTCTACCGCCTAGATAAGATCTGATTAGGTTGGTTTCATGACTGGAAAAATTAAACATGTTTTCCAGCTTTTTACATAGTAGGGTATGGTCAACAGAGTCAAAGGCTTTAGAGTGGTCAAGAAGGGTTAGGAAAGCCGTAAAGTTATCTTCTATGCGCTCCCGTATATCTTCTACCACAGAAATAAGTGCCGTAGTACAGCTGCTTTTTGGTCTGAAACCGGACTGATGGTCCGTTAAAAGTTTATTTACATGCACATATGTGGCGATCTGACCATGTAGGATGCGCTCAACGACCTTCGAAAGAAAAGGCAGTATGGCTATCGGCCTGTACTCTTTGTTTTGTTTGGGAATGGGGATAACTTTAACAGCTTTCCAACGTTTTGGAAAGACAGAGGTGGTTAGGATAGAGTTTATTAAATAGGTTATATGGGGCAGGATTACGGGTAGAATAATTTTCACAAATTTTGCACATATTCCGTCTAAGCCTATAGCGGTGGACTTCACAGAAACTATGGCTTTCACAACATCACAGTCATCGACACGAACAAACCCGAGAGGACTAGCATCAACATTTACACGATCGCCGTAGTTGTCAATACATACATTAGCAGCCGAGGGAGGTAACTTTAAAAAACTATCATTGATATCGTTAACATCTACATCAGGGGGGACAGAGAGATCGGCCTTGGATTTGCCAATTCCAATTTTCTTGATCCTATTCCAAATTTCTTTTGAATTTAAAGCGGTGCTGAACTTATTTTCGTAGAAATAGCTTTATTGGCAGTGACTCATGCAGCTTTGAAGCGCATGTGCATTTCCACAGTTCTGTATCTTTTCCACCGGGAATAAGCTAGATTACGCAAGTGAATTAGATGCATAATACTGGCGTCAAACCATGGATTGCTATTGTGTTTCGTCACCTTAAGTTTCGTAGGAACGTGGTCGTCGAAGAGCTTATTTATACGGTCTTGAAGGAATTTAACTTGCCCATCCACCGATGCCATCGTTCGAATCAATCTCCAGTCGATAGACTCCACTGCTTCAGCAAGTGCACTATAATTTATACTTTTAAAGTCACGATATGTAAACGAGCTCGGTGTACACAACGTTTGAAAGTTGTAAGTACAGACAGCTGATCGTAAAGAAGTACTTTATCTGAGTCGTTTACAAAGAAGAGGTCTAGCAGCGAGGAACTAGTGTTGGTAAAATGCGTTGGTATGGTAATGTTAGCCGAGAATAGTCCCAGAGATTCCATACTTAGCTTAAGACTTGAATCTGTAGGCAGGTTGCTATTGAAATCACCAGCTAGGACTATATTTTCGTAATTTAAGAGTAGAGGTTGCAGAAAATCAGTAAAGTCAGCAAAATTTACTTGGTGATTAGGTCTATATGCACAGCCGACAAGGAGCTTATCACCCTTTGATGAAAAAACATCAACGAACACAAATTCTACAGAATCACCGGTACAAGAACTACAACGTAATTTACAGGACAAACTACTTTTAACATATATAGCGACACCACCACCGTGACCAATTCTGTCAGCTCTGAAAAGTCGATAGCCATTTAGTTTCACCATCTCATCGTTATGGCGTGAAGAAACCCAGGTCTCGGAGATGCAGATAATATCTATATCGGAGGCCTCGCAAAGATATCTTAACTCATCAAGTTTTCTATAGAGGCTTTGCGCGTTGATGTGTATGATATTTATACCTTTCGCACGCCTGCTAAGTATGCGCAGCAACGTTCGAGAGCAGTCTTTGAAACTTGGGGACTTATAATAATTTAGCACCAGAGATATAAAAAGGTTTGACAATAAGCTTTGCACTGCTTTTGGTTAAATGCAATTTGCTATGGCATATGAAGGTGAAAGAGGAAAAGAGACAGAAAGGAAAGAAATGACTTATACGTAATATACTTATTACACTAAATACGTGGAAGCCCGTTCTGTACATTAGTAGATCGATTAGTGGATTCGTCTCGAAAGGAGCTACCATCATCTGGGCTTGAATTCTCAAGGTCCTTTAGTGACTCCAAGCTAGGGATTTTTTCGGGGTTATCGTTGGCTTTACGCTCTATGTGAACTATGCCTCTGATTGTGAAGACGGCGGCTACTTTTTTCCTTCTTTTAAGGCGGATCGCTGCCTCGAATATTTCATAATTCCGTTTCGTCAGCGATGCGTAAAACGGAGCTTCGGAGTTTATACCCACATCTACTAGACGGAGCCCTCGTTTACTTTTATTTTCAGGGTCCGGACGCCTGAAGCTCGAAATTGTTTTTAGGAGAGTATTTCTATCGGATGGAGACTTGAACCTTATGACGATGGTTGGATCAGTGACACTGTCGCGTAATTTCCGAGACCGAAAGATGCTGTTTATGGGGGGTGGCTGCAAGTTCAATGTGAAACACAAATAGTGGAAAATGCTTTGGAGATTTTCCCCTTCCTCAGCTGGGATACCAAGAACCCGGACGTCGCACGCAGCTACTTGGTTTTCTCTTTCGCTCTCTTGTGTGGTCAGCTTTACCTTTAGGGCGGATATTTCATCCTCCAGATGCCCAATGCGCACGAGTGCTGTCTCCAGACGAGAAACTTCTTCCCCGAGATGTCCTAAACGATCAAATACAGCGTCCATATGGGATACTTTATCGTTCAGCTCATTTAAATCCTGCTTTAAGCTCACAAATTTGTCCTCTAGCTTTAAGCTTTCAAATTTGTATTCTATCTTTTTACAGACAAACTCAATAAGTCTTTTTTCAGAGTCTAGAATTTGTTTCGTTGTAAACTCGTTATTTTTAAGGATGCGCTGATCAATGCTTCGGATGAGGCTCGGGGAGGATTCACTGATGCGAGGAGCTTTGATAACTTCCGTCTCATTATTCATTGCTTCACCGCGACGCTTAGTGGAGGTCAGAGCCATTTTCAATAAGGACCAAAAAAGAAACTATCCAAAAATACTACAATAGAAACAGTTTCTTACTGACTGGCAGCACGGAAAAAATGAGTGACGTTTAGCAAAAACACAAACCACGTTATGTGTGCGCGGACAATGCAGTAGTTGTTGTGGCTTTTACAGGCAGCAAGAACAACAAACACAGGTCACTGCTGTGGTTCCAATTTATTGGCTTTTTGTTCACGAGCAAAAGTATATGTACGTTCACCTGATCGAGTGATTCCCTGATGTGACACAGATTGTATGGCACTTGTTTTAAATGTTTATATGGTGTATGATAAGATGGAATCACGAAAAACTAAACAAATTTGAAAAATTTATCAGATCAAAAAGAAACTTATTATTCATACACCAAGGTAACCAGATCATTTTGGAAAACACAAAAACCTGATTATTTAGTAAATAATACACCTAGAGTGCCTTTTTACTAGAAATATTTCTGGTTATAAGCCTAACATGTGTATCGAATTTTGTTACGAGGGATTTATTTTGCTTATGCTCTAAATATGTTGTGTTATGCTTGTTCGAAACAGGGGCGTGGGATCGCCCATTAAAAAAAACGTCCCCCGATGTCCTCTTAAAATAAAGCTTGGTAAGTGAAATATCATTGATACAAAACTATTTTTCGCTTAGATATATCTTATTATTCTAGCCTACGACCCTTTTAAATATCTTTTATATAAAAGTTGCCGTGGCCCTTAACCGATCCCGTCCATTTCTTCTTAAACTATTTTCTGCTATAACGAAAATATATGTACCCAATATTATTACCATCCGTTAATATTTCTTCGAGTTGTGGCTCCCAAAACATAGAAATTGAAAAGAGAACATGTAAGCAAATTAAATTTGGGGAAAAGCCGAATTTTATATACCTTTTCGCGGTGTTTCACAGTGTTTCAACTGGAAAAACTTGAGATCTCCAAAATTCACCAAAGTTGGAGAAAATGTTGCTATTGTATGGTATATTACCTGTGCAAAGGGAGTAACCGATTGCGATGCTACAGGGCGTTGAAAAAAATATTTTCCTTCTGCTTTTTTCAATAAGTATTTACTTATTTACTTAATTGGGGTTAACTGTTTAGACGATTATGGCCGTCCAATCAGGCGCGCCAGTCGTTTCTTCGCTGGGTTGACTGGCGCCAGTTGGTCACGCCAAGTGAATTTAAATCGTTTTCCACCTGGTCCTTTCAGCGGAGTGGGGGTCGCCCTCCTCCTCTGCTTCAATAGGCGGGTTCGGATAAAAAAAAATACTGTTCTAGTCGCAGCGTCATCTTTCATTCGCATAACATGACCAAGCTAGCGTAGGTGTTGCTTTTTAATTCGCTAGGCTATGTTCATGTCTACTAGAAACTCGTACAGCTCATCATTAAATCTTCTTCCATACTCGCGTCGCCAACGCGTAGAGTCCCGCAAATCTTTCGAAGAACTTTTCTTTCGAAAACTCTCAGAGCCACTTCATCTGATGTCTGCGTGGTCCATGCTTCTGCACTATATAGCAGGACGGATACGATAAGTTGCCTACGTGACCGAAAGTACCATTTGTTGACAAGAGTTATTCCTCGCTGAATTTCAGAGCAGCTGTTGTTGTTTGTGTTAACACTGGTTCCCAAATAAATGAAGTCTTCTACTATTTTTAAATTATGGCTGCCAACAGTGGCGTGGTTTCCAAGGCGCAAATGGGCTAATAAATATTGTAACGAATTTACTTGCAAATCCTCTTATTTGCCCTTTGTGCTAAGTTCTGTTACGTAACTGCCTGTTGCGGGAGAGGAGGAGTGGCGGAGTGGCATGGTAGTAGCCCGGCTGAGGCTCGTCGGCTTTGAGGCGCGGTTCTTGCCACTTCTCCTTCCCCAACAGTTACATAGCAAAATTGAGTTCATGCCTGAGGGAAAATATCTAAACAAACTAAAGATAGAAATAAATATAGGAAAGCGGGAGAAAACCTGTCCGAGTCAGGTGGAGCCTTCCCACCCCTCCTGTTCACGAGATGTGAACAGCCTTTGGACTCTACTATGGCTCCGTTTCCCGAGTAGAGTCCCCTTAAACCTGACAAATGTTCGTTTCTAAGAGCTTACGTCCCTTCCATTACCCACTCAAATACCCCAACTTACCATCAGTTAGCACAAGGGCAACACCTGCACCAACAACTTGAAGCTTTTAGCCAGACATGGTTTACTTCTGTCTTTCCTAAAAAGATCACAATCTCAGCCCATGTATGCAAATAAAAATTAATTAGGCAACACTTTCGTTTCCAAGTGACAATTTATTGATATAAACTATTTCAAAAAAATTTGGTTTTGAAAACCTAAATAACTATCTCGAAAACTTATTCTTTCTATGCTCTTACTACTATATGCATTAACTTCAATTATTACTTCTACCTATTAATACTTAATCCAACTTTTCCTTAACTTTTCCTTTTTTTTCACGTACTTTATATTTTAATTCTTAGACACGGCCTAATACATATCTAACCATTTGTGTACACGCATACGCATAAACTTGTGTATATCTGTACGCTTGTGTGTGCGCTCACTCCCAAACAAATGTTGAACTATTACTCTGGGATTGTAATTATAAATGTACGTGGGTTAAGGTGTGTGTGCATACCAATTTTTTTTTTCTTTCTTTTATGAAAAACTCACCTCGCTCAGAACTCCGAGTTGGTACCAAATCGTTGTGCGGAGCTGAAAGTAAAAAAAAAAGAAAAAAAAAAAAACAAACAACATAATTTATGTTCTGTTACAGGTCTTTGGCCGATTGACCGTGGTCACGGCTAATCCTATGCCCAAATGTCTTTTGTCTTTAGTTTCGCGTTTCGGTTCAAAGCATGTGCATACTTTTATACACTGCTATAGAACTCCAAATAATAAAAAAAAATCGCCGGAAAACTAAATTACGTCAGAATATTGTTACTTTTTCTTGAGTAAAAAAGTGAAAAAAAAAAATAAAATAAAAAAATGTTTATAAAAAAAAACCGCGAAGACCAAACAGTAGGCGTACCGACTGGGTATTAATAAAAATAAATCAATTCAATAAAAATTGAAAGTGTAAGTAAAATAAACGTGATAATTAGGAATCCAAAAAAATTTTTGGATAGAAAAAAAATTTCTTCTTTTCGTTTATACCACAAGATACTATGACAATTCAAAAGGCAAAATAGTGTTTGTGAGTAAATTTCTTGCGAGTGGCTCATGCACCTCCAAATAGGCCTGTGTAGGGCTGGGTACGAATGCCCAGAAATTAGTGTGAGTGTCGACAAAAATAATATATTGCTGACAGTGAAACTAGGGCAGGAAAAATCAAGGATGCAAGAAAAGCTTATACGAATTAAATTATAGAACTAATCGTAAAAAAAATTGATTAAATAAAAAATTCATAAACATTCAAAATTCAAATAAAAAAAGGTAATATTTGTACGGCCTAATATACTCAATATAAATTAAAACTGTGGTGAGTAACTAAAAATATTCAAGTTGGCGAGCGTGCTCCGGGTGAGTCGCGCTTAACTGCTCTCGCTCTCAGATTTTCCAATGATGGATTAGTGGTGTGTTGGGTTTCAGTGTTGTGAATAAAGGTGGATGAATGTGGCCGATGATGCCGTGTACTATGTTGTTAGCAACGTGGGTGGTTGTGCCACTAAGTGTTTAGCAACAAGTTGGCGGCGATGGATGTTGCGTGGCCAAAAAAATGTAGATATGTTGCTAATGAGCCGATGCGACCCGTTGCCAGAATTTGTTGTGTTGGGGATATACAAGTGTGTTATGTTACCTCTTGTTGGTTTTGTGAAAAATTTATGGTGTTGCGTGTTGGATTATATGTTTGAGTTCGTATGTAGCTATGTTGGGAGTTTGTTGACGGTGTTGTGCGTGTGCTTGTGTGTGTTGGTGTTCGTCGATTCTGGCGCCAATCCGTTTTGACGCTCTTGGCCAATATAGCCTCGTTGGCTGCCCTTTTGGCCAGAAACCAATCCCCTAGTTGGACTATTGACCCCTTTTGTATGTGTGGTTGGTGTCTGTTGTTGATTTGCGTGTTTTCTTCGACCAAATAACTCGTATCCTTTTGTATGTTTTTGCGTGTGATTTTGTGTAAATTTATGTGAAATGAATATCGCGGCCTTCGGTTGGCTTCGTGCGCTGCAAAACGAGAATGCATATATATTTTTAAATATTTTTATTTTTAAGATTTTTGGTTTAAAAATGGCTTCTGGATTTGAAAAAAAAAAATTAGTTATTTCGTTTCTCTTCTTTTAAATTTAAAATAGCTTAACAAAAAAAATATTTCAATTATGTCCTCTCTTCTTCTTCTTTTAATCTACCTTTTGTTTGCATATGTGCTCGTGTACATATATATGTATATACATATGTACATGTAAGTGCACCTATGTATATTTTAATATTTATGAATTTTACATTCACCGCAAATTCGATCGAATAAAGATCCAATAAAATAAAAATTCACAACAAATATTTCGACGGGAATACAATGAAAAATATTGTTCACAACGAAAACGTTCAAAATTTTAAAAGGAATGTTGGGTCAAAAATGTTTAGTTTGATAATGGCGGAATGCTTTTTTTTTGTGTAAAAGCGCCAAAGAAAGATTTATGAAAAACTCTACTTTCGCGAAGTGGACTTTAGGTTGAGCCGATCTAACGATTCGAAATTATTTTTTTACTCAATTGATTCTTTTTATAAAAAAAATCTAGAAATGAAATGGTTTACTAATAACTATCCTGTTTCACAAAATTTACCAAAAAAAATGTGAATTCCAAACAAAAATTATTTAAACCAAGGTTCAAAAAAAAATAATGTAAAAAACAATCGCGGGTAAAAAAAAAAACCCAGGTTTCTCAAAAAAGGAATTTCAAATCTCACACTTTGGACTTACCTGTGACTTTGCTGCTTTCTCGAGGGGATTTTTCCATGCCCAGTGGTGGCGGTACTCCTTGTTCGGCGGTGCACCCAGGGAGGATTCCTTGGTATCCAGGTTCACTTTTATTTTATTCGCTCGCGTTGACTTTTGGCGTGAAACCGCACTTTAGAAAAAAACTTTGTCACTCGCGCACCCACACTTTAAGGTGAAAAAAACGCACTTTGAATCAGGGTTGAGTCATTTTGAAAAGAAACAAATCAAAATAAAAAATAAAAAATTATTCATCATTTTAAATTTTTTGATTGATGAATAAAAAGTTATTTTTTGTTCAAGCATTTCTTGAATAATGAATAACATTTTCTCGTTATTCAAAATATTCTAATTGATGATAAACGCCCATTCTTATTTTTGCAAATTTTGAATAAAGAGTTGAGTTATTATTCATTATTTACAAAATATGGAATAACAATAAAATTTTAGTTTTTATTCAGTTATCCAAAAATAAAAAAAATAAGCCATCGAGATGCCCTGAAAATATACCCATATGCGCAATCGGTTCGCGTGTAGTTCTGAAGCTTCTTAGGGTAATATTGAGATGATTTTGGGGAGTATTCGCGGGGTTTTTTGGTGGCCGTTTGGCGGTAATTTCTGGGACACTTTGGCATGGTTTAGGGGAGTACCTCGGGGTCCTCCCGGGGTCATTCCGTGACCTTTTTGGGACTCCCTCGGGGTCATTTGGGGGTCATTTCGGGATGGTTTTTGGGAGTCCCTAGGGGTCATTTGGGTTCATTTGGGGGTCATTCGTGGGTCATTCCGGGATGGTTTTGGGGACTCCCTCGGGGTCATTTGGGGGTCATTCGTGGGTCATTCCAGGATCTTATTGGGGACTTCCTCGGAGTCATTTGGGGGTCCCCGAGGGAGTCCCCAAAACCATCCCGAAATGACCCCGAGAGAGTCCCCAAAAAGATCCCGGAGTGAACCCCCAAATGACCCCGAGAGAGTCCCCACAAAGATCCCGGAATGACCCACGAATGACCCCAGGAGGACCCCGAGGGAGTCCCCAAAAAGATCCCGGAATGACCCCAAATGACCCCGAGGGAGTCCCCAAAATCATTCCGGAATGAACCACGAATGACATCCAAATGACCCCGAGGGAGTCCCCAAAAATATCCCGAAATGACCCCCAAATGACCCCGAGGGAGTCCCCAAAACCATCACGAAATGACCTCGAGGGAGTCCCCAAAACCATCCCGGAACGACCCACGAATGACCCCCAAATGACCCCTAGGGACTCCCAAAAACCATCCCGAAATAACCCCCAAATGACCCCGAGGGAGTCCCAAAAAGGTCACGGAATGACCCCGGGAGGACCCCGAGGTACTCCCCTAAACCATGCCAAAGTGTCCCAGAAATTACCCCCAAACGGCCACCAAAAAACCCCGCGAATACTCCCCAAAATCATCTCAATATTACCCTAAGAAGCTTCAGAACTACACGCGAACTGGTTGCGCATATGGGTATATTTTCAGGGCATCTCGATGGTTTATTTTTTTATTTTTGGATAACTAAATAAAAACTAAAATTTTATTGTTATTCCATATTTTGTAAATAATGAATAATAACTCAACTCTTTATTCAAAATTTGCAAAAATAAGAATGGGCGTTTATCATCAATTAGAATATTTTGAATAACGAGAAAATGTTATTCATTATTCAAGAAATGCTTGAATAAAAAATAACATGTTATTCATCACTCAAGTTTTCTTGAATAATGAATAAAAATTTATTTTTTATTTTTTCGTCAATGGTTATTCAAATTTGTTGATAACGCCCATCCCTGCTTTGAATACACAACTTTGTTAACACTTTTGGCACTCCACTAAAGACCGCGACTTTTCGAGTTTGAATGCTGTTGATCAGCGGGACCCCCTTTTATACCCACCAATCCTTGCGGCATTTAGGACACCGTAAGTCACGAATCGCCTTCCTGCTTTGGTTGAACCAATCCGCGTTCGCCCCTTAGGCGGCACGTATATACACATATGTGCAAGCAACAGTTCAACCCACTCACACAATCAAACATCCGCTTTGTTAATATCGTAAAGCGGAGAAGGGGATTTGGTTAGCGGTTGCTTACACATCTGTTCATATAACCGCTTGCGTGTCGTCAGAAAAATCCTCAAAGGCTGTCGTTACAGACTCGCATCCGCCGATGGTGCTTGCATCATGGAGCGTGTGCGTAAAGGAATTCATAACGCAGCCTTGGGTTGGTTTATAAGTGTAGGGCTAACGTGTGGCCTCGACCCACGACCTAATGCCGGGCTTCTAGTTCGCTTCTTACCTAACTTTTCACTAAAACATATAATACAACAACATATATTTACTACACTACAACAAAAATTAAATAAATTATCAAAAATCTAAACCTAACATCACTGGGTTCTCAAGCAAAAACTAACCTAGAGTATCACAGATGGGCATCTTAATCCTATATCACAGTTTGAACTAAAACTATATCACAGATTGAAGAAAATTAGTCAAGTTGCAACTGTATAAATGGATTAATATGTCAAGTTGGGAATGTGTAATTAAATACAAGTTATGCCAAAACCTAAAATAATTGGATAAATAATTACAAAAAAATAACGATGGATGTCAATTTTCTAAAGGTCAAGTTTTTCAGGCACAAAGGTAAGTAATAAATAACATGTAACATTGAACATTTACTAACATCATTCCACAAATATGTCTTTAGCGTGGTATACCCCGATTCTGTTTCCACTAACATCACCGAGTTCATACATCGAGTTACCTATTACTTTAAGTACTATGCATTTTACTTGTTTTGGGGCAGGTTTGGGATTATAGTTGTCGATTTGTGAACTCTGTCTAAAATTTCGGCGGTATACCACTTGTCCAATCTTGAACATCACATCCCTACTTCGAGTGTTATATACCTTCTTGCTACGCTCGTGAGCTAACCTCAGCTCTTTCATAATATTATTTCTAATCGCCTGAAGCTTATCTGATGTTAACGCTAGCTCGCAGTACACATCCTTGACTGCGCCTAATTTTCGATACAATTCGTACGATGCACCATGTTGCACCATGGGCATACCAAACAACGCATAATACGGTGATGTGTTAATCGCCGAATGGATGACGCTTCGTAATGCAAAGGCCGCATCACTAATGTGTTTGTCCCAATTTTTCTGGTTTTCGCCTACATATGACCTCACTATTTGCAATATTGATCGGTTGACCCTTTCTGCCGCGTTGCCTTGTGTAGAGTAGAACGCCGTTCTTACATGCGTCGTACCGTATCTTGCTAAAAATGACGTAAACATTTCTGAAACGAACTGTTTGCCATTGTCGGAGTGTACATACTCCGGCACACCTAACACATAAAAAACATCCTGTTCTAAAAATTTTACAACTTCAGCTGAGGTTGCCCTACGCATGGGTTTCAAAAACACAAATTTCGAAAAGTGATCTAGACACACAAACACATAAACATTACCATCACATGTACGTGGGTATGGACCCATAAAATCTATAAATAAACGTTGAAAAGGGCGTTCAGTAACATGTTGTTTTCCCATCAATGGTTTGTGGAAAGCATTTTGGGTTTTGTTGCCTTTACAGGTATCGCAACCTTTAATATAATTTTGTACATCTGCCACCAGTCCTGGCCAGTAGTATCTTTCACGGATGCGCGCAAGGGTCTTGTGTATACCTCCATGACCTGCCGAAGGCGAGCAGTGTGATGCCTCCACCAACCCCGAACGAAGTTCAGTCGGTACCCAGAGTTTCCAGGCCTGGTCTCTTTGAAGCCCTTCCCCCTTGTCAAATTGCGTCCGTCTATAAACGTACCCATCAGATACGCACAGTTCCGGTAATTTGTCCTTGTTCGCTGTCACCGTGTCTATGAGTTCGTGATACTCAGTCGTTTTAAAGTAAGGTTAATTTACGTCAATGTCCAGTATTCTGTCGTTTACTAAAATTTCACTCATGTCGACCCTGGATAAAGCATCCGGCACTACATTCTGGGTGCCCTTACGGTGCTGGATGTCGAAATTGAAGCCTTGTAATTTTAAACTCCACCTTGCCAGCCGGCCAGACAAGTCCTTCTGACCCATCAACCACTTCAAGCTGGCATGGTCAGTTATTACCGTAAAGGGCAATCCCTCGATATAGGGCCGGAACCTCTTTATACTTAGGACCGATGCATAACACTCTAGTTCCGTGATACTGTAATTTCTTTGTGCCTTATTTAGTTTCGCAGATACGTAGGCAATCGGTCGTTCGTTTCCGTCCTCGTCTAGTTGGAAGAGTACCCCTCCGACTCCGTCAGTGGATCAAACCAGTATATCATCTAGGTAAACAAACACAGATTCACGAAAATAAGCGGGAATGACCTTGTCCATTAAACGACACATTCGCTGTGCCGCGTTGCACAGTCCAAAAGGCATTACTGTGAAATGGTACAACGGTCTACCAGGTACAGTGAAAGCAGTTTTCTCCCTGGACTTTCGCTCTAAAGGTATCTGCCAAAACGCGTCTTTTAAATCAATGGCAGATATGTACCTGGTATTCTGAAGCCGACTTAGAATACCGTCTATATGTGGGAGTGGGTAGGCGTCTTTGATGGTGCGATCATTTAATTTGCGGGCGTCCAAACATAGGCGATTTTTAGTTCCTTTGATGACGAGTGAGACGGGGGAATTCCAGCAACTGTTGCTCTCTTCAATAACGCCCATCTCCAATATCCTGTCCAGTTCTGCGAATATTAATTTTTGAATTGCCGGAGAAATAGGGTAGTGGCGCTGCTTCACAGGAAGGTGCTCCTCCGTCACCTCGATGACGTGCTCCTCTACGTCGGTCTTACCCAACCCAAATGTTGCGAAGGAAGGAAACTGTGCTTTTACACGATCCAAAGCTACAGTTTCTTCGGGACTCAAATCATGTTGCACCGCATCGAATGATAAGTCACCATTAGCAGGAGTAAGCTCTGATACGACCGAAACCTTTGATTGGATTTGGGGTCCTCTACTGACTACATTAAGCTGGAAGGCTTTCCAGAAATCGATCCCTAGATAGACCTCTTGCTGCAGTCCAGGCACTATAAGAAATTCCAGCTCCCGAGTGGTACCGTCCCAGAGTACTGGAAGAGTCACTACACCAACAACCGCGGTTTCACCCCCATTCGCTGTCTTCACATTTTGACCCTGAATCGGCAGACTCAGGCTTTACTTCCCTTCGAGTAATTTATGGGCGTTTTTCCCCAAGCAGCTAGCCCCGGAATCTAAGAGCGCGAGCACCTCGCGTCCACCGATCTCCGTTTTGGCGAACAACCTATTATCACCCTGCACAGTAACTATGGTCGAAATAATTTTTTTTCTAATCCTCTTGAAAATCTTGTGTTTTTCCCGCATCTTCCGTATTTTTTCGAAATTTTTCTTCTTCTTTTTAGCCTTGATCTCTTCGCAGAATATTCTTCTCCTTGCTTCCTCATACCTCAACTTCCTAACATGTAAACTATCTCTAAATGGCTCAACTTTCTTCTATTCCTCTACCTTTTCCTTTACCTCTTTCTCCCTATCTCTTTTGAAAATTTCTATCTGCCTATCTCCAATTAATTCCCCGGGCGATCCTGGTTTGAGGCAGAGCTCCCGGATATCTCTGCCAACGCCCGGTTTCCCGCCTCTGGTTTAAAGACACAAAAGGACGAATCACCTCCACACGCAAAACATTTCATAAAGTGGAAATTCGACTTGCACTTTGTGTCTTTTGCTGCTTCTGCTGGGTTCTTCAAATAGAAATCCACCGGCATTCCACAAGCATAACCAAACATAAGGTGAAACGGGAGGGACAAAACAATTGGTTTTGGACAGGACTAACATTTTGACTATGGACATTGGACGACGAACTTGCGACAGGACTGGGAAAACTGGCTGGGATGTTGGGTTTAGGATGGTTTTGTGTGACAGGGGCACGAGACATATTCTTACTAACTCCTAAATTCCTATTTTCTTTGTTGAACTCCTCTATGCTAAACTCACTCTCATGACCTTCTGACCAATCTACGTTGTTTGTCCCTAACTCGCTGACTGGCTTCACCCTAGACCTGTTTTCCTTAATTAACTTTTCCGCCCTCTTGCATTCGGCCTTCAACTCCGCCAATGTCGCTGTCTTTGTCGCGAATGTCAGGTTGGCCAGATATGACTTAGGCAGCTCGTTCTCCGGGATTCTTTGCCTCAGTCGGAACGTTAGGTCGTGGACGTCAGCATAGTACTCGTCGAAGCTCTCTTGGGGCTGCTGCTTCCGCTCCATAATCTCGCGTATTACCTCGTAGTCTGACTCTGCCGACTTAAATTGAGATAAAATTTCCCTCTTCAACCCAAAATAGTCAAACCTCTCGTCATCGGCGTGATCCTCCAGCACCTGCCAATACCACTTGAGAGCGGGCCCTGAAACTAGACAGCGGAAATCGGAAAACAACTGCTGATAGGACAACTGGTATTGTACGCGTATTCGTTCCCCTTTGCTGACCCGTCGAACTTAAGGTGCTATTTGTCTAAATCTACTTTCTTTCGCCCAGAATAGTTGGAGTGGCCGTTGCCTGCATCTGTGTGGTTCGCGGTTCTGTGCAGGCTCCTGGTGGCATCCGATTTTGTCCTGGCGTGGACGTGTTCGGTGGAGGAGCTGATGCAGGAGCGCGCATAGATGTCTCCACATGAGCGACACGATTGCTAAGAGTGGATATATCCTCCCTTACCTTTCGCACTTCGCCAATGTGATGATTCATCTCAGCGTTCTGCTGCATCATCACCTCCATCATACGTTCTAGCTGGTCGATGCGCTCTTCTACCGACGCCTGCGTGCGCCTGTATCCGCCAGTCCCCGCTGCACCTGCCCTGGGGTCTTGTATCCCTTCACCTCCAACAGCTCCATCCTCTGTGTCCGACAATTCCAACAACCTTTCCAATTTCTGTGAAAAATTCAGCGAGCGATCTGACGTGTTTATGACAACCCTATCAGTAACCGAAACCTCTGCTTGCCCAAATACCCTAGCAGTGCAAATATTCCAGAGGTCTATTGGGATGAAATCGGCTGGTAATTCGATGCCTGTGTCGATTTGATTGAATAAGGACCCTACCACCTCGTTCTCCAAACCCCTTGCTACGCTACGCGTAATTCGCCTGTTGCTTCCTAATAGTCCTAAAACCCTCCTTGGAATCGCCCCCTGGTCCTTGGACTTATCCATAAACTAAGGGACGGTATCAAAAGGGAGTCCGCAACCCGACTACCGAAACGTAATAAAAAAAACTACAAACTCCAAAGTTGGACAAAGGAAACAAAAAAAAATAAAACCGACACGCTTTTGTACAGCAAAAAAAAATAAAATTTTAAATTCAACGATTATATCACCTATGGATTTATTTCTTAAATCGGAGTTAAAAAAAAATTGAAATAAACAATCGCAATTCAAATGATAAAGATGGTATGAAAGCAATATATGTATGTGTGGATATATGTATATAAAAAGTGTATAAAAATATACTTATGTGTATAAAGGATAAAAAAAAATATATATATGTGCAAAATTCAAAAATGGACAATTATTAAAGTATATGTATGTATATGTATTTAAATGGGTAAAATTCAAATATAAAGGATATGAACGTAGTATATGTACGTGTATATATATATATATATTTCCAAATAGGTATAAAAGATAATTATGATAAATGTGTAATTAAAAAAATTTGGAACTTTCTTAAGCGTATATATGTATGTGTATGTGTATTTGTGTATAGGTATATGTATATGTACAAAAATTCAATAAAGGCAAAATTCGAAAGCTGAAAATTACATGTATATAAGTACCTATGTCACCATGTGTGTCTTAAATTGTGTCTATTTCAACAAGGCCACAAATTCAAAACTAATTAGCCTCAAAAATTTCTTTATTTGTATTTATATGTAGCTCTGTTTAAGTATGTCGAACTGTATGTAACAAAAATGTGTCTAACACAAGTATTTACTACGCGAGTAAGAACTTTAAGTCTTAGCTATGAAAAGGGGGTACAACTCCAAAATTAAAACAGAGATTTTTTTTTTGTTTTTTTTTTTTACTAGAGTAGTAATGGATACGTGTATGTAATATTCAAAAACGTGTGGTATTCAAAAATTTTCTTTGTTTGTGTATGTATATGCGTATAAAAAATTGTTTTCAACAAAATTCATGAATAGATTACTCTCTCAATGTAGGTGACGAGAAAGTGCATAAAGATAAAAATAAAATTCACTTTTGATCGTTAAAAATATAAAAATTCAAAAAAATAAATTAATATAAATATACAGAATAAATAAACAGTATAGTTTTAAATTGTTTGTTTAAGTTATAGATAAAAAAACTTAATAAGAAAAAGATCCAAAAAAAAACTTCCAAGAGTTGAAATCAAAATGAAAGAAAAATCATAAAAAAATCAAAAAAAAAATCGTGATCAACAATCTCCTCGATTTATACTCAACCCATTAACTGGAAAGTTGTAGAAAAAAATTGATTGCAAAATATATATGGAAATTCTGAAAGTATAAATGATAGAAACAACTAAATGAAAAAAATGTAAAAATCTCAGTATGACTAAGTATCTTGAATTAAGTTTCCGAATGAAATTTTAAACTTTCTGAAATATATTGTGGTACTGTTGGTGCATTTGGTGTTTTCCTCGCTTGATGGGCTCTGTGGGTAGTTGAGTAAAGTAATGAAGTATTCTGTCCAAGGTCAAAGTCAGCTAATCCCTTCTTAATTCTGAAATGTGGCACTACAGCGTCTTAAGAACTAGCACAAGACGTGGTTGCCACAATTCCCCCTTTACCCTGTCAAATTATCTACCCCTGCAAACGTACAAAAACCTCACATTCGTACGGTGCTGGACCATACGCATGGCAGCTGATGTAGCTTGCAACAAAATAAAATCAAAAAAAATTATCGTCTTAAAGTACTGCCGATGACTTCTGATACCACTTTTCAAAAACGTTTGAGTTCTTAAAAGGAACTCAGAAATCACCGCCAGCACTCCCCCCACTGGTTTGTTACTTGGGCACATATCTCTCGTTGCTGACAACAAGCGATGTTGCCCTCGTGACCCTAAATCTGTCCGAGAGAAGGAAAATTAAGAAACTAGATAAGGTAGTGAAGAGCTGAAACTAGTATACTGAAAAGCAACTTGAGGTGAACGAAAAGACAAATTGGAAAGTAAAAGAAACGAAATATGTGAAAAATTGGAAATTACTAGTGGGCTATATCGTTGGGCGCCATTGTTACGTAACTGCCTGGTTCGGGAGAGGAGGAGTGGCGGAGTGGCATGGTAGTAGCCCGGCTGAGGCTCGTCGGCTTTGAGGCGCGGTTCTTACCACTTCTCCTTCCCCAACAGTTACATAGCAAAATTGAGTTCATGCCTGAGGGAAAATATCTAAACAAACTAAAGATAGAAATAAATATAGGAAAGCGGGAGAAAACCTGTCCGAGTCAGGTGGAGCCTTCCCACCCCTCCTGTTCACGAGATGTGAACAGCCTTTGGACTCTACTATGGCTCCGTTTCCCGAGTAGAGTCCCCTTAAACCTGACAAATGTTCGTTTCTAAGGGCTTACGTCCCTTCCATTACCCACTCAAATACCCCAACTTACCATCAATTAGCACAAGGGCAACACCTGCACCAACAACTTGCAGCTTTTAGCCAGACATGGTTTACTTCTGTCTTTCCTAAAAAGATCACAATTTCAGCACATGTATGCAAATAAAAATTAATTAGGCAACACTTTCTTTTCCAAGTGACAATTTATTGATATAAACTATTTCAAAAAAATTTGGTTTTGAAAACCTAAATAACTATCTCGAAAACTTATTCTTTCTATGCTCTTACTACTATATGCATTAACTTCAATTATTACTTCTACCTATTAATACTTAATCCAACTTTTCCTTAACTTTTCCTTTTTTTTTCACGTACTTTATATTTTAATTCTTAGACACGGCCTAATACATATCTAACCATTTGTGTACACGCATACGCATAAACATGTGTATATCTGTACGCTTGTGTGTGCGCTCACTCCCAAACAAATGTTGAACTAATTATACGTGTGGGTATGTGCTACTTTACTCTGGGATTGTAATTACAAATGTACGTGGGTTAAGGTGTGTGTGCATACCAATTTTTTTTTCTTTCTTTTATGAAAAACTCACCTCGCTCAGAACTCCGAGTTGGTACCAAATCGTTGTGCGGAGCTGAAAGTAAAAAAAAAAAAAAAAACAAACAACATATACAGAACAATGTAATTTATGTTCTGTTACAGGTCTTTGGCCGATTGAGCGTGGTCACGGCTAATCCTATGCCCAAATGTCTTTTGTTAGTTTCGCGTTTCGGTTCAAAGCATGTGCATACTTTTATACACTGCTATAGAACTCCAAATAATAAAAAAAAATCGCCGGAAAACTAAATTACGTCAGAATATAGTTACTTTTTCTTGAGTAAAAAAGTGAAAAAAAAAAATAAAATAAAAAAATGTTTATAAAAAAAAAACCGCGAAGACCAAACAGTAGGCGTAACGACTGGGTATTAATAAAAATAAATCAATTCAATAAAAATTGAAAGTGTAAGTAAAATAGACGTGGTAATTAGGAATCCAAAAAAATTTTTGGATAGAAAAAAAATTTCTTCTTTTCGTTTATACCACAAGATAGTATGACAATTCAAAAGGCAAAATAGTGTTTGTGAGTAAATTTCTTGCGAGTGGCTCATGCACCTCCAAATAGGCCTGTGTAGGGCTGGGTACGAATGCCCAGAAATTGAATTGATTAAATAAAAAATTCATAAAAATTCAAAATTCAAATAAAAAAAGGTAATAGTTGTACGGCCTAATATACTCAATATAAATTAAAAATGTGGTGAGTAACTAAAAATATTCAAGTTGGCGAGCGCGCTCCGGGTGAGTCGCGCTTAACTGCTCTCGCTCTCAGATTTTCCGATGATGGATTAGTGGTGCGTTGGGTTTCAGTGTTGTGAATAAAGGTGGATGAATGTGGCCGATGATGCCGTGTACTATGTTGTTAGCAACGTGGGTGGTTGTGCCACTAAGTGTTTGGCAACAAGTTGGCGGCGATGGATGTTGCGTGGCCAAAAAAATGTAGATATGTTGCTAATGAGCCGATGCGACCCGTTGCCAGAATTTTTTGTGTTGGGGATATACAAGTGTGTTATGTTACCTCTTGTTGGTTTTGTGAAAAATGTATGGTGTTGCGTGTTTGATTATATGTTTGAGTTCGTATGTAGCTATGTTGGGAGTTTGTTGACGGTGTTGTGCGTGTGCTTGTGTGTGTTGGTGTTCGTCGATTCTTACGCCAATCCGTTTTGACGCTTTTGGCCAATATAGCCTCGTTGGCTGCCCTTTTGGCCAGAAACCAATCCCCTAGTTGGACTATTGACCCCTTTTGTATGTGTGGTTGGTGTCTGTTGTTGATTTGCGTGTTTTCTTCGACCAAATAACTCGCATCCTTTTGTATGTTTTTGCGTGTGATTTTGTGTAAATTTATGTGAAATGAATATCGCGGCCTTCGGTTGGCTTCGTGCGCTGCAAAACGAGAACGCATATATATTTTTAAATATTTTTATTTTTAAGATTTTTGGTTTAAAAATGGTTTCTGGATTTGAAAAAAAAAAAATTAGTTATTTCGTTTCACTTCTTTTAAATTTAAAATGGCTTAACAAAAAAAATATTTCAATTATCTCCTCTCTTCTTCTTCTTTTAATCTACCTTTTGTTTGCATATGTGCTCGTGTACATATATATGTATATACATATGTACATGTAATTGCGGCAGGGGGGATTCCTTGGTATCCAGGTTCACTTTTATTTTATTCGCTCGCGTTGACTTTTGGCGTGAAACCGCACTCTAGAAAAAAAATTTGTCACTCGCGCACCCACACTTTAGGTGAAAAAAACTCACTTTGAATACACAACTTTGTTAACACTTTTGGCACTCCACTAAAGACCGCGACTTTTCGATTTTGAATGCTGTTGATCAGCGGGACCCCCTTTTAAAGCCACCAATCCTTGCGGTATTTAGGACACCATAAGTCACGAATCGCCTTCCTGCTTTGGTTGAACCAATCCGCGTTCGCCCCTTAGGCGGCACGTATATACACATATGTGCAAGCAACAGTTCAACCCACTCACACAATCAAACATCCGCTTTGTTAATATCGTAAAGCGGAGAAGGAGATTTGGTTAGCGGTTGCTTACACATCTGTTCATATACCCGCTTGCGTGTCGTCAGAAAAATCCTCAAAGGCTGTCGTTACAGTTCGTATCACTAAACTGTTGAATAAATAACTCCAATATTGAATAATGGAAAAATGGCCTTTATTAAAGTACTTCACAATAACACTTATACTTTGCAACTAGCTGGCTTAATAACCAAACTGATAGCTTAAATTAGCTGACTTTCAAAATAATACTGATATGGCTCGCTAGATAGCGTCTTAATCGAAACTGCTTGATAGCTCAAATCAAACTGAATTCCAGCGCCTCTACATTTGCTGCCTTTTATACTCTCTGCTTTCAACGTTCGCATCTTCTAGGCGCTTCCAGAATCTACTAGTTGCCATCAGCTCTCAAACTTCTCAGCTGTAACTACAATTGCACGATTTTATAGCTTCTCTCATTGCATACTTTCAGGAGTATCCCAGATATATTCATGTGTTTGTGCATTGATTCTCCGCTGCTCGTATACGTACATGGTACATATGTATAGACGCAATTATTGTTTCGTTTATGTAGATACATAATGATTGAATTATTGATGTGAATTCACGTCAGTGCTTAGTATCGGCTTAGAGATAGCAGCACCCCTTAGTTTTTCTAATATTCGTAACAATATTTACGCCAACAATTTCAAAATAAAAAATTTATCAAAAAAATTGTGATAAATATTTGGATAAGGTTCTTGCAACTTTTTCAAAATTGGGTTGCAAAACTTAAAACACTCATTGTGAGCGGTAGCACGCTCATTTTACAAAATTGTGCTAAATTTCCCATTTTGTGTCATAACGATAATCCACTCGCCAACTTTTAGATGATACTCCCATAAGAAATTGGTAACAGATCTGTAAATAATATAAAAGTTTCCGAAAAAAAAATGATATCCTTTTGATAAAATATCGATAACTTTTTCCATTTCTCGAATTTTTCGATGTCAAAAGACTGGGCGTGGCTATCACTCGATTTCGCGCATTTTCAACACCAATCTATTGTGGGTCAGGATAAACCGAATTTCGTGAAGATATTTCATTAACCCAAGTTATCGTGGTAACGGGCGGACGGACATGGCTCAATCAAAATCTTTTTCGATGCTGATAATTTTGATATAAGGAAGTCTATATCTATCTCGGTACCTTTATACCATTATGTGCTACGGTTATACCCTTGTGTACAAGTACACGCTCTCTAGACCCCGGCCCGAATATCCTTTCTATAGGCCAATATACGTTTAACAAATAAGTACAAAGATGCTTTTACAGGGGTTGTGGCTCCACATTCTCCTGCAAAAACATCCAAATATTTAAAATAAGGTCATGGGTAGTGTGTAGAATATAAGGTTGTTTTATTTGTAGCGTTTTAAACTCAATTTCTATATTCTTATAGAAGCCGCCCAAAGCTCATTAAATTTCACGAATATGTAACAGATGAATAGACATTTAAATCTATAGGAAATTAACGTCTCATTTACACTTAAAAAGCAAGCCTACAAATCACTGGAGGGCTTAAATGTAGCTGGTAAAATTTGCATCCTGTCGGATAGCCAAGCAGCGCTAAAAGCGCTTTCCTCGCCACGCATTAACTCAAAATTAATGTGGGCTTGTAAGCGACTCATATCCCAGTTATCCACCAATCTAGAACGACGCGTTGTCTGGGTCCCGGGTCATAGGGGGATGGAGAGTAACGAGAAGGCCGACGAGCTAGCACGCAGAGGCTCATCGGAGGTGAACGAGGAAATAACCAGGGTCGAAGTAGGTATACCCTTAGCAGTAGCCAAGGGGAATATCCAAAGCTTCTACTTGAAGAAAGCACAAACAAAGTGGAATAACATCACCACCTGTGCAATATCAAAATCCATTTGGCCAAACTATGATGGAAAGAGGACGAGAAGTCTTCTGAACGAATCAAGGTCTAACACAGTTAACTGATAGCAGTCTGCACCGGTCATTGGGCAGTAGGTACGCATGCGGAAAAGATGGGCATTCCGTATAATGAATACTGCAGAAGCTGCAAAGATCCAAACGCCAGGGAGACAGTAGAACACTTTATTTGTAAATGCCCGGCTCTAGCTAGAGCCCGACTCAGTTTCCTTGGAACCTCGCTTCTAGAAGACCTCAGAGGCTTATCTGTGATAGCAATCCCGAATATTCCTAATTTTATCAACAACCCTGGCTGGTTATAATACATTGACCATAACATTCCGTAGGTTTTTAGACGAGTTACATGGCATCAAAACAGCTTTAAATAGCTACTTGGGCGACCAGGGTCGCAGCCATTTCACCTACCTCCTACCTACACTTAACTTCCAGTAGTTTTGTGGCTCAAAATTTAGGGCACTGCTCCCAAATCTGATTTGATGTCAGTATACGATGGAACACATTATCCGTTTGGAAACAGATAGAACTAATTAGTGGAGTCTGTTTACTTTTCTCTATTTATTCATTAGAAATACGCTGAACCTATTGACATTGCATTCAGTTGTGCAAATATATAAAGAACAAGTAAAGCTGTCTAAGTTCGGGTGTAACCGAACATTATATACTCAGCGTGAACTTTAAGTATACATTTCATTTCAGATAAATTACTTTTCTACATAACACGTGGCACCGCCCGTTAAAAAAAATTCTCCCTATTTCCTCTTACAATAAAACCAGACCTGCTAAATTTGAATTAGCATTAGTAATCAATTAATTAGATGCCTATTTTAATGGCCAATGATTATTTCAATTGTTTTCCGTAAAAAGCAATTACTAATTGATTACCATTAGAAAAAATCAAAAAAAATCATGACTTTTTCCGATTATTGAAAAAAAATCAAAAAAATCAAAAATAATCAAAAGTAATCAAAAAATGCCCTTTTGATTACTTTTGATTATTTTTGATTTTTTCGATTTTTTTTGATTTTCTTTGATTTTTTTTTTTGATTTTTTTTATTATTTTTAATTATTTTTCTGCTTTGTTAAAAGAAAAATTCTCGTTTGTGGCATGCACGGAATAATTTCTACATACAAGTACATTTTAGGATGCAATATTAAATCGTAACCGCTTATCGAGGCAAATATATACATGCACCATATTGGATAAGTATATACACGTGCATAATTTGCTACACTCATTATCAAAAATAATAACGTTATGGTTCATCCTTAAGTAAAGCCAATTTTGTTTTGTATACAAAAGTAATATATCCACTATTTTGGATTACGTTAGGCAAAAGGGCATTTTTTGATTACTTTTGATTATTTTTGATTTTTTTGATTTTTTTTCAATAATCGGAAAAAATCATGATTTTTTTTGATTATTTTTTTTAATTAATTGAAAAGTAATCATTAAAAATAGAAAATAATTGCAAGTAATCATTAAATGGCGTTTAAAGAAAATAATCAATGGAACGGCTAATGATTACCATTAGTAATCATTATTTAACAGGTCTGAATAAAACTTGATAAGTGAAATATTATTGATTCAAAACTACTTTTTACTAAGATATAGCTTACTATTCTAGTCTACGACCCTTTTAGAAATCTTTTATATAAAAGTGGGTGTGGTCTTTAACCGATCTCGTCCATTTTTTTCTAGAAATATTTCCTGCCATAGGGAAAATTTTTGTACCCAATTTTATTACGATCCGTTAATTTTTCTTCGAGTGATGGCTCCCGAAACATAGAAAATTGCTTAGTCATAAAAGGGGCGGTGCCACGCACATATTTTAAAATTTGAAGTTTTTCCTACTCATTGTTATAAATCCACTTGGGAAATGAATATTTTATCTTTTTTGCAAAGATATAGCTTATTTTATTCGTCCACGACCCTTTTAAAAATCTTTTATATAATAATTTTAATTAATTTTTCTTCAAAGCATTCCTTATAGTAAAGGCAACCTCTGTGCCGAATTTTGTTACGATAAGTTTAACAGTTATTGATTTATGATTAATAATATTTGTAAAATTGAGTTTATCACAAGGGGGCGGTGCCACGCCCATTTTAAAATTGTTTTTCAAATTTTTATCTCAATATCAATCCACACGTCAAATTTCAAAATTCTAGGTGTTTATGTACTAAATAATCAGGTTTTTTGTATTTTTCAATATGTTATATATATAAAAAGTGGGCGTGGTTATCATCCGATTTCGCTCATTTTCAATACCAATCTATTGTGGGTCCAGGTAGCATTCCAGAACTGGAAAGACTGGTAAATAGCTTCACGGGGGCATGCCGCAAGGCACTAGATAAAGTCTGTCCCAAGAGAATTCAAAGGGGTAAAAAGAAGCCACCATGGTGGAATTCACAAACCGAAAACCTTCGCAGGTTAAGTGGGGCCGCTTTCAATGCAGCTAAAGCCTCTGGCGATGAACAACAACAAATTATAAGTTTGAGCTAAGGAAAGCCAAAAAATCCTCCTGGCGGGATTTCTGTATCAGCATGGAAACAGTGTCTGAAGGGGGGAGACTCAGGAAGGTACTTTCCAGATCAGCTAATACGGCCCCAGGCCTACTGCTGAATACACACTTTCCAGGTGCAACTAGGAACGAACCGGGGGATACACAAAGCATGACACAAGTAACAGTGCAACCTATAGTGCACAACCTAATTACAAGAGATAAGATATCTTGGGCCATCCAATCTTTTGAACCATTCAGAACCCCAAGGCCGGGCGGAGTTACACCTATACAACTGCAACAATCACTGGAGTGCAGCACCAACTGGCTATACGCTATAATTGGAGGTGTCGTGTCACTAAAACACATCCCACGTATATGAAAATTATCTAAAGTGGTATTTATTCCGAAGGCAGGCAAAGCGTGCCACGCGCAGCCTAAGGACTTCAGACCCATCAGTCTATCTTCGTTTCAACTAAAGGTGATGGAGAGGCCGATGGAAACATATATCAGGGAGGCAGTGAATGACCAACTCTCTGAAGCACAACACGCCTATATGAAGGGTGAGTCAACGGAAACGGCATTGCACGAAATTACATCGTGCATAGAGAGATCGTTCTCCTTCAAGGAATACTGCCTGGCAGCTTTTCTAGACATAGAAGGAACGTTCAATAACATCAAACCCGACTGAATCATTAAGGTACTGACTGATCTGGGTATCGGATCTAAGCTGGTGGGTCTTGTGCACCAATTGCTGCTATGCAAGGTAGTACGGACAGAACTTGCAGGGGTATCGGTGAGCAGATTCGTCAGTAGGGGAACTCCCCAACGTGGAGTCCTATCCTCTCTGCTGTGGGTATTGGCGGTGAATCAGCTTCTAAGGGACATGGAGGAGGAGAGGGGCTGTAAAGTTATAGCATACGCTAGCGACCTTGCCTTGGTTTCCACAAACTCTCTGCGATATGATGCAGGTGGAATTAAGAAGGGTCGAAGCATGGGCCGTTGATAATGGCGTGACCGTGAACCCAAATAAAACAGAGATGGTGCTCTTTACGAGGAGGCATAAGATACCACCTCTCTCAACTCCAGTGCTGGCAAACACAGTGCTTAAATTAAGGGAATCCGCCAACTATCTAGGGCTCATACTTGATAAGAAATTGAACTGGACACAAAATACCACGGAACGTGTCCGTAAGGCCACGGTTGCCCTCTACACATGTAAAGGGGCAATTGGACGGAAATGGGGTATGTCCCCTATGATAGTGCATTTGATATACACGGCCATAGTTAGGCCAATATTGCTATATTGGGTGGCGGTATGGTGGCCCGCCCTGATAAAATCCTAGACGGTACTTGCTCTTCAAAAGATGCAGAGATCTGCAATGCTGTGCATAAGCGGATCCATCCGCACAACGCCAACGGAGACTATGAATGTAATACTGAACCTACTACCCATAGATATAGTAGGCATAAAATATGCAGCATGTGCAGCTATTCGGCAACTAACCACACGGTCTCACCGCAACAATACTGAATTTCTCAACAGATTCTGCATACCAGAATGAACAGTTTTCTGCAAACCACACAGCAACTTTACCAAGGGATACGAGATATCAATCCCTGAGAGGGAACAGTGGGTGAATGACCCTGATTGGCCCACTAACAGCATTCAGATCTAAACTGGATAACAGGGTCGGAGGGGTGTCTAAGCGGAGCGATTGGACATACAAAGATCGTTTCGCCTTCCGGATCACTGTAGCGTATTTCAGGCCGAGCTTGTGGCCATACAAGACGCTGTGGACTTCCTTAGGCAGAAGGCAGTCTCTCAGAAGCACATTTTTATTTTCTCAGACCGTCAAGCAGTACTGAAAGCTCTTGACTCTGTCACAACTAATTCTGAAACTATAGTAGGCTGTCGCAAATCACTTAACGTGCTGGCTGAACAGTTTACTCTGCATCTGGTATGGGTTCCGGGACATAAGGGCATACCAGGTAATAAGATGGGGGATGAGCTTGCAAGAAAGGGTACCTCCCTTCCACTTTCGCCATCCTGGAAGAGGTTGGGCATGCCGCTCTTCACCTGCAAGCTCAATATAAAGGAGGCTCTACTGATGGAAGCGGGAGCCAGGTGGAAGCATCATGATAGATGCCACACGGCAAACTCACATGGCCGGAACGGAATGAGAAGAGATCGCGAGAGCTTCTCACCCTCCGTAAGTGGTCATGTGGGGACACATTGCAAGCGGGGCATAGATTTTGTATGCTGAGCTAGAGTGACTCGTGTTTCCCTGGGGAGTATGCGTTCCTCTTCCGCTAGTTTTGCGTACTGTTCTTTGAGTAATGGATCCACCCGGCAATTCCTGGCATAAAGGTTCGACGCCTGTTTGTGGAGTTCGCTGAGGACCTGCTTGTGTTTTTGGCTTCATACGGCTGAGTATGGTTACGGAGATGACTCATTAAGCCCCATGAGCGGTGTTGGCTCATCAATCAGATGTCTGTTGGGATGCCCAGGTTTCTGGGTATTCCACAGAAACTATTTGGTTAGCATCTCATTTCTCTCCCTGATGAGGAGTATTCGCGCCTCATTACGTAGATGGTGTTCTGGGGACATAAGAAGACAGCCCGTGGCGGTTCTGAGAGCAGTATTTTGGCAGGCCTGTAGCTTTTTCCAGTGAGTAGTTTTTAAGCTTGGCGACCATATAGGGGACGCGTAGCATGCAATCGGCTGGCCAATTGCTTTGTATGTGGTAATGAACGTTTCTTTGTCTTCTCCCCAAGTACTGCCAGCAGGAGATTTGAGGATTTTATTACGGCTCTGGATTTTCGGTACAATTGCGGCTGCATGCTCGCCAAAATTTAGATCCTGATCAAACGTCACACCCAAGATTTTGGGGTGTTGGACAGTCGGTAGCGTAGTGCCATCGCCGTGGATGTTCAAAATAGTGGACATTTGGGAAGTCCATGTTGTAAATAAGGTCGCGGAAGATTTAGTCAGTGACAATGCCAGGTTTCGCGAGGCGAAAAAACTGGAGAGATCAGGGAGGTAGACGTTTATTCTGTTGCAAAGCTCATCGATCTGTGGGCCTGGGCCTGTGGCCATTATTGTACAGTCATCGGCGTAGGAGACGATAGTAACTCCTTCTGGTGGCGAAGGTAGCTTTGGTATGTGGAAGTTAAACAAAAGTGGGGATAGGACACCACTCTGTGGCACCCCTAGCCGTAAATACTAATATAAGCAAATTTATATACGAAATTTCAGGCAAATCGAATAGGACGTACGTAAATAGGTATGTGGGTATTATTAATTATTGTCTTTATTTCGGCTTCGCATGCCTATTTATCAGGCTTGCCAGGTTGATGCGACTAAATCGAATATCACAATGAACTTTAGAGCTCTCAGCAACAGCTTTCATTTGTTATCCATATTGTATAAACACATTCTAGGGGTACCCGGGTTCACGTTTTGGCATATATCACGAGACCCTAGTCTCCAATAGGTATGAAAACTACCCTGTACTAAAGCATTCATCAAAAGCTTCAATTTGATTCCCACAATGTAAAAACATTGTCTAGGCGTTCACGGACTCACGTTTGGCCTATATCTCCAGACCCTAACCTCCCAGTTGTATGAAAATTACCCTGTACTATAGCACTCATCAACAGCTTTCATTTGATATCCATATTGTATAAACACATTCTAGGGATACCCGGGTGCACGTTTTGCCCTATATCTCGAGACCCTAGTCATCCAGGGGTATGAAAATTTTCCTCTACTAAATCAGACATCAACAGGTTTCATTTGTTATCCATATTGTATAAACACATTCTAGGGGTACCCGATTGCACGTTTTGGCCTATATCTTGAGACCCTAGTCATCCAGGGGTATGAAAATTATCCTCTACTAAATCACTCATCAACAGGTTTCATTTGTCATCCATATTGTATAAACGCATACTAGGGGTACCCGGGTCCACGTTTTGGGCTATATCTTGAGACCCTAACCTCCCAGTTGTATGAAAATTATCCTGTGCTATAGCACTCATCAACAGCTTTCATTTGATATCCATATTGTATAAACACATCCTAGGGGTATCCGGGTCCACGCTTTGGGCTATATCTCGAGACCCTAACCTCCCAGTTGTATGAAAATTATCATGTACTATAGCACTCATTAACAGCTTTCATTTTATATCCATATTGTATAAACACATTCTAGGGGTACCCGGGTGCACGTTTTGGCCTATATCTCGAGACCCTAGTCATCCAGGGGTATGAAAATTATCCTCTACTATATCACTCAACAGGTTTCATTTGTTATCCATATTGTATAAACACATTCTAGGGGTACCCGGGTCCACGTTTTGGGCTATATCTCGAGACCCTAACCTCCCAGTTGAATGAAAATTATCCTGTGCTATAGCACTCATCAACAGCTTTCATTTGATATTCATATTGTATAAACACATCCTAGGGGTACCCGGGTCCACGCTTTGGGCTATATCTCGAGACCCTAACCTCCCACTTGTATGAAAATTATCCTGTGCTATAGCACTCATCAACAGCTTTCATTTGATATCCATATTGTATAAACACATTCTAGGGGTACCCGGGTGCACGTTTTGGCCTATATCTCGAGACCCTAGTCATCCAGGGGTATGAAAATTATCCTCTACTAAACCACTCATCAACAGGTTTCATTTGTTATCCATATTGTATAAACACATTCTAGGGGTACCCGGGTGCACGTTTTGGCCTATATCTCGAGACCCTAGTCATCCAGGGGTATGAAAATTATCCTCTACTAAATCACTCATCAACAGGTTTCATTTGTTATCCATATTGTATAAACACATTCTGGGGGTACCCGGGTCCACGTTTTGATCTCAAGACCCTAGCCATGTAGCGAAAAAAAGGTATACGTTGGCCGATTCTCAGACCTACAAAATTTCATGAGAATCGGTTAAGCCGTTTCGGAGTAGTTAAGCCTCTAACACCGTGACAGAAGAATCTTATATATTAGCTTTTCTTTTAAAAAAGCAAAATAGCAAAATATTTGTCCAACGTGGACTAATAACAATTCGCTGCAATATCAATAATGATATTGAATTTGTTGTTTTGGTAGGGCAGAAGCTGTTTGTTCACCTGATTTCAAGTTCTCATTATAATTCATGAAACAATAGATAGGTTCATTAAGCTCCTATTGTAGGAAATTTATATGGAAATGTTATTTGAAAAAGCTTTATAAACCTTTTGTTGTTCTTACCTATAATGAGGTTAAAATTTTAGCAGGCACTTTCATCCGAAAATTATAAAAAACAAATTATATATATATGTATATGTGACACGGCCTATGAAAAGGTGGCTTAGGGCTCAAAAAAAAAAAAAAAAAAGAAAACTACTAAGAAACTGAAGAAATGCATTGTTTCTCTTTAACAGCTGTTTCTCGCAATTTCTTTTTTGAGTCATAAGCCACCTTTTCATAGGCCGGGTCACATACGTCTTCTATATATATAAAATTCAAATTATGTATGTAGGTATAGATCGAGTTGCGTCCTAAACGGGTCGACCGATCACAACCAAATTTGCACAACCCACTAGAAACCATCCAAGGATGGTCATAGGATAAAAATAATATCGATATATAAAAGGGGCGTGGCACCTCCCATGCAAAATGAATATTTATACTATATAACTTTGGTAGGTATTCACGCTAGAATATTGAAATTCAGTAAGGAGTTATATGGGATAAATCCCTAACACCCCCAAGAAAATGTGGGGTGGGGGAGAAGGGGGCGTGGCACCTCCAATATAAATGGAATTTATTATACTGCACATCTCTGGATGTAGTAATGGTAGGATAATGAAAATTGGTAAGGAGCTATATTAGGTTAAGTCCTAACACCTCCAGTAAAATGTGGAATTGGGGAAAAGGGGGTGTGGCACCTTCCCTACAAATGGGATTTTTCAGAACTATGGCTGCCGTACAAACTTAGGTTATTATAACAGCTAAAGATTGATTACAGAGTTGGTTGGCGTTAAAATTTTTTGTTAACTTCAGTCTAGCCACATCTTCTATCTATGAATATATATATAAAGTTAAAATTATGAATGTTTGTATGTAGGTATAAATCCGGTTGCGCCCTAAACGTATCGACCGATCACAACTAAATTTGAATCACCCACTAGAAACCTTCCAAAGATGGTCGTAGGCTAAACATAACTTCAATATAAAAAAAGGGGGAACCTACCATACAAACGGAATGTTTGTGACGGTGTGCGATGTGTGCACCCTCACTCATAAACAGTCGCTGCAAGTTTTAGACCGAACCCTTAACAATTTCTGTTACTTGCTGGAACAGCCGCAGTTGAAGTAAATGCGTGCTTTTTCGTCTATAGACGGCTTTACGTACAAAAATTTACTCTCTTTAGAAATATGAGAGGGCATTTTGGCGGAAACACTTCAGCAGCAGCTTTGGCTAAGCTGTCGCATAAACGTCAAAATAATAATAAAAATATTCGCATAAGAGGACTAATGACAATACTGAACTGAATGTCTCTGACCGCTACAAATGGCACCATTTGGCTTCTTTTTCACCATCCGTATCGGAGGATGATATAAAAAATTATGTGGCTAAACAAATTGATTTAGATAGAACTCTACTTTCATGCTCTAAACTGATAAAGAAAGGCGTCTCAACTCAATCCCTGAATAGGATTAATTTTAAATTAGGAGTTCCTGAGTCCTCTTATGAAAAATTATTATGCTAGGATATCTGGCCAACAAATGTTACCGTAAAGCCTTATCAGATTTTTCGGAAGGGTCGACGAAAGCTATTACGGGCGTAGCAAGTAGTACCCGATTATACATAAACAATAATAGTGAGCTGAAAATTTACTTTCATAATGTATCTGGTATGAGAACCAAGTCTGAGTTGGTGCACAACTTTAGTGAGCAAATGAATTACGACATATTTGTTTTCGTTGAAACATGGTTAAACAAGAACTTTTTTGATGGTGAATTCTTCAACTCAAATTTGTTCACTGTATTTCGTAAAGATCGTGATGCTGAAAAAACTGTCTGTATTCGAGGAGGTGGTGTTCTTATCGCCATTAAGGGTCAATTGCAAGCGTCTTTAGTCC